>NC_071088.1:48843137-49168970 GCF_027358695.1 Spea bombifrons
ATGGTAGTAATTTGTTTGCATTTGTTTTTTCACACACATTTTACTTCAGGTATGAATAAACAGGTTCTGGTATATGTCACTATCATAAAACACCCCAATATGTGTTTACCAACATCTCCTGAGTACAGAGATACCTCACATGAATGATTTTGCCTGGCTGTTTGGGGGCAAAAGGGCCACATTTGGGGCATGCGCATTTTCAATGTTTAATTTTGGCGTTTGGCGATCAACTGCCCATGCCCTATTTGGTACATCTTTGAGCCGGGCCATTTCAGTATGCCCAATAAAGCCATATATTTTTGAAAACTAGGCACCCCAGGGTATTTCAAATGCTAGTATTTTAACTCTTTCCATGCACCATATCTACCACCAGTATTTGTCAAACTTTGTGGTAGTCATTTTTTTGCATTTGTTTTGTCACGCATTTTACTTCAGGTATGAATTAAAAGGTTCTCGTATATGTCACTATCACAAAACACCCCAATATGTGTTCAGCAACATCTCCTGAGTACAGCGATACCTCACATGAATGATTTTGCCTGGCTGTTTGGGGGGCAAAAGGGCCACATTTGGGACATGCGCATTTTTCAATGTTGAACTTTGGCATTTGGGGATCCACTGCCCATGCCCTATTTGGTACATCTTTGAGCCGGGCCATTTCAGTGTGCCCAACAAAACCATATATTTTTGAAAACTAGACACACCAGGGTATTTTAAATGCTGGTATTTTAACTCTTTGCATGCACACATTTTACCACCAGAATTTTTTCAAAGTTTGCAGTAGTATTCTTATGTGTGTATTTTTCCCCCACACACCTATGTTATGTATGAATTTACAGCTCCTGGTATATGCCGCTGTCACACAACACCCCAATATGTGTTAAGCAACATCTCCTGAGTACAGTGATACCCCATATGCATGGGTTTGTCATTTTTGGGGGGAACTAAAAGGCCACATTTGGGACGTGTGCATTTTTCTATTTGGAAATTAGATGTGTGGCCATCCTTCCCCCCGTGTTAATTGGGACCTTGTTGAACCCGGCCAATTCAATTTACCCCATCAAATCATACATTTTTTAAAAGTAGACACCCCATGGGCATTTAATATGCCAGTATTTTAACTCTCTCCATGCGAGAATTGTTTTAAGCTAATGTGCTAATTTTAGGACTTGCTCACAAAAATATATTTTTTATATATATATTTTATTTTTTTTGCCTTTTTTAAAAAAAAAATTTAATTTTTTTTTTCAACTTGAAGGTTCCCCTGATAGTGACATCAGTGGGAAATTATTTTTACATTTTACTGTTTTGTTTACTATTTTTTTCTAATTATTAATTTTATTTTATTTTTTAATTTATTTTTACTAATCACACTGTGATTAGAAAGCTGGGCTCCATTGACTTGCATGGTTGAATGCAGTACCTGTATTCAACCTGCAAGTGGAGCCAGAGTTCTCTAGAGGGTCTGAGACCGTCTAGCGAACTTTCACCTTTATTGGTTTTTTTTCCCGGGCCGCCGCCATCTTGCAGATGGCGAAGGTCACCGGCAGCTGCGGCTGTGACCGCTCTCCGGAGTGGTCACAGTTCATCCAAAGGTAAGTGTTTGGTGTCGCTGGATGCCTCCTGATCGAGGCATTCCAGCGACACCATTTAAGTTTAGGAGGTGATCGTTGATCGCCTCCTAAACGCTTTTAAAACGGGCGTCCGCCGCCATACAATGTATGGCGGTTGTTGACGCCCCGGGGAGGTGCCGATCGTGGCCTTGCTGAATGCCTCGAGGTCGAGGCATTACAGCAACGCCGTTTGGGTGCAGAAAGCGAACGTAGATCGCTTTCTGCACCCGTTTAAAGACGTGCCGGTTCTGGCACGTCATTTGTCATAATCGACTTGTTTTTCGTGCCGTGCCAGAACCGGCAATTGTCATTAAGGGGTTAAAGGTTTTAAGTCTGTTTTTATGGTATGTGGTAAGTGTCCTTTAGGTATTGGGATAGATTTCCCTGCTCATCAGTTTTGAGTAGTTATTTGGTGTGGTTAGGTGGGAGTGTGCTTCGTTATAGAGTATCTTTAACAAGTATCTCATGGACATCAATTGCAAACAAAACACAGGTTTATGCAAAAAAACTAAAAAAGTTAAACATATATGTGGCACAATTATTGTTACCCTTTTAGTCAATACTTTGTGCTACCTCCCTTTGCCAAGAAGATAGCTCTGAGTCTTCTCCTGTAATGCCTGATGAGGGTGTAGAATACATGGTAAGGGATCTGAGACCATGCCTCCACGCAGAATCACTCCAGATACTTCAAGTTTCAAGGGTGATGCTGGTGGACTCCCCCCTTCAGTTCACCCACAGGTTTTCTATTGAGTTCAAATCAGGGGACTGGGATTGCCATGGTAGTACCTTGTTTTGGATTATTGCTGAATTTAAGCTTTATGGCAGAGGCAATCAGGTGTTCATTTAATATCTGTTGATATTTGATAAGAGCTCATGATGCGTGTATCCTAACAATGTCCAGGTCCTGTGGCAGAAAACCAGCCCCAAAACATTAAAACCACCACCATATTTAATTGTGGGCATGAGGTACTTTTCCATAAAGCTATGTCATCCGATCATAGAATCTATCCCATTTGAAGTTCTATTGAGTTTGTTTTTGGATAAGAGAGGTTTTTTTTCTTTAAGCCCTTCCAAACAAATTGCGGTTATGTAGATGACGCTGGATCGTAGTTTTGTAGACTTTCTGACTCCAAGACTTAACCAACTTATGCAATTTTCCAGCTATGATCCTTGGAGAGTTTTTTGGCCACTCAAACCATCCTCTTCACAGTGCGTTGGGACAGTATAGACACACAACTTCTTCCAGGTTGATTAATAACATTTTCAGTTGACTGGAACTTCTTAATTATTACCTTGATGGTGACAATTTTCATTTAAGCGTGTGTGTGTGTGTGTGTATTGATTTATAAAGCACCAATATATTTCCACAGTGCTCTGCAATGGGTAAACGGGTCATAAGGAGTAACCTAGACTAGCTTACACCTTAGAACTTATGTGTATGTGTTATATATACACATGTATACATGTTTGTATGTGTATGTATATATGTATATATATATTTATCTAATATGCAATATTTATGTATTACAGGAAAGAAGAATCATGTAGTACTTGTATAAGGTGGGTTTCTAATACACACATACAGTCTGTGTGTTTATTAGAAACCTTGCTTATACGACTACTAGATTATTATCCTTCCATATTAAGTTATCTCTCCCATATTGTGAACATGGTCTTTTTAATTAATGAACCTTTGTAAGAATATGTTGTGGGAAATTAAAATAGATGAGACATGATATGTTTTTATCATGAATGTCAGTCTCTTTGATATACAGTGGTCCCTTAGTTTTTTAACCAGTTAACTTGACAATGAGCTAATAGAAATTGTACACTATAAGTACTTTAGATAAGTGGGAAAATAATTATGGTGGCATGTCCCATTTAAGAGACCTGGTTCTTATACTAAATGGTTTTGACCTAACGCATCTCCTACACAGCAGTGTAAACATGTGAAGTACTAGTTTGTGCATGGTTTCCACCCCTCCCTGCACCTGCCATTGATTCTCTCAGTTGCTTGCTGATTGGTCATTGCCAAACCAGGAACATCTCTGTATCAAACAAATTCCCTGGTATAGAAGATTTTCTGCATTCTGGCACAATTGCATTTTAGCAGTAATTAAATATTGTGATGTAATAGGTGACCCAATAGTCAATTCAGCAAATGAATACATGAATGCACAAATAAAAAAAAAAAAAGATAAATTGTTTTTTTGTGAAGCAAAACTGACATGACCCTCAGTAAAAATGATGTGGCCCATGGGTGCTCTCTGTATGCTTTTGTACACTATAAGACCAAAAGTGTGTAGACACCCCTCACCTACCTACTGGAATGTATAGTGTCTACTGTAAAGTGTGGTTGAGAAGAGATAATGGGCTGTTTTTCATGGCTGGAACTCAGTGAAGGGTAATATTCTACAGCATGCAAAGACATTTAGACAATTGTATGATTCCAGCTTTGTGGCACCAGTTTGCTAAGGCCCTTTCCTGTACCAGATTTACTGTGCCCCTGTGCACAAAGCAAGGTCCATAAAAACACAGTTTGGTGGGGAGTGACTCAAGTATTGCTTGAACACTTATTCCGAGCCAGGCCTTCTCATCCAACATCATTGCTTGACTTTATGGACATAAAGAAGAGTGGATGCAGTTATAGCTGCAAATGGAGGAAATGGGCAGCCCCATATTAATGCCCTTGGTTTTTGAATGAGATGTCCAACTAGCTCATATAGGTGGGATGGGCTAGTGTCCATATATTTTTGGCCTTATATTGTAGGTACCACTATTTTGATTGGGCCACTATATCATGATCATCAGTGTGCCTTAAATTGGGCATCTCAGTTGTTTAATGTGTCATGTTTGTTTAGAGATAGTGTTAAAATAAATTAAAATTGTCCCCAAGCACAATGCTGCCACGTAAACGTACATTAATAGAATAAGGCTTTTCGATTCTACACGTTTCTTTGTTGAAAAGTTGACTCTGTATATCATTTTTCTCTTAACTTCAATATAGGAATAGATGTAAGCATCGCAGATAACAAAGGAATGACTGCGCTGGATATTGTACAGGAGGTGCCTTCACAGAAGAGCCAACAGATAATTGCCCTTATTCAGGGTGAGACCATATATATATGTATATATCTGTCATTAGTGTGAACACATCACTGTTTGCAAGAGTTTAGCCTACATGTTGTTTAGGAGTAAGGAAGTCGCTTTGATTCAGTGCTATGCAGTATTGAAACAATACTTTTTTTTCTTCTACATTTCACAACGTTTGAAACTCTGTTGTTCATGGCTTTCTCCGCTGCAGAGCACAGCACAGGCAAATCAGCCAAAGACACAGAGCAGGATCCCTTATCGTTACCTAATGCAACCATCAGCACTGATACGCATGGAGGTAATGCTCATTGGGGAAGGTGTGCATTATATTAATGTTCTTATTGATTTCTTATTGTACATGTGCCTTGATCATTTTATGTATGAATTTGTTGCCACGTCGTCTCATTAAGTGATCTTTCTTCTGCACAGGGACTATACAAAGGACACTACTTGATTTGCATTTAGATCTGAATATAATTTCACAGTCTGAATCTCCATATGAAGCACTTTGCAATGCGTCCTCTTGCCACTCTCTAGACAGCATATGTAGTGGACGCTCCTCTGATAGAGACTCTCTTACCCATGACACCACAAGGACCCGGAGGGTGAGTCTCCTAATTTAATAATACTCCTTGTGCATCAATTTTTATAATGCTTAGGCTTGTGACCCTTCTTTTAATACAGAAGGAGCGCCCTCCTCCACCTGCAAAGCCCCCACCTGAAGATGATGATGAATTTGAAAGGAGGCGGTGTGTAAGCACTGTCCGTGAGGTGAGGTTATAAACAATGTGACTGCTATATTTTTCTTAACGACCAGTGATGTGCCGGACATGTCACGCAAAATCTGTCAAGTTAACGACCACGTCATGGCATTAAACAAGCTTAGAAAGTGATGTACGATCCAACCATCTAGTTAAAAAAAAATAAATAAATAAATAAATAAATATATATATATATATATATATATATATATATATATAATTTTAATATATATATATATATATATATATATATATATATATTAAAATTATCTGTATATTCCCAAACACCCTGACATGGAAAGAGTTAAGATGCTAGCGTTTCAAATACCCGAGGGGTGTCTAATTTAAAATAAATAAATAAATGGTTTGATGGGGTAAGTTAGATGGTCCCGGTTCAAAGATAGGGCAAAGGGACAGACTGACCAAAAGTAGGGGGGGGCTCACTTCCCAAATGTGGCCTTTTAGCCCCAGAATTTTTCAAAAATATATGATTTGATGGGATAAATTTGAACTGACCAGCTTCAAAGATGTACATGGGGATAGTAATACCAGATGTTTAAAGTTCCAAGTTGAAAAATGCGCACTTACCAAATGTGGAGTTTCACCTCGCAAACCATCCAACAAACCCAGGCATTGGTGGTATCACTGCACTAGGGAGATGTTGCTGAACATATATTGTCGTAGTGTTTGACAGTGACATGTACCAGGAGCTGTAAATTCATACCTGAAGTACAATTTGTGCGATACAAACCACAAAATTACTACCACAAATTACAAATGGTAATAGAATTAGTGCACTGAAAGGGTTAAAATTAGGTATGCACCAAAATAAAAATTCTGGGCCGAAACGGTAAATTCAGCATTCACTTGGCTGACGCCGAAGCCAAAAATGAACAAACCCCCCCCCCGGAAAACAGTTTCACTTTAGGATCTAAAGCAAGGGAACTTGTATCATCTGTTAATATGAAATAGCTGATAGCATTAGGTGTATACTAGTGGATAGGGATAGTAGAAACAGAAAATTCAGCATTCACTTGGCCGAAGCTGAAACAAATGACTACCCACACACACGGAAAAAAACAAACAAAAGTAACACACCAAAATTGGACAACAATTAAATTATATATATATATATATATATATATATATATATATATATATATATATATAATTGTTGAATTTTTCTGTCGAATTTATGTGTTACTTTTAATAAAAGTGTGGGCAACACACCAAAATTGGACAAACAAACAAATATATATATAACAGCAATCACGCTCCTATCATGCTCAGGCAACCAGTTCATGCAGGAATCTGGGTATGCCTGGCCATGATAGGAGTGTAATTGCTGTTAACAATAATATAGATTTAATACTGCAATCACACTCCTGTCATGCACAAGCAGCCAATACACGCTGAAACATTGCTAGCTGCCCCCTGCACATCACAGCCTCCCTATGCCATGCCCCCCCACTTAGACATCCATGCTATCACACACACGTGCTCATTCATTTACTCATTCGCAAAAATTCACTCATTCTTGTACTCATTCATTTATTCACAGATGACTCATTCATTCCCTCAATTACATACTTGTTCATGCACCCTCCCCCACCCCCTTACCTGAACTGCAGATCTCCCGCTTGCAGACTTCTGCAAGGGGTCGCTGCTTCCCTCTGTGTTGCTGAGCAGGGTCATGTGACCTGACATTAATGCTCATGACTCCGCACAGGTAAGGAACAAGGCCCCTGCTGATATTTTCAGCAATTTATTTTTCCGGCATTGTGCCGATCAAGCCTTCTCAAGAAAAGCACAGTTCCTACTGAAATTATCCTCCTAAACGGCATAAAGAAAAGCACATATGATCTCGGGTTAAGAGGCAGACACACAAGAAAAAATTGGTTTGTATTTAGGGTGACATCTAAGTGGCATCTCAGTCCGAGCTTGTACCGCACCACGACTAGTCACCACCAATATTGAGTCAAGGAGGCAGTCTTACATCACAGCAAGATTTCCCATTTCCTTTCAGTCCCACTCACTACTACCTTGCAGTCTATTTGTCTCTGAAAAAAAGTTTGACTGTGTATGCTTATTTTATTACTGCAAGTAGTAACAGGAAAAGTACCTATAACTAACAATTTCCGAACATTTGTTTAAGCATTCATGGTTTTGCTCAAGCAATTTCATGTTTGACTTGTTTGTGGTCCTGCATCTATTTTGAGGATGCTATAGTCAGGGTGAGTTGTGCGTATATATAGCTGAGAGAGATTTTTCCAGTGCTTTTGTGTCTCAAAAAACTACAGAACAGGGCTTAACAACAAGTAAACTCAGAGCACGTCACGTGTATGATTAGAGACTCTGCGAGCATATTAGACAACTGCCCCAACTGACTCACTGGCATCATTGCAGATGCTGCCTAGTAGTGATACTAAAAGGGCTTAGCGATGCTAGGAACAGCAAAAAAAATGTGCTCCTGAAATATCTGTCCTACGATGAAGGTCATGTGATGCTGGCTCTGCATCGTAGAAGCCCCGGCGGAAGTGGAGGGGAGAGGCGGAGGTTGTCTGTGCGCATCGCACGGACACCCACTAGCGGACAGAGTGGAATTCAGGTCCCCTGCAGCGCTGCAGGGGATCTGGATTCTAGTGTTATAATCAGATCTCTGAGGTCGCATTACAGGAGAGGAGTTTTTCAGAGCATCTGCTCTGAAAAAAAACTCTTTTTGTAATCGATAAAAATCGATTTGACTAATCGATAATGAAAATCGTTGACCGAACTCCCTCATCTCCTCCCTGTCTCACAACCCTAAACGACTCTTTAATACTTCCAATTCCCTGCTTCGACCGATCCCTACTACCCCTTCCACTAACCTTAATGCATCTGACTTTGCTATATTCTTCAATAATAAAATTCAAACTATTAGAGATGACATATCTGCACAGTCACCTCCCTGCCCTCACCCTTCCCCTGACTATGCACCCCCTACCCACTGATCTCTTCTCCCCTCACTACACTAACTCATTTCTCTGCTGTCACTGAAGAGGATGTACATGCTCTTCTTTCCTCTTGTCCAACCACATGCCCCCTTGACCACATCCCTTCCCATCGCACCCAGTCTTTCATCAACCATTGTCCCTACTCTAACTCATATCTTCAACCTCTCCCTCACTACTGGATCTGTCCCATCGTCCTTCAAGCATGCTACCATTACTCCTATCTTGAAAAAGTCCTCCCTTGGCCCGACTGATCTCTCCAATTACCGTCCCATCTCTCTGCTTCCTTTCACCTCCAAGCTTCTTGAAAGAATTGTTTATATACAATTAACTAAGTTTCTAGACTCCAAATTCCTGCTTGACCCTCTTCGATCTGGTTTTCGCCCTCGACACTCTACTGAGACCGCACTTACTAAAGTTACTAATGACTTACTCACTGCTAAATCCAAAGGCCACTACTCCATTCTAATCCTACTGGACCTTCCAGCTGCTTTTGACACTGTGGACCACCCTCTTCTCCTTCAAATGCTTCATGATCTTGGTGTCTGTGATACTGCTCTCTCATGGCTCACTTCCTACCTCTCTGATCGTACCTTCAGTGTCTCTGTCTTCAGTAACGCTTCCCCTCAATCTCTCAGTTGGGGTACCCCAAGGCTCAGTTTTAGGACCCCTTCTGTTCTCTCTTTACATTTCCTCCCTTGGCAAACTGATCTCATCCTTTGGCTTTCAATACCACCTGTACGCTGATGACACCCAGATCTATCTATCCTCCCCTGATCTCTCTCCTTCTGTCTTAGATCGTGTAACTAACTGCCTTGCATCTGTCTCTACCTGGATGCCTGCACGTTTCTTGAAACTTAACCTCTCCAAAACTGAATTCCTCATCTTCCCTCCCTCCAATGCTAAGATTCCCCCATCTATCTCCCTCAGTGTTAATGGTGCTATCATCTCCCAGTCTACTCATGCACGATGTCTTGGTGTCACCCTTGACTCAGACCTTTCGTCCACACCCCATATTCAGTCTGTCGCCTCCATCTTAAAAACATTGCCTGCATCCGTCCCTTCCTAACACAGCATGCCACTAAGGCTCTTGTCCATGCCCTGATTATCTCCCTTCTTGATTACTGTAACTGTCTTAACCGGTCTTCCTCTTAACCGTCGAAACCCTCTACAATTGTACAGCGCTACGGGATTTGATGGCGCTATATAAAACAATAAAAAATAATACCTTACTATATTTCTGTGTTTTATATTGGTTTTAGGAGGAGAACCCCTATGAGCTATTAGTCACTGCGGAGACCAAGAAACCTAGTTCCAGAGGTACATGACAATCATTAGTGATATCTGTGATACAGACAAATTTAAGCACATTAAATATGTATGGAAAGTAACTGTATGCACATAAGTCAATCTTTTTGTACTTCCTTATACTTTCCCATGCTGACTGTTTTCTTCACAGGGCAACCTCACCCACAAAGTGATGCCGGAAACTCTCAGCCTCAGGTGAGGGACTATAGTTTTAAACACGCATCTGCTGAACTTGCCTGTTAAATAATACATGTTGATAACTTTAAAACACTCTTTCCAGGTGCAACATCCAAGATAACCAGGTCCCTCATATTATATTGATGCCCCTTATACACCTTCCTTGTTTCTTTTTGTTTTCTCTCTTCCTGGCAGGCGCTTTAGCTGGTTAGTGGCATCTCAGAGGAAAGACATTTTTTTGATCATTCTCCCTTGCCAGCTTCCAAAGATGTTTGCATCTGTAGCTAGTTCACAGTCAGGAGCTGCTGTTGGGAAGCAGTTGCCTCTTCAGGCTGGCTGCATACTGGCTGGCTGCCTGTTTCAAAGCGGCAGGGAGGATTTTCAGACATATGGAGGCACTTAAGATAATGGGTTGTTTTCCTTACAACATCGCTGTATTGGTGTTTCTATTAATTTAAAAGGTCTGCTTTGGCAACATCGAGTCAATATTTGGTTTGACCAACCTTTGCCTTCAAAACAGCATCAAGTCTACTCTGTTCACTTGTACACTATCTTGGCAAGTAACTTGTTTCAAACATCTTGGAGCTTCACACTCTCTCTCTGATATTTCCATCAATGATGCCAAAACCACAAATTTGTCCGTTGGGAGGTGACAAACAAAGCCAGTTCATGTCACGCAAAAACGGTCGGTTAACGGCCAGTGACATGGCATTAAACAACCTTAGAAAGCAATTTATGATCGCGCTCTTCACTTAAACTGTATTGCTGTAATGTCTCGATGTCGAGGCATTCAGCAACACAGAGATCGGTATCAAGGGCCATGTGTGTGATTTAGCGTGACACCCCCCCCCCCGGGCATCAACATCCTATGGCGGCAGATACCTGTTTTAAAAGATCGATTGCCTCCTAAGCTTCAATGGTGTTGCATTTAGCGGCACCAAACACCCACCCCGGGTCGCACTGCGGTCGCTCCTGAGAACTCTGGATTCCCGTTGCAGGTTGAATATAGGTACTGCATTTTACCATGACAGTCAATGGAGCCCAGCTTTCTAATCACAATGTGAAAAAAAAAATTAGCTAACATGGTAAAAAAAAAATAAATTATGCAGTGATCTCGACATCCGGGAACCATCCTGTTCCTGCAAAATGTAAAAAAAAATAAAAAAGTGTATTATTATGAGCAAGTGGGATCTGTAGGACAGCCACCTGGTAAGCCTTTGGTAATGCTACAGTTGATTTATAAAGTGGTATTCTTTTTGCATTATCCTGTGTTTTCTGGTTCTTTACTACAAGGACACGATACGATAACCATGGAGCGCATATATATGGAGAGAAAACAAAAAAACACTAACAGTGTAGCAAGTAAACACAAGAAACACAAGAAATTTATTTCTTGTGTTTACTTGCTACACTATTAGTGTTTTTTTGTTTTCTCTCCATATATATGCGCTCCATGGTTATCGTATCGTGTCTTTGAGCACCTGAGGAAGAGTGTTTTCTGGAAGCTGCTATTTTGGAGAGTATTCTTTATTAGTATTATTTTGTTCACACGTGGATTTTGGATTTATCCTTGTTTTACCTATATCTTTACTACAAGGGAAAGGTAAGTAAGGAGCGTCTGTATAGTAGGGTGTCTATCCTTCATATCCTTCACGTGGAAGAGGACTGAAGCCCTGTTGCTGCATATAAATTTATTGTAATGTTTTTTTCTTTTGCTGACTTCAGGTCAGACCACGCCGTGCTGCACTCCCAAATGAAACACCACGCCCACCAACTCGCCATGGTTCCTCTGATTTGTCCAGTGGCCACTCGGAAGGAGAATCTCATGGCTCTGAAAGACCAAATAGTAAGAACGACATTAATATCATGCACCCCCCTTTTCACTTTGTACTGTACTCTTTTGTCTGATAGCTACTAACAATTTGAATGAAGCCAGCTCTAGTTTATCCCAAACATTCCTGCTCTGGAATTCCCAAGGCTTCTCTTTTGAAATGTCAAACATCTATTACACAATAGCTGTTCTATAACTTGTGACACCAGCTGCCCAGCAGTCAGTGCTGCTCCAGCAACTGAATGCCGACATAAATATATTTGTCCTGTCCTAGCTTAATTAGACTTGCGTGTGTGTAATTTTTGTTCATTTTCTTGCTGGTTCCAGTTTTCTGCAGAACAGACTCTGGTTCTGGTGTCCTGTTTTACCTTAATTTTGTTTGCGTGAATGCTTAATTTTACTTCACAGGTGGACAGCGTAGAAGCAGCTCTGGAGGTTGGAGCTTGGCTTCAGCAGATAGCACAGACTCCCACATGCTTGAGCACTTCTCTGGGCTCTTACACGGTTCCTCTCCAGTGTGCGAAGTCAGAGATCCCCCCTGTGATTCTTCGGGAATGAACGCTAGTAGAAACAGTGCAGAAGCACGCATGGAGCTTCCCCTACGTCGTAGTCTATCTAAATCTGATTCCGACTTGCTGACATGCTCTCCTCCAGCTGGTGAGGGTGAAGATTTGAATCGCAGTGAATCTCTCACCAACTGTGTGGCTGGGGGGAGCAAAAAGAGGTTGGAGAAATCTCCTTCCTTCACCTCCGAGTGGGATGAGGTTAGTACAGGAAATCTTCGCTGATGGTAATACGTCTCTGAGGTAAATGCATAGTGCTGGGACAGCTTATTTATGGGTTTTTTAAGGTGTTGTATGAATCTGTTGCCCAGTTGTGAAAATAATTAAATGGGAAGGAATAAGAGTAATATTTTAAATACCTCTGACATTGCCACTTTTCCAACAGCGTCTGTTGCTGGTCCCTGCATTATTCCCAAAACACAACGTAAGAAAGGATAGATTTAAAAGCAACTGAGGGATGGGGCCTAACTGGACAATTTGCTGATTTCTGTGGTGGTTATGTGTATGTCTTACATGTATGTTTTGTTGCTGGTGTGTTGGTGGTATTGGCTGTTTTGTAGTAATCTGGTGAATGGCCATGCTTCCTATGTTTCAGAATATACCATCTTACTGTTGTAATGTCAGGGCTTCAATATACGATTACCTTATTGCTGCTTCTGTCTTGTGTAGCATTACTTCACCTTGCAGTTATGTAAAGATGTGGCAAGCTTAAATGCACTTTTCCGCTTATGTGTTTTTTCTTTTTCTTTTACAGATTGATAAAATAATGAGCTCCATTGGCCAGGGCATTGAGTTCTCCCAGGAGCAGCAGGTCATGGCAGGTATGGCATGTATTATCAACTTTTATTTATATAGCGCCAACAATTTATGCTGCGCTTCTTACAATACATACATATAGATTTAAAATGGATTATTGTTATCTCACTTTCAATCATGGATGCCTAATAAACAGTTTTTCCTCAAACAATTTAGGGTGCCCTATTCCAGAGCAGAGCATAGCACAGTGGTTAGAGTCTCTTGGACTCATTCAGTATGAGAGCAAGCTGGTGCTGAATGGCTTTGATGATGTTCGTTTTCTGGTGAGTTAGCATTGAGAATGTGCAATAAAAATGATAGTAGTACAAGTAGTACTTATGGTATAAACCAAATTGTGTTGTTGTGGTGAGAGTTGCAATCAGAAGAAAACAAAGAATGTGAGGTGCTGGCATGATGAAACGTTTCATCTTACTGAAATAACCATTTCTGGGACCCCATGGGTTCTGTCATCTGCATGTTTGGGGATGGCATGTCCACTTAAATTATTATACACGGCTATTTATGTCATTGTACTTGAAACTAATGTTGGTTCTGTAATACAAATATTTCATCTCCATTTACCTACAATGTACGAATTACCAATTAATAGCCACCAAAAATAGGCTGTTTGAATTTGGTCCCACAATCAAACCATCTTGAGTAGGTGGTGCCCTATACTGTCACAATAATGTCAAGCACACAGAGTGCATTTTACAAATATTGATGTCTGTCGTATATAGGCTTGATTTCTAATATTAAATGTAATCCCTACAAGTCTATTACAAGTGTGTGTTTTTGCAGGCAGATAACATGTTGGAGGATCAGGATCTGATTGACATTGGTATTACAGATCCGCTGCATCGGAACAGACTTCTTCAGGCATCGCATTCCCTACCAAAGGTATTTAACGGCGTAAACAGGTGTAAATTGTCAAATGTTGTAGATGGGCTGATATAGATGAATACAAGAGGGGTACGATAACTAGTTTGAGTGTGTTATTGAAAAAGCCACTATTACAATCAAAATAATATTTCGGTGTAATATTTCTGGTAATGGTCTTAACCCATTAAAGTCCTGAAATGTATCTGATATACATTTTTTGGCAAAGTGCGCCTAGACAGCCAGCCACAAATCTACGAGATGGGTTGATGTCCCAGTTCTCAGAGTAATGTCTGCAGGGAAAAGAGGTCTCCCACAGAACTGTACCACCAGTCGATATGCACCCGTCAGGACATAGGAGAACATGCTTTGAGACTGAACATAGGCTACATAGACACTTTACCAGGGATGGGGAAATTAAAAAAGACAGGAAACGTGAAAGGATTAATTTAATTAACACAAAATATAAAGGCAGAGGATTACACAGAGAGCATTGACACCAGACTAATCTCATCACACATAAAACAATGGCGGATACACCAACAGAGGCAAAGGGATTAGGGAACATACACTTGTTTCTAAGCGCACATAGCATTTTTATTTAAAATTCCAATGTCTATAATAATCCTAAAATGGGCGTCTAGCATCCATTACATTTCTCACCATTTAAATACACTGACCTGATATTAAATGGATGTGCTGCAGGTGTGACAGTGTCCTTGGTGTAAATTTAAATTAGGGATCCTGGACTCCATGCCACTGTAATGCAACACTGTCATTACTAGGCCCATGGTTTCCTCCTTTTCAATGGGGCACTACTCGTGTAATGTTCCTTAAAAATCCTCCCACTCTAGCTGCTAGGGGTGAGGCTTCTAGCACCATGCATCCTGGCATATTAGATTGCCTCTGTGAATGAAGTTCTGATGTCCCGCTTCCTGGCGCTTCTTACTGCCACTGGCCTTGAGGTTCTGGTACCCCACATCCCGGTGTATCAGACTGCCTCTGTGAATGCTATTCTGGTGCCCCTCATCCCCGTAATTATGACATTTGCAGGAGTTCTTCTGTCTTGCACTTTTGTACCTTAATCCACCGAAGTGGATGAGGCTCTGCTGTTTTGCATCCCATCTTGCCCAAAAGCTGTGGTGTTTCTCTTATCCTGTAACTCCGACCCCTGTGGTAACTGTCAAGGTGGTTCAAGACCTCTCTGCAAAAGATGAGTCATTTGTCTGTTTCATAGTAGTCCTATTGATTCTGGGCACCTATCCTAACTCTGTGTTCTAGATGGTGGTTTGGACCATCTACAAGGAGTGTCGGATCCCATGGCTGCCACAAGTGTAAGGGGAGCCAGGGAGTCTACTGGGATGTCCCTGACCGTTGTTGCCGCCTTCCTTGTAGCGAATGCTGGCATCGTGATGGGTAGACGTTCCGGTTTCCTCTAGGGAAAAGGTCTCCCAAAGGACTGTACTACCCGTCAGGAAGCAAGAGATCACATTTTTTTTGGACTGGGGGTAGTTTATGTAGCCACTTTACAGATGTATATGAGCGTGCTCCAACTTTTGAGAAATGGGCTGTGGGAACTGAAAGAAATTCAATACCCACTTCTTTTTATCCAACAGTGTTAACATTGGTAAATAGCATAGTGTATTGCCCACACCCTTGATCAACCAGACTTTCACTGTTGCTTCACGCCATGGATGGGATTTTGATAATTGCCACAGGCAATTCTGGAGATTTAAAGGACGCTGCACTATTGCTCTCATGGAGGGATCAGGCAGCAGGGGAATGTTGTGGCAGGTCAATACACAACCCCTTCCCTGAAGTTGCCTGTGGCAGCTGAAAACGTGATCGCCAGTTTACCCACGATTGCGTGTTGAGCCTGCAGAATCATTTCTGGGGGTAGCGATCAAAGGTTCGGGGAGTTGTGCTGGTCTGCTTAGACACCTTGGCAGACAGCAGCAGTGCCCCTGCGATCACCACAATTGTTACATCACGGAAATGATGAGCCCACTTGGGCATGGTTTACCTGCTACGTAACCGTTAGGTGATTGATTTTATTTATTTATTTATTTTTTTACATTAAATTTCCTTTGTTTTTCCCCCAAATGTATCAATAGTAGGGATGCACCGATATATATATATATATATCGGTGGTCGAAATATATCGGCCGAAAAGGGCATTGTAAAAAAAACAAATGAAACGGTCAAAAATAATCATCCGCAGGGGCCAGGCTGCTTACCTGTGCGTTGGTCGCGCACACTGTGCGAGCAGCGTCTCTTGTGCTAGCCAGAAGAATCAGGAACCCAGCGGGCTCACGTCAATGCACGTCACATGACTCTGATCCCTTCTTCCCCTGGAGGCGGGGTAAGAAATGTTGCAGACGGAAGAAGCTGGGCCCCTGCAGAAGTTTGCGAGTGAGAGATCTGCAGTTCAAGTAAGGGGGGTGGGGGAAGGTGTATGAGCAAGTATGGATAATTAAGGGAATGAATGAGTAAATGTTTGTGAATGAGTGTGTGTGATTGCATGGTACTTGCTGCCTGGTCATGATAGGAGTGTGATTGTTAGCAATTACATATATATTAATATTGTTACTGATTTTTTTTTTTTGTCCAACTGTGGTGTTACTTTTAATAATTTTTTTATTTTTTTTTTAAGGTGGGGGGGCATTTTCGGTTTTGATTTCTGCCAATTGAATCCTGAATTTTCGGTCCAGAATTTTGTGGTCATACTGCACATGTTGGATTCTGGTTGCAATATTCTATGTATATATATGTGTGTGTGTGGTTTTAGATTGTGTGCATGTACATTTAAGTGTATTGTGTTAGTGTGTATGCATGTATATTTATATGTGCATGGTGTTAGTGTGTATGTGAATGTATGTATAAGGGTATGGTGTTGGAGGGTGTCAGTGGGTATGTGTGTGTTTTAATTCATTCCAAGACCTAACCACAATCATTATCCCCCAACCAATACATTCAAACCCCATATCATCATATTCCTCCCCACCAACCTTTCCACCCCTACCATTAATACCCCATATTGCATCACAATCATCCACCTTCATCGTCATGCTCCATAACATAATTTCCCATCATCTTTATACCCATTTATTTCCTTATCTTAATATATTTTCTTTAAAATGCACTTTTTTATATTTATACAATATTCAACATTAATTTTCATAAAATTTAACACAGGGATGTAACTACATAACTAAAAATCACTGGGGCCCCATTGTGAAAATTAACACCCCCCAAATTCACAAGCAACATGGCCCACAGTGCCACCTTTCCCTAAACCAGCTTACCTGTGCCACCTTTCCCCCAACCAGCTTGTATGTGCCCCCAAATTTTATTTGCCTTTTTTGTTAAACAGTTTGTAGTCCCCTTAAATAGCTTGCCTGTGCCATCTTTGCCCCAGCTTGTATTTTCCCCCAAATTTTCTGTCATCTTTGCCAAATGTTTTGCAGTCTCCTTAAATATCCTGGCTGCGCCACCCTGTGCCATGTTTGCCTTCCCAAACACCTACTGTTAGATTATTATTTGTCTTGAATATCTAAACTTTTCCAGTGACCAGTGACAGCAATCAAGACCACAGCTTCTAAGTCTTCTTAAGCAGGTTTATTCAATAACAAAGTAATATACATACAGTACTGGTTGATGGAACAGATGGTGATAACAGGTGCTGTAGCGCAGTATTCTTGGTGAGATGAAGGTGAAAGAGCAGAGAAAGAGACCTTGCCCTTTTTACCATAAGTATTTATGACCCTTTACATTCGGTTAGGGTATAGATTAAGGAATCCTATTGGAGCAATCATAGGATACACCAGCATTCCACAGAAGCGCTATGTAACGGGTTTAAAAAAACATGTTCCCAGTGTATGACAGAATAAAAGTATAAAAATTATTTCTTACACTTACACATCCATGCTCACACACCAATGCCTACACAAGTACGCATATAAATTCATGCTCACATACAGTCACACATTCATGTTTACACACACTTATAGATACATTCCCATTTTAACATACATTTATACCTAATCCCTCCTTGCCTTACTCACTAGCTTATTCCCTCCCTCTCGCACACCTTACCTCATCTGCAGCATTTTCTCTGGTGCTATCATAGTTTGTGAGCAGCCTCACTTTTACTGTGGGGTCACGTCTTCCAGTCTGCGCCACACTGGATATGATTTCATATCCGTCGAGAGCTTACTGGCAGACAGGACCCCACTCACTCAGCCGCTCCATCTCTATCTGCCTACTTCAGGCACCCAAACTGCTGTCATCAGCTATCTGCCTTCATGTGACATCTCACTCTCGAAACTGCCCTTCTCGGCTACCTCGGCTAAACCTTTACTTTTCCTCTCACTGATATCTGGGCCTAGAAAATGTTGTCCTCAATACAAATTCAGGAGTTTTATATCTGGATAAGTAAAAATTAAATTGTCAGGAAAATGACACCCAGACACACACCAGGGCAGGCTTTGCCACACTGAAACCCAAAAATACACACACCAGGGCAGGCTCTGCCACACTGACACCCACATCTGTATGGGCTAAGCTACAATAATAATAATAAAAAAAAAGCATTTTCCACACTGCTTTGTTGTTGACACCTCTATTGTGTTTTTTCCCCTTGTGTATTGCCCCCAGCCAGCGCTATGTGTAGTTATGCCCCCAGCCTGCCCCTCCCTTGTATTGATTTATGTAATGGCCACAGCTTGCCCCCTTGTGTATTGATGCAGCCAGCACAGATTAAATGCTGCCCTACAGTATGGCTCATGTATATCTGACTAATTGGTTCCCTTCCCAGAGTCGATACATCCCTCATACTGCAGGGCAGCATTTTATCTGGGCTGGGGGAGCAATATGTAAAAGTTATGTGTGCTTTGGAAAGCATGGCCAATGTGGTCACCCTAATCCCTCCACACCCTTGTGTATTACCCCCAGCTAGCCCCACATTGTATATTTATCCCACCACCTATTCCCCCGCTTTAGTGTCATGTCAGCCCTGGCACGCTGATTGCATCCACAAGATCTGCCCAACACCTAGATTGGAAACATAGGGCTTGCCACTTTTGCCCCCAAACAGCCTGCCTGTGCCATGCTTCCCCCCATTTACACATCCATGCTATCACCCACATGTTCGTTCATTTGCTCATTCACAAACATTCATTTACTCACTCACAGATGCTCGCTAGCTCACAGATGCTTACTCACAGCTACTCGTTCAAATGCCCTCCCCACCCCCTTACCTGAACTGCAGATGTCTCAGTGCTGCTCGCAGACTACCGCAGGGGTCGCTGCTTCCCTTTGCTCGCACTCTGTCCGAACAACTTCTCTTGTCCCACAGGAACGGGGACAAGCAGGGGGAAGCAAGAACGGGGCAGAGTCATGTGGCATAACATAAATTCACGTGACTCAGCTGGGTTCCTGCGGGGTCACACGCAACGTACAGGTAAGCAGCAGGGCCCCTGCGGAAGTTTAGCCGTCCTCCGGGTGATGCCGAAGGAGCGGTGGCGATCCGATGCCAGGTATCTGAGGATGGATAGCTCGGGGTCCTGAGGATATCCTGTCCAAAAAGTGGCTCTCAGAGACATGTTGCTTGTAAAGCTAGGGATCTATTCCCAGGGTACTTATTTGGTCTTTTTAACACTTTTGATTCCAGGGATTTTAATAATAATTTGATATTCTGTTAAGGAATATTTTAATATAATAGAATAGAAAGCGCTATTTACAGCTATTTGAATTGCAAATAATGTGACTGAGATGGGTATGTGTAAGGGGTGTGGCATGTGGGCACAATAGCTCAACTACCCGAAAAATGTATGGGGCTGATGTCCAAACATTTTCAGCCCTGCTTGCCACCTCCTGATTTCCTAAATTATTTTGCTGCCTTCCAGTTCTGTGCCATTAGATGGCACCTAAGAAGAAGTCTTAGACTGCAGCAGCAAACCATCCGCATCCAGGGGGGATTATGTATATCCAGTGATTGTGTATATGTCTGTTAGTATGTAGGATGGTAGTGTGAATGTGTGTGTTTAGAGGTAGTGTGGAAATGTTTATCGGTGGTTGAAGGGTTTTTCAAGGGACTCCGACAGTGCGCTTGGCTTTCCTGCTCCTGTGCCAGAAAGGTGTGACCACTCCCCAGCTTACCTGTTTTTTGTTGTTTTTTTAATGTAAAGATTAGCCAATATTTTAAACATTAATAACTGCTTTTATAAGGGTTAGACATGAGGCCTGTTATGGCAAATATTTACTCAATATAACACATTTAATTTAAGATTTTGCAATTTCTTTTATACTTTTTTCAACGTAAGGATGTCTCCTCCTACTATTCCTGATAAGAACCTCTCCCAAGGATGGGATATCAATAGTAGTATATTATTTACCACCTGCTGTAACTGTAGTTTGTGTATTTAATGCATATTTTGCGGTTTGTTTTTTCTTCTGGTATTGTAATATTAACCTCTTAATAGACATGTATGCCCATAACAGGTGTGGCAAGATACCCCTTAGGACATACCTGTACATCACGCATTATTCGCTGCGGCAGTGACATCTCTCTGCTGCTTCACAGATCAGGCTGTTAATGAATGGTGCAAGCCCCAGTATACCACTATATACTAAGTTTAAAATGATATATAAAAACACTTACCACCCCAAACCCTTTAAACCAGTACTTTTTAAAAATAGTACACTATAGGGTAATATGTAAGGGATAGATGTGGCACTCTAGAACATTCCCATAATCCAAGGGATTATGTCGAACATAGTGGGTTATTGTTAAACAGTGGCATTTACTGTGAAAAAAAACCAAAAACAAAAAAGCACAATTGCAAAATAAGAAGTTAAAATTGTGTTTATTTTAAGCATAATTTGAATTATGTTTTGTGTGTTATTGTCAAAAGAAAGCCTTACTTGTCCTGGAAAAAAAAATCCAATTTGACACTGGAAAGCAGAATCGAGTAAATCTATGGTACACATGGTGAAAAAAAAATATATTCTCTTTACGCTACTGAAATCTCTCGGTACTGAAGGGATTATTGTTAAAAGGAAGTTCCCACCGTTTTTTTTTTGTTTGTTTAATTTATTACTAGTGTGGTGTTTGACAAAAATATAACATACCAGCCTATAGATAAAGTAAGTTTAGTGGACCAAAAATGGATAAAACTAGGTTTTCGTCAATGCTAACCTACATAACTGTATACAGCTGTGTATTTTGTAAGTACAAGGATATTTTCCTCCCCCATGAGACTTCCACTTTAAATTGTCTGCAAAGACTACACAGTCATCAAAAGAAGAGGATCCTTTATCCATGCTACAGGGTTTTGTTAAAATGCTATTTAACAGTTGTTTTGCACTTATCCTTGTGCATGTTAATTAAAAATGTCCTTACATCTGTGCAAGCTACATTACGTTTAAATGCTACATAGTGAATGTTTTTTGTTTGTTTTTTTTGTGTTTCCCCCCCACACATTTAGCCACTTCCTCTCCCAAGTGATCTCTCTGTGTCAACCTGGCTTCGTGCACTCTCCCTCCAACAATATGCTCCTAGCTTTCTTAGCAGTGGGTACACGTCTATGGAGACTCTGCGAAATTTGTGGGAACTTGAAATTGTAAATGTAGGTTGTGTTTGATGGTTTGCCTTTTTTTTTTTTTTCTTTCTGGCACCTCCCTTATTTCCGCCATTTATAAATTGCAATGCAAATCTGCACTTTATACTCTACTACTGCATATCCTCTTCATAAACCTTTGTAAGAATCATGTTGTATAAGCCAGTTTAAGTCCCATATCTTAACTTCCAGGTATTAAAAGTAAATTTACTGGGTCACAGGAAGAGGATTCTGGCATCCTTAGCAGACAGGCAATATGAAGACCCACCTCAGAAACCACCACGTTTTTCGCAGCTCAGGGTAAGGACCATGACTTTTTATATATGTCCCCAATTCACACACAGTTCATTAACACATTAAATCTACATGGGAGAGACGGAACACCATTGTCCAAAGATGTGTGCAATCACATTTAATGTGTGTTCAAGCAGTGTTTGAACATATATCCTCAGATATTTGTATTTTTGTTGATATTCCTATGCAGGGGCGTACCTAGAGTATTTGGCACCTGGGGCGAATCCTGTATGTGGCACCCCCCCCCCACACACACACACACAAACACTTTAAAACTGCATAGCTTCTATCGTTATATACTGGCGTAGACATTGAAGGTGGTACAGCATAACACCTACCACTATATACTGAGGCAAACATTGATGGTGGTACAGTGTAATCCCTATCACTATACATTGAGCCAGACATTGATAATAGTGCAGCATAACTCCTATCACTATATACTAAACCAAACATTGATGTGGTGTAGGCCTACCACTTCATTGTCTGGCTTAGGGATGCACCAAAACTTCTGGACTGAAACAGAAAATGACCCCTCACCATAAAAAAAATCTCACACTTTTATTTAAGTAAGTAACACAGCAAAATAGGACAAAAAAATG
The DNA here is from genome assembly GCF_027358695.1 of Spea bombifrons. Lineage (NCBI taxonomy): Eukaryota > Metazoa > Chordata > Amphibia > Anura > Pelobatidae > Spea > Spea bombifrons. The sequence continues at coordinate 48,865,663 of NC_071088.1, forward strand.
CAATAACAATATTAATCTATAAATGATTGTTAACAGCAATCACACTCCTATCATGCCCGGGCATACCCAGATTCCAGCATGTACTAGCTGACTTGGCATGATAGGAGTATGATTGCTGTTAGCATCTATATACATCTATTATATACACAAACACTTTAACAGTCACTCACTAATTCACACTTTCATTCACATAATTAATTCACACAATCATTTATTCTCACCCATTCACACAAATTTACACATTCATTAATGCATTCTCACAAACTCATTAATTATCTCACTCATTCAGACAATTCATCCACACATTCACTCATTCTCACTATCTACCCTCTCCACCTTTGTAGTTAAAGGTTTTGGACTTACCATTCAGAAGTCCTGCGGTGGGAGCACAATGCCTCAGTCCTCCTGCTCTGCCGCTGTGCTGCTTCACTGCTGAGCGCCGAAATATGACGTCGTATTTCGGCGCTCAGCATGAGATGCCGGAACCGCGACGGAGTTAGAAGCCTCGCAAAGGAGACTGAGGGGCGCCGAGCGGTTGCTAGGCGCCCCTCTGTCTCCTCCGCGTAAAAAAAAAAAAAAAAAAAAGACGACGAGGCTGCCGGGGATCCAGGCAATCAAGGACATGTTGGTCACCCTAGCCCAAGGCACCCCCCTGATGAGCGACACCCGGGGCGGACCACATCCCCCCCCGCGCGCCACGCTAGGTACGCTACTGTTCCTATGTATTTATTTGTCTCCTGTAATCAGAAATGACAGATGTCTGTCATGTCAAAAGATTCTCTTTCTACATCTGTTTCCTGAAATAGTTTTTGTGCTGTCACCAGCCCTGTTGTAAGATATGAATTTTTCTCTGTCCAGTGTCAAGATGCATTGTACAATACTACGCCCTCTTCCCTTACATCAACTGAACAGCATCCTAGTTTGACACTTCAATCCAGCTTGTTACAGGCTCCAGAGAGCAAAGGAGAGCATCAGAGAATTCAGGAGCTCGTTGTGGAGGTATGAATGTGCTGTTACACTAAGTTTTTTTGGAAACGTACCCACATTTCTTGCTTACTATCCCTGTTCTTAAAATTGAGAACCTTTGGGTACTCACTTAACCCTTAAACACACCACAAAAACCCACACCAGACTGGTAATATGGTGCCACCACCAAGTTATGTTTTAAGCTGACTACAATTTATGGACACTTCGGTAATGCCCAGTACTACAGTGATAGGGTCAAAAATGTATAAAACCCAATTTAAGTAAAACAATTAAGTAACATGGTTTATTTTTGTTTGGTTAGAGTTTGGTTAGAGCATAGAGACGGAAACTGGGTTAATATGTAGTTTCATCTGACGAAAGTCACAGTGCTTATGTACAAAAATTATATGAACAAAGCTGATAACAATTTAGACACAAAGTATACAATACAGTTTGTAGAAAATAAAACAAGGAGAAACACATAAAAACCTAATTATACAAAACCCACATAGGTCATCTGCGGGAGCCTCAATGTCCTTGTTGGGTTTGAGGATTTTCGTTGATGATCTAAATCCATAGAAAGCTACATCATGACATTTGTTTAGATTGACAGATCCCATGCTGTCCTTCAGATGACCCAAACTCGTCATACAGGACCATCACCCTAAATTCCATGTTATAGGGGAAGGTCAGAGCGGGAAAGGCTGCTTATCATTGACTTGCATCATTTTTCATTCATTCTTTGCAGGAGGAATCCAAATTAACTTTGAGGCCTCCCAGTGTGGCCACTTCCTATGCACCTTTGCAGAATTGGCATCACCAACCTGAGAAGTTAATCTTCGAATCGTGTGGCTATGAGTCAAGTGTAAGAACTAAATCAGCTTCTATCATAGTATAGCAAAAATCTTTGAAATATGCTGTATGCTCTTTATTCATTTTATTAATTTCTTTTTCCTTACACTTACTCATCAGTATTTGGGGTCAATGCAAATTAACGATCTTCGAGGAACAGAATCCACCCAGGATGCTTGTGCTAAGATGAGGGTGAGTGTGGAAGTTGGCTTGGGTGGCCGTATAGGCAGGGTTTTGGGTGTAGACCTGTCACTTGATTTTGAATTGAGATGATGTTGCGTAGGTACCCTTTAGAGACTGGGCATTGAAATATATTCTTATCCTCTAGAAATCTACAGAGCATATGAAGAAGATTCCACGGATCACTCTTTCCATCAGTTACAAGGGAGTAAAATTCATTGATGCGTCGAATCAGGTAGGAAATGTACTCGGTCCAAACCCCATTTCTGTTTACCTATTTCTTCATTCAGCTTTTTGAACAGCTGCCCTTTATACCTAACTTTGTTCACTGAATTTTCTCACTGTTGGGATGTCTGTCCTGATTTATTATATCACTTTCCCCTGCAGAATGTCATTGCAGAACATGAGATTCGCAATATCTCATGTGCAGCACAAGATCCTGAGGATCTTTGTACATTTGCATACATCACCAAGGATCTCCAGACGAGCCACCACTACTGCCATGTGTTCAGCACTGCTGATGTGGTGAGACACATCTTATTTTATTAGCGCTAATTAATGTTCGTAGTGGGGGGAAGTACCTTAAGGGGGACCTGTCATTGAAAAATGCAGGATAGCCAGCAAATCCTTAGATCGTCTGCCATTTTTTTCTGATAACATGCTGCATTCACCTTGCTATCAATTGTCACAAGATTCCCTGTGCCTTTAGAGCTCACACCCCACAGCGCGGTGCTTCACGGTGGGGGATGGTATTCTTTTCCCTATAGACCTTGTTGACCCCTCTCCAAACATAGCCCTTACGGTTTTGACCATGGAGCTCTATTTTGGTCTCATCACTCCAAATTAGTGTGCCAGAAGCTGTGAGACATGTCAAGGTGTTGGTGCTCTTTGAAGAGACCTAAAAAGCATACCTTACATCCTGTAGAACTCCCAGATTACCTGCCAGGTGATTCTTGATCTTCAAGAACACAACATCAATAAACTTTTTTTTTTTTCTGAAAGTCTCTCTTCCAAGTTTTCCCACAGGTGCAATAGTCAGGTTTCTGCATTGTTTTGGTCACAGTGTACCTCCTGAATTACCCCCAAGTCTTCTTACAACCCCACTGTTCTCAAGATGTTGGTTTGCTGGTGTTGACATAAGGACATTTTTAAAGTCCTGTAGAACTGAGCCATGCAGAAGATCCTGTTCTCTTACCACATCACTTTATCTCATTTACTTTCTAGGCCACATCGGCAGACATTAACCCATCTCTTAAATGCAAGGCAGCAGTCTGGCCAAGGCATTATCATTTGAAGTTAATGCCTGCTAAGGACACAGCACACCAAGCTGTTGTCCCATTCAATTCTCATGTGCTCCTGGGAATGACATAGAAATAGAATTCTTACATGAGATTTTATTTAGCTTGTCCATTCCCTGGTAGTGACCCCCCCTTAATATAATTTGCTGTATTTCTAGTGTAGGTTTTTTTTTATCATACTGTGTATTGAGGAATGTTCCTTTTATTCTATTTTCTGACCTACCTGTGGTGCTGTGAAAAAAGTATTTACCCCCTTCCCTATTCCTTCTATTTTTGCTTGTCACATTTAACCCCTTCAGTCTTTTTTTTTGGTTTCAAGTCCCAGAGCAATTTTGCCATTTTTTGCGGTATGTCGGTCGATTATTCCTTTTTCCCGCGAATAGTGTACCCATGTAAACTACAGATTGTTTATAATTAGCGTAAAATTTAGGATGAGAAATTTAGTAAAAACTAGTGAAAGTTAGAAAAAAATAAATAATTTTTTATATATTTTCCTCTCCGAATCCTCACAAAATTAGGTAAAGGGGTGGAAAATACCCTCCAGATTTATCAATTCACGTGTCCTGATTTTGTATTTATATTAGGGCTGCAACTAACGATTATTTTAATAATCGATTAGTTGGCCGATTATTTTGTCGATTAATCGATTAATCGGATAAAAAAATACATTATTTTAAATTGAAGAAAAATTGCAATAAAAAACGTACAATTTACACTTTCATCTCATTATTGCAATGGACTCTCTCTATTCACCTTCTTATTTCACTGACATAATAATAAAAGCTACAAGAACCCAAACAGTGTTTCTCAAACTAGGTTTTGATACAAAGTTAGTTATTAGTAAATATTAATTCATATGTTAACTATTTTTCATATTTAATAAAAACTGAGAAAAAAGCCTTGTTTAAATTTTTTTATTTACCAAACTGCCCCCAGTTATGCACATCTGACCCCCAGCTTGCCACTCTGCCCCCAAATATGCCTTATACCTCGTATATGCCAGATTCCACTATGCCCCCTGATATGCCTTATACTCCTTATATGCCAGTGATATGCAACTGAGCCCCCTGATATACCTTTTACCCCCAGATTTGTTTTATGCCCCCCTGATATGCCTAATATCGATGTCTTATACCCCCTATATGCCACTGAGCCCCCTGATATACCTTTTACCCCCAGATATGTTTATGCCCCCCTGATATGCCTAATATCCATATGCCTTATACCCCCTATATGCCCTAAAAATTCATAATACCCCCCATACACCACTATAACTTAACCATACACCACTCTGGCTCCTCCCCCTCCCATACACCACTCTGGCTCCTCCCCTCCCATACACCACTCTGGCTCCTCCCCTCCCATACACCACTCTGGCTCCTCCCCCTCCCATACACCACTCTGGCTCCTCCCCCTCCCATACACCACTCTGGCTCCTCCCCCTCCCAAACACCACTCTGGCTCCTCCCCCCTCTCATACTCCACTCTGCCTCCTCCCCCCTCCCATACACCACTCTGCCTCCTCCCCCGCCCATACATCACTTTGGCTCTTCCCCTCCCATACATCACTTTGCCTCCTCCCCCTCCCATACATCACTTTGGCTCCTCCCCTCCCATACATCACTTTGGCTCCTCCCCTCCCATACTCCACTCTGCCTCCTCCCCTCCCATACATCACTCTGCCTCCTCCCATACACCACTCTGGCTCCTCCCCCTCCCATACTCCATTCTGGCTCATCCCATACTCCACTCTGCCTCCTCCCATACATCACATTGGCTCCTCCCCCCTCCCATACTCCACTCTGCCTCCTGTGAACCTCCGTTTCTGACAAGACACCAGGGAGCCGGGTAGAGAGGCAGAGTGGTGTATGAGAGGGGGAGGAGCCAGAGTGGTGTATTGGAGGGTGGCTCCCATACACCCCTCTGACTCCTCCCCCCTCCCATACACCGTTCTGCCTCTCTACCCGGCTCCGTTACTGAAGGCACTTTCATTGCAGCTTCAGGCTAGGTTTCCACTTGGGTTTTTGTCCGGCGTTTTTTTCTTGATGAAAAACGCCAGGAAAACTGCCAAGAAAACTGCCGCTGCATTTACCTGTGTTTTGGCGTTTTTTCTGCAGTTTTTTCTGGCGTTTTAGCCTTTCTGTGGAAATTGCTTTTTTTGACCTTAGGCAGTTTTTCCAGCCTTTACAAGTTAGAAGTTTCACCCAGCTAAAAGGGATTAGGATAAATGGCAAGTATCTGCCCTCTCCTGATGTCATTTACTTGGTAGACCCTTTTGTCTCTTTTCTGTGGTTTGTAAGGCATGCTTTATTTCGAATGTCTGCTCCTCTGGGAAGATTGGCCCCAAATGATGGTGCAAATTGTTTGCTGTTGCTTTTGGCACGCAGGATCCGGTCGCGTATGTTTGTTTGTAATGGCATGTTTGTTCCAAATGGTGTAAAATTCAATATGAACCAGTCCAGGACTTTGTTTTGTGTGAAACTGTTTGTTTTCAGCCTATTTCTCGTAGGACACACAGATACTGGGTCCATCCTCTGCATTGTAACTGTGGAAAAAACGCCATAAAAAACGCCAAGGCAATAAACCCACATGGCTTTTTCATGGCGTTTTTTCTCTCCCATAGACTTCTATTGGAGAAAAAAAGCCAAGATTTCTTGCAAAAAACGCCAGAGTGTCAACATGCTGCAGTTTTGAAAAACTGCCACAGAGCCCAAAAAAGCAGAAAAACGCCAAAGAGGACTAAAAAAACGCCAAACAGAAAAACGCCAGGTGGAAATGGCATTTTGCGATTTCCTATTGAATTACAGCTAACATCTGGCTGCATGCGTTTTTCACAAAAAAACGCCAGGTGGCGCTATTGGCGTTTTTATAGGCGTTTTTAGCTAAAAAAACCCAAGTGGAAACCTAGCCTCATAGAAGCCACAGTGTAAGTGAAGGGTAGTAACAGAGTCTGTCTGTGCGATGCAGACCCTCACCGGCTATCAGAGAGGATGATTCTCTGTCAGCTGGTGGGGGTCTGCATCGCACAGACAGACTCCGTTACTATCCTTCACTTACACTGAGGCTTCTATGAAGCTGCAGGGAAAGTGCCTGTCAGTAACGGTGCCGGGTAGAGAGGCAGAGTGATGTATGGGAGGGGGGAGGAGGCAGATGGGAGGGAGAGAGAGACGGAAGTGAGAGACCGTCCGACAGTGAGGGGAATCCAGGTCCCCTGCAGCGTAGCGGGGGATCTGGATTCCGGTGTTATAATCCGATCTCTGTTTGAGGTCGGATTATATAAGGAGAGGAGTTTTTCAGAGCATTTGATCCGATTAATCGATGATGAAATTCGTTGACAACGATTTTCATTATCGATTATTATCGATTTTATCGATTAGTTGTTTCAGCCCTAATTTATATAGAATTTTCATACTTTCCCAGCACTTATAGGGAACGTACTATAAGGTGTACATCATTATTCTTTACAATAGAATTACATATGATGGAATTGCAACTCTAATTTTAAACAAATAAACCAAAAATACACACAAGAGTATATAATTCTGTAAAGCAGACAACCCAGACTATCGTATCAGAGGTATTTGGCCATTCTTCATGTAGCTATTTGGCCCCAAATCACTGTCAAAGGTGGCTGCAGAAATTATTTCTGCGCCTTTTTCACCAACACTTCTGTGTTGCTTAGATTTTGTTTTGTACAGGGTATATGTATTACGGCAGAGAAACATGGACAAAATTGATTAGCTGCATCTCCAGATTACGGAAATACCCCACATCCTTAGGTTTTTTTTTCTCGAGGGTCATATCCGTGCCTTGCATATAGTACCCTATAGGGTAGTATTTTTCATACTTATGGCTTAATGGGTTTGGGATGGATGAATGGGGGCAGGGGGTAATACCTTTTTAGATGTTGTGCTAGGGCATTGGGATGTAAGGGTTTTTTTATTTTAATTATCTTAATTGTTAGATAATTACCAACACTGTTATTGTATATTGCACTGTTAGAGCAATATGTTTAGAGGTTCTCTTAGGGGGGCCTCTTGAACATGTTATCAATGCCAGTGATGTCACAATGACATCACTTAGTTCACTTTGTTTTTTTTTATCATTATTATTTATTGTACTATTTTAGTGATTTATTTTTTATTTAGAATTTTTTTTGGGGGGGGTGTTTCGTGTTCAGTTTTTGAGTTTTGAGAAGTTGTTTCTCCTGTCACTCCCAGTAGCACAGGAGATGGCTCCGCCTATCCAAATAGGGCAGGAAAGAATAAAAAAAAAAAACCAGAACCTCCCCCTTACCCACAGTTCTTTCCTGCCCTATTTTCTGGGTAGGTGCGGTCATTCCCCGTTTGTTGTTTTCTTGTAGCTCGTGGGAGAGCTCATTTTCCCTGGTGCTGCCGTCACGCTTTGGGTAGCAGGTAAGCGTTTTTTCTTTCCTTATATCCGGTCCGATCCATGGGAGGATCGCTTTGCTAGAGCAGAGATAGGGTTAATCCGTACAGGGTCCGTGATGGGACCCTAGCATGCCTTACCTTTCACAGCCGTTGGGCGGGCTGGCTGTTTTCAGAATGCCGGGACTCCACTTCTGTCTGCCGGCAGTTGCCGCAGATCCTCCCTGTGACGCTCTTCCAGGTTTCGTCACAGGCTGCCAGAAGCAGCTCTCAGGTCAGAAGAGATTTTCGCCGTTCTAGTCCAGTTTTTCCTGCAGTTCTGGTAAGGTGGTTCTATTTTTATTTGTTTATACTGCTGTTGGTTTGCAATTGGCTTCTGACGAGTCATGGCATCCTGGTTTTCTGCTCTGGTGTATTTCTTCCTCTTATCCCAAGTAAGGTTATGAGTCCATGGGAGTTTTTTTTATATGTTTTGACGGTCTCCTGTCCTTTATCAGGATGTCGCTAGATAAGCTAGACCTCCCTGAAGAATTTCCAGCTCCTAAGAAGGCTACATCCAAGACAAAGCATTTTGCATGTAGAAATTGCAAAGCTACTATGTCTGACGCCTCTAGAAAATTTTGTTCATCCTGTCTGAATGCCAGGGAGGAGTCCTTTTCTGATTTCAAGGAGTGAATGCAGGCTGTGCTCCAGTCCACTTTTCAGCCGAATCGATAATTGTTTTTTGATTCTTTGCCCAAGCCTAAGACATCCTGTCCTGATCCTCTGCCTGGGTTCCGGTCTTCTGGTCAGGATCCTGGTTGTTCGGGCTCCGAAAGGGACTGGCACATGGAGGAACCTGGATCTCAGGAATAGGGGGGAGCTCTCTGAAGAGACTTTTTTCTTTCCGGCAGAAGAGGTGAACAAGCTGGTTGCTGCAGTGAGGGCCACTCTAGACCTGGAGGAGGAACAGCCAAAGGGAAAAAACAGACTGTTTTTTTTCTAGGTTCTTGTAAGAAGCCCAGGGCTTTTCCAGTCGATGAAGCCTTGAAACCTATTTTTACTTACCAGTGGAAAGCTCCTGAAAGAAAGCTAACCATCTCCAACGGAGTCTCACGGCTGTTCCTTTTCCCAGAAGATTTCTCTGAGCTGTGTTTAGACCCCAAAATAGATGCTCCAGTGGCCAGGACAGCTAGAAGATCCGCTATTCCCTTGGAGGATTCCTCTCATTTTCCGGATTCCATGGACAGGAAGGCAGCTAAGAGATCTTTTGAAGCTTTAGCAGCATTTTTTAAACCAGGAATTGTGACGGATTCCGTTGCCAAGGCTATGCGCTTGTGCCTCCAGCAAATTGAGGAAGATATCCTAGGAGGTGCAGGAGAAGATATTCTCCGAGACGTTTCACATGTGAAGAGTACGGCTGACTTTTTGTGTAATTATGCAATGGAATCCGTCTGCATGGCTGCTAGGGCCTCTGCCTTATCGGTGTTCTCTAGAAAGGCCCTATGGCTCAAATCTTGGTCAGCAGACTCCGCCTCCAATTTGTGTGGGATACCCTTCTCTGGGAAGGATCTTTTCGGAAAGGAGTTAGAAGTTCTGTTGGAGAAAGCTACTGGTGACAAGTATTTTTTGCCAAATGTAAACCTCTGCCACGTTTTTGGCCCAACCCATTCAGAGCATTCAGAGCATCCAGAGGTCAGGATTCCAGACCCCAGTCCAGATTTCGGGATAGACCTTATGGTTAAGATTTCAGCCTTTCCGTGGTAGACGGGGCTTCTAAGAAAGCATGACACCGGAATCATTACGGTAGGGGGCAGGCTGAAGAGTTTTCTTAATCAATGGGCTATATTTTGTTCGGACGCCTGGACCCTGGTAATCATTTCTATGGGGTACGGTCTGGAACTTGTCAGTTCTCCTCCAGAGCGGTTTATGGTTTCAATGCCTCCTGCGAATCAATTCAGGAGAATGGCACTTCTGGTCCTTGTTCAAGTGTTTGTGACAAAACAAGTGTTGATCCCTGTGCCTCCAGGCTCAAGAGGAAGAGGTGTTTACGCCCACGTCTTAGTTGTTCCCAAATCATCAGGAGATTTCAGACTCGTCGTAGATCTCGAGTTTCTAAACAGTTTTGTGGCTTACAGGAAGTTAAGGATGGAGTCTATCCACCATAGAGCTTCTTTCCAATGGAGATTTTCTCGCTACTCTCGATCTTCAAGATTCCTATCTTCATGTTCCCATCAGGCAGGAGTCGCAGAAGTTTCTTCGAGTGGCTATTCCATCTACAAAAGGGACTGTTTTCAGTTCTAGGCCCTTTCTTTTGGTCTTCAGCTCCAAGAGTCTTCACGAAACTGCTGTCAGGGATTGTTGCAAGCTCTTGATCTTCTCTCCCACCAGATTCACAGGATTGTTTGCCTGCTTCAGGATTTGGGATAGATTGTCAGTTTTCAAAAATCCCATCTGCTTCCCACCAGAACAATTCCCTTCCTGGGGTTTATGCTGGATGCTTTCTGTTAAAAGATTTTCCTGCTGGGAGACAATATTCAGAATATCATGCACCTTCAGGGAATGATGGATGATGGGATTGACCCATTCCAGCTCTCTCAAGGAAGGTTGCCATTCCAGCCAGCGTTCGCTTTCCCCTCAGATGGTGGCTTCAGGTGAGAAGACTGTTCAGATCTGGTTTGGCCCGAGCCTATTTGGACAGTAGTGTCTAAAGACGCCAGTTTATCCGGTTGGGAAGCCATGTTGGAAGAGGAATTCAGACAATGTCATCTTCATATCAATGTGCTGGAACTTTTAGCTGTCTGGAAGGCGCTCCTTTCTTGGCAATCCAGGTTGCGGGAAAGGCAATAAGAGTTCTGTCAGACAATTGCATGGTGGTGGCTTTCCTAAACAAGCAAGGAGGCACAAGGAGTCTTCAATTGGGCGATCTTCTTCAGAAGGTCGGGAAGTGGGCTGAGTTCCATCTCTCCCGCCTTTCGGCCGTGTTGATTCATGGGAAGGAGAACATTCCAGCAGATTTTCTCAGCAGAACGTCAGAATGGAGCTTGAACACTGCAACATTTCTGCAGATCACGAGAGACTGGGGTACTCCATAGATCAATCTTATGGCAACGGCAGCCAACAGGAAACTGCCTTTGTTTTATTCCCTGTCATCGGCGGGCCGCCAGTTAGCTCTGGATGCATTGTCCCAGTCTTGGGACTTTGATTTGGGTTACATCTTTCCCCCTCTACCTCTCATCACCAGGGTTCTCCAAAAGATCAAGAGATACAGATGTTGCGTGATCCTGATAGCTCCCGACTAGCCCAAAGGGATTTGGTACCCAGAGTTAATCTGTCCATAGAGCCTCCAAAGAAGTTGGAGAATAAGCTGGATCTGTGTGGCTTCTGAGAGGGACAGAGTAATTCAGGCTAGTCTCTCCAAAGAGGTGGCTGAAACCCTGATGAAGAGCCGGGAGCATGTTACCAATCTCTGGTATGAGAAGATCTGCAAGTCCTTCTACTCCTGGTGTGCTAATAAACAGCTTCAGACGCATAATTTCTCCATCCGCAACGTCCTAGATTTCCTCCAAGCTGGTTTTCATAAAGGTCTGTCTCCAGCCACCCTGAAGGTCCATGTGGTGGCTCTTAGCGCTCTATCAAGTGAACAGTTAGCTTTCATGAAAGAAGTGTCTAGCTTTCGTCCATTCAAGAGGCCTTTGGTGCCCTCCTGGGACCTGAATTTGGTCTTATCTAGCCTAACCCCTCCACCTTTTGAGTCCCTCGAAGACATCCTAATCAAGCTTCTCACCTGGAAGTTGGTTCTGTAGCTTCAGCTAGAAGAATAGCCAAGATCCAGTCTCTCTCCATTTCAGCTCCTTATCTTCAAATCTTTGATAGGGTAGTTTCTCATACTCCAAGAGTTTCTTCCTAAAGTCATGTTGCCTTTTCATCTCCATCAAGATATTGTCCTTCTGGTTTTTTGTCCTCACCCTACGAATGACCAGGAACGCCGGCTCCATTGCTTGGATGTACGCAGTTGTTTGAACCTTTACTTACAGAAGACTGCTCCATGGAGAAGATCTTGCTGGAGTTCCTATTGAGCAAATTTGCAAAGCTGCTGTTTGGGAGTGTGTTCATATCTTCGTCAAGCATTATCGTATGAAGGTCTAGACTATGCCAAGTTCGGTAGAAGAGTCTTGGAGTATGTTTCTTTCCCTCCCTAGTTTCTTTTTTAAATCTCCTCTGCTACCGGGTTTGACAGGGGAAACATTAAATTCTTACCTGATAATTTATTTCCCTTGTCACTTCCCGGTAGCAATTAGTTGCACTCCCTAATAATGTTTTTTATTGTTTTTCCATATTTGGTCTTTTGTATTCACTGTGGGTAAGGGGGGGGTTCTGGGGGTTTTCGGATCATCCAGCTTATTTTAATATAGGACAGAGACAATGTGAGTAAACACAAAATGCGGCTTTTAAATGATTATATTATTTAGTGAAAGTAAAGAGTTGATCAAAACCTGTATAACCCATGTGAGGAAGTAATTGCCCCTCTAAACCTAATAACTGATTGCAGTTGTTGTCGCCAGGGGTGACACAACCAAACATTTGCAATAACTGGCATTGAGTCTTGCATCGCTGTGGAGCAATTGTGGCCCATTCTTCACTTGAGCTTTACGTCGCAAAGTGATATCCGGACGTTAGGCGGTAGGATAACTTGATACGTTTAGATTTAGTATCTGCTTCACTGATTAAGATGTCAGTAACGGATAGAAACAACACAAATACCACAACTTGACCTATCAGAACCGTAGGTACCTATCATACCACAGTCCTGATACACACCCACTATTGAGAAGCTAGCGGGACATTTAACATAGAGACAGATGGAAAGTTATGTGATCAGTGGATAGAGTATGCATCCCCGATGTGATTTGAGACAGCTAGTAAAGATTACCAACTACTTATTGACGTTGCCGATGGTAGTAGCGTTTCGTTGGGTGCAGATTATATATATCAGGCATGCAGAGCCCAGCTCATGATGCCGATGCTTCTGAAGAACAATGATTAAGAATGAAGACATGGGTTGCTGCTGCCTCCCTTTCAGAAAATAAAGTCGGGTAGCATTGCTTATTGTGTACCCAATGGTGTTAATATTAAGAGTGTATTTAGTTAAAGGAACATAGACGCCCCCCAAAAACTGGTAATGAAAGTTCCCCTGATTAAGATAAGGCTTTAAGTGAAACCCGCATCATGCTTTCCCTTGCCATTCCAGGTGGCACATGAGAAGAGAAGGCTCCGCCTACCAGGTAGGGCAGGAAATACTATAAAAAAAGGAGACCTCCCCCTTCCTCCCCAGTGTTGTTTCCTGCCCTACTCAGGTAGCGGTTAGGCTGAAGCTTACCTTTCCTTCCTTTTTTTTTTGTTTTCTCGGAGCCCCGGGGGGGCGTCCTTTTCTGATACCCGGCAGCGGTCCCGTGTGGATCCAGGGTTCGTGCGGCAGCCTCGGAGGCTGCAACTCCGCGTGTTTCGCGGCAACGCACACGAGGCTCAGTCCTCGTTCGGCTCTGCCCACAGCCCAGGGGGCTCACTGGGATGTATATCCCCGGGCTCCGGTTCACTCCGTCCCGGGGAATCCTCAGAGTGTGGCACGGCAGGAGGAGATCTCTAACCGGCTGTGCCGGTTTTCTCGGCACACGTTCAGATCTCCAATCGGCTTCACTTCCGGTGCAGCGACCCGGGGTCACGAGAGGTCAATTGGCTGGGAATTTCCGGATGTGAGGTTTCCGGCCCTGGGCACCTAAATGCCTCTGTATACAACGCCAGAATGGGTAAGATCTTTCCTTGCTGTTGGTTTCTGTGCTGTAGTTTTGCATCTACCTCTCTGCTATTGTGCCTGCCCGTGCCTGAGGATTGTCTACTGCCATTTCAAGTAGGTGTTGCCCTCTTTGCTTGGAAGAAGTTTTACGTTGCCTATGCCATTGTTTTCTACAGTTACAGCTTGTGTTTCTTCTCCTCAGTCATGTCAGATAAAAATCAGGATATCCCTCCTGAAGCCTCCCCACATAGGAAATATGTGGGAAAGTCAAAACACAAGCCTGTTCATCCTGCAAAAGACCCTGCATGACCCTTCGGTCAAAACGTGCAACTCCTGCTCTCGGCCTAAAGAAGTTTCCGCAACGGAATTTACCTCCTGGTTGAAGGGGGAACTTCAGTCTACCTTTGACTGTTTTCGAGCCATGGCAAGCCCCTCTCAGGCACCCCTGCAACAACCTTACCAGCAGGGTCCACCAAATTACCTCCCGGATAACCCGGAAGATTATTTGGCTCCTTTTTGAATATGACTACAGAAACAGGGAAACTCTACTCTGAATCTACAGGAGGACATACCATTTGCAAACCAGATCCTTTTCAGGGTCGCTCTAGGAAACCGCAGACCTTTCCAGTCCACGATTCTCTTTCTGCCATTATCACAGAGCAGTGGAAATTTCCTGACAGGAGATTCTTCACATCCTTGAGAACCAAGAAGCTTTTTCCTTTCGATAATTAGAATTCTGAGGCCTGGGAAGTCCCCGAACCGAAGTCGACACCGCAGTAACCAAGGCCACAAAAAAAAAAAAAAAAAAAAAAAAAAAAAAAAAAAAATAGCCATTCCGTTGGTAGACGCGGCCCATTTCAAAGACCCCATGGACCAGAGGGCTGAGGTCTGCCAAAAGGTCTTCTGAAGCAGCAGCGGCGAATTTCGTCCAGCGATTGCTATGGTGTCAACTTCTAGAGCCATTAAAATCTGGCTCCAACAGGCGGTGGAAGACTTTGCAGCTATTCGAGAGACTGTGCAGGTCACTAGCAACCTGTCCGACACCTGCTTAGCAGTTGATTTCATCTCCGATGCCTCCATTGAATCAGTCCGTACGTCTGCTAAAGCCACTGCGCTTTCAGCGGTTTCTAGGCGAGCACTCTGGCTTAAGTCATGGTCTGCTGATAATGCCTCTAAACACAAGCTGTGCAGCATTCCGTTCCAGGGGAGCCACCTCTTCGGCAGCGATCTCGACACGATCCTAGAATCCACCACGGGGGAAAAGCACTGGTTACCTCAGAGGAAAGGACCACCTTGTTTCAGATCGAGTTATTACAGAGCTCCAAGAGAGAGAGAGTCCTACAGGCCCTGAACCTCCAATCAGGACTACCAGTCCTTTCGGGGTAGGCAGGGACAGTAAAGCAGGAAGGTTCTGATGCCAGCAGGCTTCAGGTAGAGGGCAGGTTGACCGGTTTCATTCATGCCTGGGAAGAGATCACCTCAGACCCCTGGGTCCTTCGTATCATAGAACAAGGCTATGCTCTGGAGCTTACTCACCTACCTGCCCGGGAATTCCTGCTGTCCATGCCCCCTGCAGATCCTTGGAAAAGATCGGGTTTCTTCTCCACGCTCAACAACTTAATTCTCGAAAGAGCTCTGGTCCCGGTTCCTCATCAAGAGATAGGAGAGGGAACCTACTCCCAAGTCTTTGTCCAAAGCCATCCGGGAAATTCAGGCTAATAATCAACCTACAGGTGGTGAACACCTGTATCAGATACAACAGGTTCCGGATGGAATCCCTGAAGTCCGCCACAGAGATCATTTCTTCAGGGGACTTCATGGTCACCATAGATCTGCGGGATGCCTATTTACATGTTCCCATCAGAAGAGACCACCAAGATTCCAACGTCTGGCGGTTCCATTACCTCAAGCGATTCGACATTTTCAGTTTCGGGCTCTTCCGTTTGGAATTGCTTCAGCACCTCGGATCTTCACGAAGCTCATGTCGGTGGTCGTGGCCTTCCTGAGGCAAAAAGGCATAGAGGTGGTCTCATATCTGGACGATTGGCTCCTCGTAGCGGTCTCAGCAACTTTGATCCAGTCCCATCTGGAGTTTTTTTCTCAGGACCCTCCACGACCTAGGATGGCTAGTACACAGACTCAAGTCACAGTTACTTCCAAACAGACGTCGTACCTTTCTGGGAATGATCCTCGATTCACACGTACAGAGGACGTTTCTCCCTCGGGACAAGATCCCAAGATTGAGGGAATTCACACAAGCGGTTCTAACGAACAAGTCAGTGTCCATTAGAGCCATCATGTCTTGGCTCGGCCTAATGACCTCCTCCATCTCAGCGGTTCCCTGGGCACTTGCTCATGCAAGACCTCCTCCACAGTTCCTGCTGGATCACTGGGATCGCTCCAGGATGTCCTTTCGCAAGAACGTCCAACTTTCCCCCTTCGTTCGGGAGTCACTCCGATGGTGGCTGACAGCCAGAATCTCTCACAGGGGCTCTCTTGGCAGACGAGAGTCTGGGTGGTAATTTCCACCGACGCCAGTTTGAGAGGCTGGGGTGCTGTTATGGGAAGCAATATTACCCAGGGAACTTGGTCTCCTCGGGAATCAGACCTGCACATCAAATTTCTGTTAGCGGTCTGGAGGGCTCTAAGGTTCTGGTCTACAATCCTGCGACACAGGTCCATCAGGATCCTTTCAGACAACGTCACCGTTGTAGCCTATTTGTCCAAACAAGATGGCACCAGAAGCAGGCGCCTGCAGACCCTGACCGCTCAGATCTGCCGATGGGCGGAGTTCAGTCTCTGCATTCTCTCCGCGGTTCATCTCAAGGGTTCACTGAATCAGGAGGCGGATTACCTCAGCAGGAACTCGGTACTTCCGGGAGAATGGTCCTTACACAAAAGGGTCTTCGCTTTCATCACGGAGAAATGGGGTACTCCTCAGATAGACCTGATGGCCACGCACCTAACCGAACAGGTACAGGAGTTTTTTTCTCTCTCTCCAGTCGGCCGTCCCCGAGCCCTGGAAGCACTCTCGCAGACCTGGGATTTCAATCTCGCGTATGTTTTCCTCGGCTTCCCCTTATTTCCAGAGTGCTCCGGAAGATCCGAGAAAACCCTCAGTGTCATCCTGGTTGTTCCTTTCTGGCCTCGAAGAATCTGGTTTTCGGACCTTATCAACCTGGCCGTAGACGAGCACATGCTTCTTCCTCAGGTGAGGGATATTCTCGTTCAAGGCCCTGTTCTCCACCCAGATCCCTCCCGGCTCAACCTCTCAGCATGGCTTCTGAAGGGAGATCCTGACCTCAAGGGGATTAACTTCATCGGTAGTGGAAACGATTCTCTCCAGCCGCAAGAAAACTATGGCTGCTAAATACCAGAAGGTTTGGGAAACGTTCATCACCTGGTGCTATGGGCACGAAGTATCCTCTCCATCCATCCATGAGGTGCTACGCTTTTTACAAGACGGCTTTGATAACGGGTTACAACCTGCTACTATCAAGGTCCAGATCTCAGATCTCAGCTCTCAGCAACTGCTTGGACTCCAATCTGGCTTCCCATCCCTGGATCTCCAGATTTTCTAAGGGGATGTGCAGACTTCGCCCTAGGCTCCGTCCGTCGGTTCCACCTTGGGACCTTAACCTCGTTTTGCACCAACTCACCACATCTCCTTTTGAGCCTCTAGAGGATACCTCTCTAAAGCTGCTCACCTACAAGGTTGTCCTTCTAGTAGCACTCGCTTCTGCTAGGAGGGTGTGTGAGCTCCAGGCTCTCTCCAGAGTGGAACCTTTTCTCAAGATCCTGCCGGACTGCGTTATCCTCCGTTTACCACCGGAGTTTCTCCCTAAAGTTGTCTCACCTTTCCTTTCTGATCAGGAGATCGTCTTACCTACGTTATGTCCGGATCCCAAGAATCCCATGGAGTTGGAACTCCACTCGCTAGACCTGCGGAGATGTATCCTGTCTTATCTCTCGCGTACATCCGCCTGGAAGAAATCCAACGCACTATTCCTGTCCTTTGCGGGGACCCGCAGGGGCAGAGTAGTGTCCAGGGCTTCCATAAGCCGCTGGCTTAAGGACGCAATCACCTTATGTTACATCTCCGCGGGAAGAGTGCCTCCCTCCGGCCTGAAGGCACACTCGACCAGATCCGTCTCGACATCCTGGGCTGAACTCTCCGGGGTGAATCCGTCTCTCATTTGCAAGGCAGCGACCTGGAGGTCGATTCATACGTTCGTAAGGCACTACAGGCTGAACCTTCATCTCTCTGACGAGTCTCAATTTGGTCGTCGTGTCCTGCAGACTGGAATCCTTCCCTCCCTATCTTGCTAAATCTTCTCATGTGCCACCTGGAATGGCAAGGGAAAGAGAGAATTCTTACCTGGGAATTCCTTTTCCTTGTCCATTTCCAGGTGGCACACTTTTACTCCCACCCATTAAATTTACTTTTGCTTGTCTATTATTTGCCTGAGTCTTTCTTTTTAACCACACTGGGGAGGAAGGGGGAGGTCTCCTTTTTTTATAGTATTTCCTGCCCTACCTGGTAGGCGGAGCCTTCTCTTCTCATGTGCCACCTGGAAATGGACAAGGAAAAGGAATTCCCAGGTAAGAATTCTCTCTTTCTTTTCTCTGTCAGTTTTTTAGCTCCCCACCCATATTTTGGGTTCATAGGGATGTTCAGACCTTTAAAAATTATACTCTGAGTTACTGAGCCATGGATAGCAGCAGCGATCAAGGAGTTATTCTGTTATAATTATCAATTTGACCGGCCGTTTAAACTCTTCAGTGGGCATTGAGCCACGTATGAATCTGTACTGAAAATATTTTGTCAACATTCTTAGGGGACTTAGATTAAAAGTTGAAAATGTTTTTTAAAATTAAAATGTTTTGATTGTTAAGTTTCTTTTTAAGTTTACAGAATTGTTCCAGATCATTATTCTATACCTTCTTTAAAGTAAATATGTATAATATCTTCATCACTGTATGAATTGTCATTCACACTGTGCAAGACTTAGTAAGGACCAATCAGAGTCCACATGTTCCATATTAGCCTCTGTCTTGCCTAGACTTTCAGTTCACAGTAGCACAAGTGTCCTCATTCCCCCCTCCTATCCTGCTGCTGCCCAACGCCGGCATATATGCATGTTGTGTTAACATGTATGTTTTACTGTATGGTGTAAGAGTATGTATTACTGTATGGAGTTGGCATGAATGTATATTGTGTGAGCTAATCTTTGTATATCTTACTGTACAGTGTTAGAATGTGTTTAGTGTTACAGTATTACCGTGAGTGTGTGTGTCAGCATATTATGTTTGAGTGTGTCTTAGTTTATGGTGTTTGTGCATTAATTTGTTACTAGAATGTATTTATACTGCAGTAGGGCGTTTAAGAGCATCATAATAATCGCCTTCAAACTGTTTCCTCCCCTATGTCTGTTTCACAACAGAATCAGGCCTATGAGATTATTCTAACACTTGGCCAAGCTTTTGAAGTTGCTTATCAGCTAGCCATACAGGCACATAAATCCAGACTACCTGAAGCTGTTGTCTCCCGTCCATCCAAGCCTGTTCCCAAGCCACGTGGCAGCATTCGACGCCAGACAGTAAGTACCATAAACATTAAGATGCTCTTATGACTAATTTACTGATGCAAGCATGTTTATTTGTGAAAATAGAGGCATTGGATATTTTGTACTATGATGAATACGACTAGTATGAACACCCTAATTGGGTGTACTGTTATGAGTATTAGAAGAGGCATTTGTGTTTTTGTTAAACCTTGACTTGTTCCTATAACAAGAAACCGAATATGTAGTACATTCCAATGAAAAGAAAAATATGTAGCTTAATTTTGATTAGCGTGCAGAGGTCCAGATACTATTACAAATGGTAACAGCTTCCCTATTTGGACAGGGCAAGAATCATGGGGTCTTTTTAACTAAGAAATTCAACTGGCAATTCAAAACTATTTCCCAAAAATCTAGTGGAAATTAAAAGCCTCTCAATCCATAATTTTTGTTGTTTGGGGGATATTTTTGTCCCTTACTGGACTTTGTGGAGTGCATTATTCTAGCGATCATATCCAGGTGCGTAACTAGAAACCTCAGGGCCCCGGTGCGAGAATCTATTAAGGGCCCCCCCACCACCCCAACCCATCTATCCCTTTCTCACAATCTCCCCTCTCCCTCCCTACCCCTCCTTCTCACAATCTCCCCTCTCCCTCCCTAACCCACCTTCTCACAATCTCCCCTCTCCCTCCCTAACCCACCTTCTCACAATCTCCCCTCTCCCTCCCTAACCCACCTTCTCACAATCTCCCCTCTCCCCCCCTAACCCACCTTCTCACAATCTCCCCTCTCCCTCCCTACCCCACCTTCTCACAATCTACCCTCTCCCTCCCTAGCCCACCTTCTCACAATCTACCCTCTCCCTCCCTAGCCCACCTTCTCACAATCTCCCCTCTCCCTCCCTACCCCCCTTCTCACAATCTCCCCTCTCCCTCCCTCTCACAATCTCCCCTCTCCCTCCCTAACCCACCTTCTCACAATCTACCCTCTCCCTCCCACCTTCTCACGATCTACCAACCCCCCCTTTGTAGGTCACTTACCGTCAACTCCTGTGTTGGGAGCGTGAGGCGTTTGTCTCGGGTGCCGGCGCTTCACTGCTGAGCGTCGGCACCCGAGACAAACGCCTCACGCTCCCAACACTGCACTCTGGGCAGCGCTGAGGCAGGCAGCCGCGACAGCAGCGGGGAGCAGCGGCATCCTGGATTTCTGTCAGTCAGGGGGGCCCAAGAGTTGCCGTGCGGTCGTTTTCAGCAACCGCTCGGCACCCCTTGGGCCCCCTGACTGGCAGAACTCCAGGGCCCGGTCGCAGTCGCGACCCCTGCGACCCCGGTAGTTCCCCCACTGATCATATCTAAAATTCAAGTAAAGGAACATTTGGGAACAGTGTTTTTTTCCATTAGCAATTACATTGCAAAAGACAATCCCCCTGTGGGACTAACTAGCACATTTTTAACCCCTTCGTGACAATGTCTGTTGGGGCTCGTGTTTAGCGGTAATTTTCTTTCCCATTTACTGATCCCACGCAAGTTATATATTGTCATGTAATTTACTATAAAAATATAAAATATGGTGTAAGATTGAGAAAAGACTAACTTCAAAAAAATAATTTACTCATCTAAAAAAGTTAATAAAAAAAATCCTGCTAAGTACATTCTATTTGTCCTGAGTTTAGAAATACCAAATGTTTTTGTTTTTTTGCTTTTTTTCTGCTCGTTATGGGGCAATAATTACAAGTAGCGTTTTACTGATTCAAAACCATTTTTCCCAAATCTGGTAAGTCTGCCCCATGTTCTATTTGGAACATCTTTGAACCTGGCCAATGCAATTTACCCCATCAAACCATATATTTTTGAAAACTAGGCACCCCAGGGTATTTCGGTTTGCTGTAATATTTCTTGTGTATTTTTCCCCACACATATTATACTTTAGTTATGAATTTACAGCTCCCGGAATATGTAAATGTCGCTTAGCACCCCAATATGTGTTCAGTAATGTCTCCTGAGTACAGTGATACTCCCATGCATGGGTTTGTCTGGTTGTTTGGGGCTAAAAGGCCACAACTGGGACGTGGATTTTTCAAATTGGAATTTTGGTCATCCTCCCCCGTGTTAATTGGGACATTGTTGAACCTGGCCAATTCAAATTACCCCATCAAACCATACATTTTTTTTAAAAGTAGACTCCCCATGGGCATTTAACATGCCAGTATTTTAACTCTTTCCATGCAAGAATTGTTTGAAGATATACTACTTGGCCATGAAATAATTTGGCCATTTTTTTTTTTTTTTTTTTTTTTACATTTACTGGAAGGTTCCCCTGGTGGTAATTTCTCTGAAGGAAATTAACAGGGATGAAATAAATAGGGGAAAAGAGTGAAAGTGTCCAGTGCATAAATTATTGCGTAATATTAAAATCAGGAAAACTTTGAATTCAGTTTTTATAGAGTAAAATACATTATATACATTATAAACAATGATATAAAAATTAACATTTCAATATATTAACATATATTCTGATGGGAAAACCAGGCACACCCACTCGTCTAACAAAGCAATCATCTAAAAAGTCAGACTAAGCAGACTGCCCTCATGGGGATTACATAAATATAATTTTATATTTACATTCAATACATCTGGACCTTCAATGTCAATATTCAATACACCTATTTTTCGTAAACTTGATACATTTTGATTAGTATCTGCTTCTGTCTTTAATGTATAGAAACAACACTGACATACGTAGGGCTAAAACAACTAATCAATAAAATCGATAATTAAAATAGTCAACGATTTTCATTATCGATTAGTCAAATCGATTTTTATCGATTATGAAGAGGTTTTTTCAGAGCAAATGCTCTGAAAAACTCCTCTCCTTATATAATCCGACCTCAAACAGAGATCGGATTATAACACTAGAATCCAGATCCCCCGCAACGCTGCAGGGGACCTGGATTCCCCTCACTGTCGGCCGGTCTCTCGCTTCCGTCTCTCTCCCCTCTCCCATACACCCCTCTGACTCCACCTCCTCCCCCCTCCCATACACTGCTCTGCCTCTCTCCCGACTCTCTGGTGTTTTGTGAGCCTCCGTTGCTGACAGGCACTTTCACTGCAGCTTCATAGAAGCCTCAGCGTAAGTGAAGGTGAGTAACACCGGTGTCACCAGTCCTACTATAAAAGGTATACGTCACAGTAACATAAGCTGTGTAACACTAATATTAGGTTGTACATACTGTTGATGGCTGCAGTCCTAACAACAGAAATAATTCAATTATGTCCAGTGACAGAGGCTAATTAAAAACTCAGACAAGTAGCCCCCCTGACATGTTTCGCTCCTCAGAGCTTCATCAGAGGTCTGGTGTAAACAAAGTCTGGTGTATTGTGTTATTGATGTGTTTCTGGTTATTTGCAGAATGTCAGCTTGTAATGAACTTCCATTTTTTCTTAAAGGAGGCATTTAATTTGTGCCTTTGGCGAACAGGCTATACCTAATGGATTCAAGAAAAAATCTTGCTCTGTATTTATTAAAGCTGTTCCAGAATACTTTTTTGTCATGGCTGAAATAAAATCTGCAACAACTGTTTATAGGGATTCGCCATAACATTATGAGCACCTGCCTAATATTGTGTAGGTCCCCTTTTTGCTGCCAAAACAGCCCTGATCCGTCGAGGCATGGACACGCTCTGAAGGTATGCTGTGGTATCTGCCACCAAGGCATTTTGCAGCAGATCCTTTAAGTCCTGTATGTTGCAAGGTAGGGCCATCATTCATTCATGCATACTGGTGCCATGTGTTCTCCTGGTAAGCGACACACCATCCTTGTGAAGTAAAAAAAAAAAAAAAAAAACATGATTCATCAGACCAGGCCACCTTCTTCCATTGCTCCATGGTCCAACTTTTTAAGCAATTTGAGCTACAGTAGCTCTTCTGTTGGATTTGACTGCACGGGCCACTCTTCGTCTCTCACGTGCATCAATGAGCCTTGGCTTCCCATGACCCTGTCGCCGGTTCACCAGGAACACCCCACAAGAGTTGGAGTTTTGCTCCCACGCAGTTGTGTAGCCATCACAATTTGGTCCTTGTCAAAGTTGCTCAGATCCTTACACATTTTTCCTCTAACACATCAGCTTTGAGAACAAAATGTTCACTTGCTGCCTAATATATCCCACCAACTGACAGGTCCCATGACCATAATGGCCATAATATTTTGCCTGATTGGTGTAAGTGTGTCTCCAGTTAATTGTAAATATGAAGAGTTGTCTGATACTTACCTTGATCAGGATTCTGATGATGTAAGTTTTAAGGTAAGTCATCTTCTGAGGGGGAGCAGATAGACAATTTGACCTTATTTGCTGTGGAGGATACTTAATAAGGCTATGTGTACAATTTTGTTTTTGAAGTAGGTGGCAAGCTCCTGGGCAGAGACGTTAGAGGGCAAGGGAGGTGCTGTGGGACAGAGAAGAGTGGGAAATTGGAGGATTTCCCACTTTTAACACTTTTGGAGGAGACGTGTCTGTGTGGAATGCCATGGCTTAGGTGGATGACGTGGGGGATTGCGTACAGTTACAGGGGCAACCAAATCTAGGGCTGAGGCTAGTGTATGGTTATACTGAGCTATAGCTGCGTCAGGACAGGAGGAGGAGGAGGATATACTTGAGAGGAGTGGCCGTAGTGTATCCGTACGCTGTGGAGTGTTGGGGTTGCGGAGGTTATGCTAGGTTTGTGGTGGTTTCGTGGATAGAGAAGGTGTGTGTGGTATGTCAAGATTAAATGTAAGCAGGCTGTGATCAGACACATGGGAGAGTTGGAGAAATGAGATGTGGAACAAAGGTGGGAGAACACTAGATCGACTTGATGACCGTCTGGGAGGCAGTCCATTGTGAGAGTCTGAGAGAGGAGGAGAATGAAAGTAGTTTGGAAGCAGCAGGTGAGGATGGGTCATCGATGGGTATATTTAAGTCCCCTAGGATTAGTGTAGGAGGAGCCAGTACACTTTTAAATGTGTACACAACGTCCGCGATATACTTTATGGCTGTGGACACCCGTTTTAAAAGATCGCTGATCGCCTCCTTTATAACACGAACACCCACCCCAGGACGCACTACAGGTACTGGATTCTACCATGCAAGTCAACGGAGCCCAGCTTTCTAATCACAATGTGTAAATACATTTTTTTTTTTTTTTTTTTTTTTTTAGGAAAAAATACCAACGTAAAAATAATTTCGCACTGATGTCACCATCAGTGGAACCTTCCAGTTCCCAAAAATGTAAAAAAGGGCAAAAAATAAAATAAAATAAAAAACATATATATATATATATATATATATATACCGTATTGGCTCGAATATAGGCCGCACTTTTTTCCCCCACTTTAAGTTTTTAAAGTGGGGGTGCGGCCTATATTCGGGGTCTAGCGCCCGACGCCCGGGACATGCAGTCCCGGGCGCCGGGCAGGCAGCGGGGTTAGAATACAGATCCCCCGCAGCGGTGCAGGGGACCTGCATCCTTCTCCCCGATACGCTCAGACAGCCTCCCCTGCCAGCACTTCCCACGGGGGGGGGGGTGCCGGCACGGGAGGTTATCTAAGCGTTTTACCTCTGCCCACCCCCGACTTACCGGAGCAGACTCCCGGGTGTCTTGCGGGGCCGGCGGGAGACATCTACGCAATACGCGTATGCAACTTCCGGTACCGGAAGTTGCATACGCGTATTGCGTAGATGTCCCTCGCCGGCCCCGCAAGACACCCGGGAGTCTGCTCCGGTAAGTCGAGGAGGGGGGGCAGAGGAGGACAGCGGCAGCGTATCGCAGGGAGGGAGGACAGCGGCAGCGGATCGCGGGGAGGGAGGACAGCGGCAGCGGATCGCGGGGAGGGAGGACAGCGGCAGCGGATCGCGGGGAGGGAGGACAGCGGCAGCGGATCGCGGGGAGGGAGGACAGAGTGGCAGCATGTTTTTTTGGTGCTTTTTTAAAGAAAAAAAACTTTTTCTTTAAAAAAGCACCAAACTTTTAGGGTGCGGCCTATATACGGGGCGGCCTATATCCGAGCCAATACGGTATATATTTTATGAGCAAGTCCTAAAATTAGCGTTTTATCTACAATAGTTAAAATAATTGCATGTTAAATGCTCATAATGTGTCTACTTAAAAAAAAAAATATATATATATATATAATTTCATGGGGCAGAATCCCCTCATGCAGTGGACCACAATAAAATTTGAAGGGACCACACAACTATCGTGTGTGTGTGTGTGTGTGTGTGTGTGTGTGTGTATATATATATATATATATATATATATATATATATATATATATATATATATATATATATATATATATATATATATATATATATATATATATATATATATATTGTAACGGGTTCACCAAGAGAGCTTTAGTAACACCAGCCAGCATGCACACCTTGGAACCCTGCTATGTGTACCCGGTAAGTAGACACAACTACCTTGAATTGAGTACAGTAGGAATGAACAGTTTATTGTTGTAAAACATAGACTCATATATCCACAGAACTTAATTAACATAAATTAACATTGTTAAACAGGTACATCTAGACAACCCAACCTTTAATCCCCTTCAGATACTGAATCTTCCCCTGGCAGCAATCCTGTTATGGGATTAGTTTACACAATGGAGTTCCTGCGTGTTTGGCAGCCAGACTGGAGCCATCTCTGACTACCTTGGGGCCTTGTATGACAGGTCATTTTGTCACAAATATATACAAAAATATAAATTTATGTGAGGTGCTAGATAACTCTAAACTTGGTATCCATTGTTTTCAAACAAATGTATTTTTTAATATCATTAAAATTGTTTCTAGACAATTGGATCTAATTTGCAAAATACAGTTTAATTTTGGAAAAGGTGCGGTTGAATTGAAAAGAGTAAAGAGAAGTGCCTCTAAATTAATAAGGGCAGGACTGCCGTCAAACCTATATCGGGCCCAGTAGAAACCTAAAAACAGGGCCTCGCTGCACTGTACTTCACCCACGTGCCCAACTTCATCCACAATTTAGCCACCCATCCCCAATTCCTGGAAAAGTGTCACTTGGGCCCCAAAGCACAAAAGAACCCAGTCCCGTGCAACAGATGGTTGTAACCCTGTTATGATGGCACTGTGTTTTGAGCTATGAAGGGGGCGTATAGTTAAACTGTATTGATTTACTCTAGAAAAGAGTTATCATAGCATGTCACCTGTCCCTGGAGGAAAAATATTCACCCCCACAGGCAGAACAGATAACTTATTACGATTACAGCAGGGCAGACTGTATCAAATGTTTGTAAAAACCTTAAACTTAAGTTTTGTTCTTGGTCGTGTTATATTCTAGGTATTTAATCAGTGTTTTCTGTGCTAGATGTCTCTTCGCCACAAGTGGATTTGGATAAATTGGGTAACTGGGCTGATAAATGGCAAATAAGATTCAATGTAGACAAATGTAAAATTTGCATAAAACTGCATTTCCCAAAAATACACTTTGGGCATAATAATAAAAATGCAACATATCATTTAAATGGTGTTTCCTTGGGGGAAATCTACCAATGAAAAAAATTGGGAGTAATTGTAGACAATAGACTTAGCAGTAGTGCACAGTGCCAGCTAGCGGCTGCAAAGGCAAGTAAGATATTGGCATGTATTAACACCTTGACTTCTAACGACAGCATAGTCCCAGCCAGGTGCCAACGACTGCACCATGCCGTCGCTAGCACTACCCTGCCTTGATGGTGGTCTCTGGACCTCCATCACCACCTACCCCGGCGATCTGCGCCTCACACTGAAGGGCATCACCGGGGCCACCTGATCTGCCCGGTGACATCACCCGCAATGACGTGATGATGTCATCGCGCAACTTTATTAACAACTGACAGAGGTATGGGGGCATGCTGCTTAGATGCCTGTATCTTAGGCATCTAAGCAGTTACAGACCCCCAACATATACCGTTAGAAAGGTAATCGCCTCACCTTTCCAACTTGTAAAAAGAATAAATATTAAGTAAAATGTAAAAAAAAAATTAATTATCTAAACATAAACAAACAAAAAAAGTTTAAGTATTCTAGCTAAATGATCACTGTGGCCAATGTTACCACTGTGATCATATAGCTATGAAAAGTCACATTCCCTTTTTAAAAATGGCCGATACTAAATTTTAATCCCATGATCCGTTTGATCATGGGGTTAAATTTAGCCAATGGTAGAGGGAAGCAATTTTTGAAATCCTGATGAACTGTAAATGAACTGCAAATATTATTAAAATCAGCCATTTAGCCTGTGTGGTAGGTGAGTAACCATCTCATCCCTGGAGCTCCTTGCAATTAGACAGCTGGGAAGTAAAATTATGGTACATAAAGTATACATTTGCAGAAACTACACCCCTTGGTGCATCAAATGAGGGGCTGCATGTATTAGTAGCACAAGACTCGAGTGAGCAAAACATAAATGAAGTTGTCGCTTTTAATTTTTTTTTTGTTATGTGATATTCACTTATTTGTTGTGCACGTCAGATTTGTGATGCAAATAAGACCTCATTTGCTGCAGCTGGGGGTGTAGTTTCTAAAAATATATAGTTTTGTTGGCATATTTTAAAATCCCAGGCAGCCATGCATTCGATTTAAAGATGTCTTTTGTGATAGTCTAGTAAATTGAACTTTTAGCAATAAAATGAGACATACACATATAAAAATGGTATATTTGGAATCTGCTGGGTGTGCGGAAAAAAACATGGTTTGTATAGTTTATTCCCACGAAATTTACTTCTAAACGTGTTTAAACGTCAGCTGCAGCAAAATGCTCAAAATTGCCTTAGCACCAGGGTGGGAAATGGCTTAGCAGCAAAAGGGTTAAAAGGAGTATTGACTCACGGGAGGAAGATATTATTCTGCCTCTTTACAGGTCCATGGTTGAATATGCAGTTCAATTCTGTGTGCTTTTTCATTATGGAACTAGAGAAAGTTCAGAGGAGGGCCACACAACTAATAAGGGGAATGGAAAGTTTTAGTTATGAAGAAAGGCTAGAAGAGTTGAAATTGTACAAATTAGAGAAACGGTGTCTTAGAGGGGATATGATAATGTTATGTAAATATGTGCAGGACCCATACATAGGGCTCTCTAAAGACCTGTTCATTAATAAAACATTACAAAGGACAAGAGGTCATCCGCTAAGACTTGAAGAAAGGAGATTTAGTCTATGGCGACAGAGAGGATTTGTTACAGTAAGGGCAATAAAAGTATGGAATTCATTGCCTGAAGAGGTGGTGTTAGCACATTAGATGCCTTTTATAAGGGGTCTGGATATGTTTTCTAATGAAGCAGAACATAGAGCGCTATGTATGGTAGTATAGGAATTCATATTTAGTGCTTGTTCATCCAAGGAGAAATCAGATTCCATTTGAGTCAAGAAGGATTTTTTCCCCATTGAAAGCACAATTCGAAATTGCTGACATGGTTTTTTTTTTTCCTCCTTCTTTTGAAGTAACAGCGGTTAATAAGGAATAGGAAAAGGGGTTGTGCTTGGTGGACGCACGTCTTTTCTCAACCTAAACTACTATAACTATATTTTGTGGAATGTGGGTATGAAGCATTGCAACAGCCTCTTAAAATGGATTATTTTTTTTTTGCAACAGAGTGGATATTCTAGGGTATGTACTTCAATTTAGAAAGTAATCCAGGGGTTATTCTGAAAACCCATAGTAATTAAAGAATATTCCCCTTTTTGTGCAAAATTATCATATGCATATGCATTTATTCAACATATGACAATTTTTGCTTGATATTGTCAATGTCCTTTGTTTTGAACTTACAATTTAACATACTAATGATATGGCCAAATGAAATTTTTATTAAATTTACAATATTGTGCACAATGACTCTTAACATTTCCTTTTCAAAGTTTTTTGTATGACTTATAAACATATTTTGAATTGTCTGTACCAGAATATAAAAGCAATCATAAACAGTTATTAAAAGAAATCCAAATCTGTACCATCCTAAAACTCTTTAATATGGTGCAAATATTTATTTTACTTTGATAGGATAAATGGTCTCTTTATTCACATTTACCTGAAAGGATGCTAAATATGGAACAATGTTAAGCATAATTTCTACATCCTTACAATTTTAAAGAGTCAGTATGAACAAAATTGTAGCAATGGTTACTGTGCTTTTCCATGTCAGACTGAATCATCGGAAAGGGAAAAGCCGATGCCTGCTCATGGAGGAGTGTCGTGGACCATGGAACCAAGTAGTAGTCGAAAAGATACTTGATCAAGAAGTGAGTGCTGACAAGAAAATAAGATAAGTCCAGTTTAGAGTATGTATTTATCATGTGTGAAAACTGGAGATCTAGTCAGTTATATTTACAACTCCCTGACTACACTATACATTAAAAGTCCAATCCCAGTGAATGTATGTGCATGAAAAGTTTGGCTGGCCATGCATAATGCATAGCTAATTGAGTAAGATCGTCTCCTCATCCATTGAATAAGGCTTTATAAAGGGCCAGCTTAATCCTTTTTGATGTTGAAACATACCAGTTTTATACCTTCATAATGAATAGTGAACTGTACAACTCCCCTGCATGTTCTACTGGCAACTTCCCCTTTAGTGAAAAAACCTCTCTCCTTTGCTTTGGAGATTGAATGTTTTTGTTAAAAAGCAGAAACTATTTAAAACGGTGAATGTGTACCTTTCTGTTACCAGGGATTCTTATCTTTTATAATTAGGTTTGCTACAAAAATGTATTTGATCTGTGGTACATTATTTTAGCATTTAATGAGCAACTATCCATTTCATTAGAGATAGCTTGAGCTGCACATGCTCCTTTTTCAGCACTTGTGATACACGAATGCATGTTTAATATATGTTATGCATAAATGTGAAAGTTAAAATAATTTTTTGCTTTAATTACTTCCATATAGTAAGAAATACCAGTAGGCTGGTATCTTCTGCAGTTATTGTTAACTCTTGTCATCTCATTTTTCTTCCAGTTAAGGATCTTGTGCTGCAGTCAACAGACCCCTCACCGTTCTCAAACCTTCCCATCATGTCCCAAAACTCAGGAGAACAAAGGTCTCTGGCAACTAACATTGGGCCACGGCAAACAAAGGGAACAGAATCTCAACCCCCCACACCAATTGACTGATTTATGGGGGGATGAACTGTATTTTGATTTTTGCCTCCCTCTCATATTTTGTTGGAAGCTGTTTTTATAATTTAGAGATGTGCGGCAGAATGGAAGATCTGTAGTTCATTCCTTTTCCTATGATGCTTTCGTTCTTGAGATCTGCATTTGAGCGGTTTACTCACTATTCAATATTTTTCTGAACTGCAAATGCTCTTCCCCTTACATTTAATGTAGCACTTTTTAGGATGGTGGTAGCAGTTTGGGACAATACAAATATATGTGGTATTACCGCAACACATTTGTATTTGTTTATCGCAAAGTGTTACAGAGTTCCACTGATCATGTACAGTGTAAGCCTGTATTTTCTATTGTTTTTATGTGATGTGGGCATGTCCAAATGGTGCTCTGCAAGCCAGATGGGGCTCAGAACCTTTTATACAAATTGCAGTTATGGCTTCACCTTATGTATCTTTGATATATTGGGGGGCGAATACCAACAACTCGCATGTGAATCTGAAATGCAAACTGTCTGCCTAGTTCAAAGCTTTAACACTGTGATAAGAAAACAAGAAGTAGGAATTCAATTGGTAACGTTAAAAATCTGCAAGAGCCCTTAACCTGAAAAGATTATGTACTTATTTGCTTGGTCTGAGGTTCGACCTTTTATTTCATTTGAGTAAAAACAATTTTTAAAAATGCTATAAAAAAATCCAAACAAAGAAAATGTTAGCATTCCGTGTAGTCCCTGAGGCATTGTAGATCTTACTGACCATATAGTCATTTACTTTACTCAGGCTAACATTGCCAAACATTTTTAGGAAGCTGCTTTTGAATGCCTTTCTTACATCTCATATGTCAAGCATTGTGTTTAATTTATAATAGATGAGAACAGTATCACGTCACTGGACACTATGAACCGTACGTTGTGATATGCCTAGTGTCCATATAAATGCAAATTCACCCTCCGTTAATGTTCTCATAAACCCGTTTATCTGGGGAGGAATGCTAATGCCTACTTCAGCTGCACATGAACAAAAATAATCTAAGTTCTTCCAGCCTTTATGGCTTGCTCTGTACCATGTAAAGTTGTGGCTTTTTGCCAGCCCACGTGGACTTATGTGCACCTAGCACTGCTGCTTTTGCACCTGAACCGCCACACTAACATTTTAGTCAATACTCGTAAAGCTGCTATATATGATCCTATATTTATCTTCTGAATGATTCTTTAGTTTGAATATGCTATATAGGTACACATAAACTAATGGTACAATCCCCTCCCCCTTCTTTGACTCTTTAGACGCTCCACTTTTTTTTTTTTGTTAAAGTAATGGGGTGCTCCCCCAAAATAGTTGTATTTGGTAAAAGGAAAAAATAATTTCCCATCCCCAAACTAATGTAATAATGCTGATGATCTGTACACTGAGAACAAGGAGCCCTACACAATGTAATAATGAAGAGTTTCTGTACAAACTGAAGGAAAAATCACTGTTATGATGACAAGATTTCTATATTCATTATATTCCATGTTGTATAATAATCTGTACACAATAACGGGTACAATGACGTGTTGAACACACAGTCACAATTTTACCAAAGTGCAGATTCTTTTCATATGCGGAAAATGTTAGTGTATAAAAAAAAAAGTAAATCATGGTGTATATTATTGACCATCTCTACACTTACAAAAGTAGGGGCTTTGTTAAACAGTTATAATTCTTAGCAGTCATGTCCTTCGAGATATAATGCTTCCCATACCCAAAAAACACTATATTCTGTAGTGTAAAATTACACCACGGGTTAAATTCTACAGTTTATCGAAGTATTTGATAGTGGTGGAGAATTGTTTTAAGTCTATTTTTTTAACACTTATAAAAGCTTTTTGATTTTGTATAAATTATTTTTTTTCTGCTGGTGGTTGGGGTTCATGTTCTTTTAACAATTTCATTACTAGTGGGGGTAAGTAATTTAATGTACTGTTCTGCCTGCGCTGGTATTGAAATAGGTAATCCCTTTCAGCTGAGTCTCCAAAGTATTCAAACAAGATGCAATACTTGACATCTAGCAGCAAAAGGTGAAATCACTAAGCCTTGAGTGTTTTAAATTTAATTCACAATTTTATATATATTTTAAGCTTGTTTATTACATGATAAATTATATGGTAAAATGCTGCAAATAACCTTGCAATATGAAGTAATCAGTTTGTTTTATGTGATTTGTTTCCTCTCACTTGTATACTGTCTTTAAGGGTACTAAGAACTCTTCCACCCAGTTGGTCTTATTACTGCATGACTGCCTTTGAATGTGGAATGTTACGTTTTCAATGCACACAACATACTTGCATCATCTTGTTTTGTCTCATGTTCAGAACAGAAATATATAGTTTTCATCTGAAATATTCATTCTGTTTACTATTGATCGTCAGAATTTTATAATTTCTCATGAAGAAAAGAGTTGGTAAAAACCTGCATTTTACCCTTGTTAGAATGAAACGCTATTATAGTAATACAGTTCATTTTTCTCTTCCATCATGAATTGGTATCCTAAATTATCATATGAATATTTCTGTCCTGCATTCTTTAACAGCCTGATGTTCAGTTAGTACTTTGAACGATAGAGTTCGATGATTTTCACTCTGTGTATAGTTATTTACAGTCCAGATCATACCTTCCCAATATATTTGTGTTTAGTGTATTCTATTTGAGGGAGCTATGTGAGTTGTAGGAAATGTTTCTTCCATTTGACTGATGAATATTATCGAAGGAGCACCCCTACCCAAGCTTTCATGCCTGACTTCCCAGGAGCAGCCTTTTAAATGAAATAATCCCAATATTTAATCTTTGTACTAGAATACTTGAATGGTTTGCGTGATGATCGCTGGAAGTTTGATTATTTTGTGTTTATATTAAACAAAATATGGTGGGCACTGAAAGCCTCCAGCATGGACCTTACTGCATCCTGCTGTGTGAGCAGTCACTGTTAATAATGCCAGCCTTACCTACAAGACTTTTTGGTATTTTCTTAAGTGTACAATCTTAGAACAATTAATAAACGAGACAATTTAGGACCAGAATGGACTTGTGTGATTTTTGTATTGACACTTTCCACTCCGATACTATGTTGGATGTGCAGTCATGGGTATGCAGTAAAGTGGGGCTTAGCCTAAACAAGCTTTTTCTACAGAGAGGGGAAACTCTTAATGTAGGATTTCCATCATTGAACAACAACAACAAGGCAAGTGGTAATTTAAAACATCCCTGTTAATTTACATATGACGTTTTGTTCCACTATATTGCTACCAGTTTAAATTTAAAGTTAAATCCATATGTGACCAAACATCAGTTGAAACCACAGCTTCTCGGTCTTATTAAATGGGTAAATTTTTTATACAATGTATATGTTTACATTCACCATTTAATGACAGATGATAGTAAAAGGATGATGGAGTACTGAAGGCTCTTCAATTGAGGAGAAAGTAGAGGTACAAAGTGTAGAGATGGGTCCCCGTGTCTTCTACCCGTGAGTCCTTATACCCTTTTACAATCAGTCAAGTGGTTATTTTTTGTGGTGGAAGGGTATATTTATAGCTAAACAAAGACTCAGAGGAGGGTGGTACACAATATCCAAATATTTTAAAGACTCCACCACCTATGTTCGGTAAAATGCAATAATGACAAAATAACACACCACTCAGACTTAAGTGTGGAAAAGTAAGGTGGGAGTTTTTCTCTTGGTTGCTCTCTGCAAGCCAATTAGTAACATATTGTATTGAAAAAGACAGCCCCGTATTTGCATGATTATAAGACAAGGTTTTTTTCAGAGCAAATGCTTTGAAAAGTATCCCTTGTCTTATATTCGAGGTCTGATTACAAGACTAAGATCCAGATCCCCCGCAGCACTGCAGGGCACCTGGATCCTCCTCTCTGGCAGCTGGTGGGGAGCGTTTTTCATACTAGATTAGTTGGCCGATTATTTTTTCGATTAATCGCATAAAAATTGTAAAAAAATTTTGTTTAAAATGATTTAATGAACAAACTGGGTGCTAAACAGAATAAAACAACTTTGAGAAAAATGCATTTCTTGTATTTATTTCCCAACCTGCCCCCCCAGTTATGCACATTTGAGCCCAAGCTTGCCACACTGCCTCCCAGATATGCCTTATACCCCCCGATATGCCACTGTGCTCTGTAATATGCCTTATACCTCCTATATGCCACTATGCCCCCTGATATGCCTGATAACCCCTATATGCCACTG
The DNA here is from genome assembly GCF_027358695.1 of Spea bombifrons. Classification (NCBI taxonomy): domain Eukaryota; kingdom Metazoa; phylum Chordata; class Amphibia; order Anura; family Pelobatidae; genus Spea; species Spea bombifrons. The sequence continues at coordinate 48,900,071 of NC_071088.1, forward strand.
TCCCTCTGATATGCCTTTATACCCCCTGACTTACACCCCCCCCCGATTTACCCACCTTGCTCCAGACTCCTTTGGTCGTAGGGGCAGCCAGTGAGCGTCTGCGCGAAGCACGTAGTTAAACCTCTGCTGCTGGCCGGCACTTCCGTTGGAGCTTCTATGACTGACCACCGGAAGGTCATGTGATGCCGGTGCTCCATCATAGAAGCCCCAGTGGAAGTGCTGATAGTAGCGGAAGTTGTTCGCGAGTATCGTGCAGACGCCCACCGGCTTACAGAGACAAACATCTGCAGCGTTGCAGGGGATCCTCCTCTTTGGCAGCCGGCGGATGTTGTCTGCGTGCATTGCCGGTACTTCTACCAGGGCTTCTATGGTGGAGCACCGGAAGGCCAAGGTCATGGAAGTCCCGGCAGAAGTAGAGGACAGTAGCAGAGGATGTCTGCGCGCATCGCACAGACTCCCGCCGGCTGTCAGAGAGGAGGATCCGGGTCCCATGCAGCGATGCGGGGGATCTGGATCTTAGTGTTATTATCCGACCTCTGTTTGAGGTCGCATTATAAGATGAAGGGTATTTTTCAGAGCATTTGCTCTGAAAAAACTCTTCTTATAATCTGATAAAATCGGTTCGACTAATCGATAATGAAATTTTTTGGCAACTATTTTGATTATCAATTTTATCGATTGGTTGTTGCTGCCCTAGTTAAAAGGTATGTCAGGGATGCAGAGCGGCATATATATGGGTGTATAAGGCATATCTGGGGGGCAGAGTGGCAAATAGAGGGTTAAAAGGCATATCTGGGGCAGTGGCATATTAGGGAGGCAGTGTGGCATATAGGGTGGTATAAGGCATTTCTGGGGGGGCTGAGTAGCATATAAGGGAGTATAAGGCATATCTGGGGGGCAGATTACATAACTGGGGCAGAGTGGTAAATAAAAGGAAATAAAAACAAAAATCAGTTTTCTCAATCAGTTTTTATTAAATATGAAAAAATAATTTACATGTGAATTAATATTTACTTGTAAAACCTTTTTTTCCTAGCGTCTTATATTCAGGCATTTTCTTTTTTCATATTCTTTTTTCATAATATTCAGATTTTGGGGGTCGTCTTATAATTGAGCAAATATGGTAAATAGTACTTAGCTGCAACAGTATTTCAAAGTCCCCGTGCTGTAGTAATGCAAATGATCTTCTAGTGGTGTCAACTAGCTCACTCCATAATCTGCTGTCTCAAAAAATAATATAAACAAAACAAAATGCTCCGAATTTCCAAAAATACCCAAAAAATTTGCCCAATATGTATTTTTTTTTTTACTGGTTTATGGGGTATTTTAATAACTCAAATTTAAAAGTTTATTGGTGGTTTGCTATTCTTGTGTAAGGGGAACTAGTCTGGAAATTGTTTGTGAAACGTATCTGATGCAGAGGCATGTTCAGACAGACAGGCAAGAATGAGAAAATATGCAAACTTTACTCACCTGACATATTGGTGGTTAAGTTGTGAATGCATAGCATTCCTAATATTTGCCTTTCCCACTTATTATATACATGGCCACGATTTAAAAGCTGTCATATGGTGGGTGGCATGATCCAGCACAGACAAGAGGGAACATGTGGGCTGTAATGTCTCATCCAAACTCGTGTATGAAGACAAACAAGTGAGTACAAGGTGTTTTAACTTGATACTGGTCATGAACTTAAAAGTTCTGCTGAGATTACCCATTCATCAGTGCATTTTTGTGTATTTTGATCTCTCCTTATCTTGATCACTCTTCCAATTTATGCTCAAATAAAAACTATTCCTGCACCCTCAGTACAGACTGACAGCATACAGGGGCTGCCTTATATTTCAAATCCTGGATGTGTGTAATCATATGTTCCAGGAAGTGTATAATTACATTGTGCTGCAAAACCAGCCACAACGTCTTCCAACATTGACTGATGCCCAGGAGCGTACCTAGAGTTTTCGGCACCTGGGGCGGACCCTGTATGTGGCACCCCCCACTTTGGTAATCACATTTTATTTCTGCTGTTCAGGGACACACAATGAAGCGCATGAGATTACAGAAACCGGTGTGTGTGTGTATATGTATATGGATATGTATATATATATGTATATTTATATATATATATATATATATATATACATACATACACGTTAGTACAAACTACATAATATGTACTTATTTCTTTGAAGTAAAGACCGTGATTGAAATATGATTTCAAAATAACAGCTGAATTGGCTGAATTTTTGTAAATATTTTATTATCTTCTCATGTGACAACACTGAAGAAATGACACTCTGCTACAATGTAAAGTAGTGAGTGTGCAGCCTGTATAACAGTGTAAATTTGCTGTCTTCTTAAATATAAATCAACACACAGCCATTAACGTCTAAATCTTGAAAACAAAAGTGGGTACACCCCTAAGTGGAAATGTCCAAATAGGGCCCAAAGTGTCAACATTTTGTGTGGCCACCATTATTTTCCAGCACTGCCTTAACCCTTTTGGGCATGGAGTTCACCAGAGCTTCACAGGTTGCCACTGGAGTCCTCTTCCATTTGATGACATCACGGAGTTGGTGGATGTTAGAGACCTTGCGCTCCCCCACCTTCCGTTTGAGGATGCCCTACAGATGCTCAATAGGGTTTAGGCCTGGAGACATGCTTGGCCAGTCCATCACCTTTACCATCAGCTTTTTTAGCAAGGCAGTGGTCGTCTTGTAGGTGTGTTTGGGGTTGTTATCATGTTGGAATACTGCCCTGCTGCCCAGTCTCCAAATGGAGGGGATCATGCTCTGCTTCAGTATGTCACAGTACATGTTGGCATTCATGGTTCCCTCATTGAACTGTAGATCCCCAGTGCTGGCAGCACTCATGCAGACCCAGACCATGACACTCCCACCACCATGCTTGACTGTAGGCAAGACACACCTGTCTTTGTACTCCTCACCTGGTTGCCGCCACACAGGCTTGACAACATCTGAACCAAATAAGTTTATTTTAGTCTCATGGGACCACAGGACATGGTTCCAGTAATCCATGTCCTTAGTCTGCTTGTCTTCAGCAAACTTTTTGCGGGCTTTCTTGTACATGATCTTTAGAAGAGGCTTCCTTCTGGGACGACAGCCATGCAGTCCAATGTGATGCAGTGTGCGGCGTATGGTCTGAGCACCGACAAGCTGACCACCCACCCCTTCAACCTCTGCAGCAATGCTGGCAGCACTCGTACGTCTATTTCCCGAAGACAACACACCTGCTCCCCATTCCCACCTGAGACCTTGTAACACTAACGAGTCACATGACACCGGGGCAGGCTAATGGCTAATTGCCCAGTTTGGACATTTCCACCTAGGGGAGTACTCACTTTTGTTGCCAATGGCTGTGTGTCGAGTTATTTTGAGGGGACTGCAAATTTACACTGTTATACAGGCTGTACACACACTAAGGGTATAGATCAAATAAACACATGGAAACAGCATTGCAGGTATTGATCAACTGAATAAGACATACAAACCCTGTATTTGCAAATAGACATAAATAATGTATGGAAACATAGCATAGCAGATATGGATCGACAGAATAACACAAAAACCCAGCTTTGCAGGTATAGATCAATTGGAATTCACATACAAACTCAGCATTAAATGTATAGATAAAACCTCTTAAATTACAGGCATAGATCACAGGTTGCACACCCCAGGTTGCCCACATCTCCTGATAAGCACCCAAATTACACGGATAGGACTTGCCATATTTGTCCCCAAATAGCCCAGCATGAGTCAACTTTGTCCCCAAACAGCCCGACCTGTGCCATCTTTGTCCTATGAACACCCTGCCTGTGCCATCTTGGTCCCCAAGGCTTAAAAACTCTGCTTGTGCCATCCTTGGCTTTCCAAAAATCAATTATACATCTATGATACACACAAACACTTTTACAGCCACTCACTAATTCACACTTTCAGTCACATAATTAATTCACAGAATAGTTTATTCTCTCACTCATTCACACATATAATTTACACATATTCATTAATGCATTCTCACAAATTAATTAACTCTTTATTTCAATATCTTATATTCTTACCACCGCCTTTCTCACTATCTAACCCCTGGGCAATCCAGGACATGTGGTCGGTCACCTTATCCCCCCCCCCACTTTAAAACTGCATAGCTTCTATCATTATATACTGGTGCAGAAATTGACGGTGGTACAGGATAATTGTTATCAATACACATTGAGTCAGACATTGACAAAAATGCAGCATAACCCCTATCACTATATACTAAGCCAAACATTGATGTGGTGAAGGCCTACCACTTTAGTGTCTGGGTAGGGATGCACTGAAATGAAAATTCTGGACCGAAATCAAAAATTCTGCATTCACTTGGCCGAAACCAAAACCGAAAATGACCCCCCCCATCTTTAAAACAAAAACAAACAAAAAAACCCACACACTTTAAAAAAAAAAAAGAAAAAAAATTGGACAGAATTCAATAACAATATTAATATATTTATTATTATATTTAACGGAAATCACACTCCTATCATGCCCAGGCTTACCCAGATTCCAGCATGTACTGGCTGCCTGGGTGTCAGGCTGATAGGAGCGAGGTGGGGAACCCAGTATGCAGGCTACCTTCCAGGAGATGAGGGAAGGTTTAGTAGACAAGGCAAATCCAGAAACAGTCCGAAGGTCAGGGCGGGAGAAAGCAGCGAAGTCCGTATAACAAGCCAAAGGTCGGGATAGGAGAGGACAGGAACAGCGAATAACAAAGCCAGGGGTCAAAACCAGGAATCAGTAATAATCTGGAGCGCAAACTAAATAGCTCTGTCAGGAACAATAACTGAGCACTGAGTGAAGCTTTAGTGTTTTGGTCGCCGGGATATGGCATCAAATCCCGACGCACAGCATCAGTTGCTGTGCGCATCGCACCTCCCACTCCCTTGATTGGCTTTAAGCCGATGAGAGGGAGATCCTTGATCTCCCCAACCAAGCCTGCCCCTCTAGCAGCGGGCATTACTCTCCGTATCTGGACACCACGCCGGCACCCGGGGCAGACCGCTAGGTATGCTACTACTGATGCCCTCTGTGTGTGGTAGATCAATAAATTTGCTTGAAAGTACAGATATTGATTAAAAAAAAATCAATAATCCTTTTTATTGCCACAGTCCAGCTTCCTGGAGGAAAAACATTTAAACTAGGAACAGATGTGCACAGCAGAAAACCTAGAACAAATTGCCAGACATAGGAAAAATAATCTACAGGGAAATATTTAAGTACAGAAATCACGATTCAGGAATTTAACTAAAACTAAAATTGAAATCATCTAAAAACAATATCTCTATCCTCCAGTCTTACCCTGCAATAATTTTCTCAGCATCCCCCTTACACAAAAAGCCTTAAAGGGACAGTCTACTGCGCAAAACTGTCTCATATACCGTATTTGCTCGATTATAAGACGACCCCGATTATAAGACGACCCCCAAAATCAAAATATTAATTTAGGAAAAAAACAAAAAGCCTGAATATAAGACGACCCTATAGGAAAAAAGTTTTACCAGTAAATATTAATTCATGTAAATTATTTTTTCATGTTTAATAAAAGCTATGATTGAGAAAAATATATTTTTTAAATTTCCTTTTATTTGCCAACCTGCCCCCCCCAGTTATGCCACTCTGCCCCCAGAAATGCTTTATACCCCCCTATTTGCCACTCTGCCCCATGATATGCCTTATACCCCTATATGCCACTCTGGCATATAGGGGGTTAAAAGGCATATCATGGGGCTGAGTGGCATATAGGGGGTTAAAATGCATTTCTGGAGGTATATAGGCATATCATGGGGCTGAGTGGCATATAGGGGGTTAAAATGCATTTCTGGAGGTCCAGAAATGCATTTTAACCCCCTATATGCCACTCAGCCCCATGATATGCCTTTTAACCCAGCATGTACTGGCTGCCTTGGCTTGATAGGAGTGTGATTGCTGTTAGCAGTTTGATATATATATATATATATATATATATATATATATATATATCAAACTGCTAACAGCAATCACACTCCTATCAAGCCAAGGCAGCCAGTACATGCTGGAACCTGGGGATGATAGTAGTGGGATTACAGCCTCCCTATGCCATGCTACAACCCCCACCCCCCTTACACATCCATGCTATCACACACAAACACATTTAAATACTCATTCATTCCATTAATCACACATACTTCACACATTAAACACACATTAATCACACATACTTACCCAAAAACCCTCCCCCACCCCCTTACCTGAACTGCAGATCTCTCACTCGAAGACTTCTGCAGGGGACCGGCTGTAGAGCAACTTCTCTGGCCCCGCCCCCAGAGGAGGGAGGGGGAGATAGAGCTCTGTGAGGACGCTGCAAGCTTCCTGTCCTCCTGCTTCTAACAGAAGAGACGCTGCTCGCGACCGGTAAGCAGCATGGCCCCAGCAGACATTTTTTGGGGGGTCTGAGAAGACGACCCCGATTATAAGACGAGGGGTATTTTTCAGAGCATTTGCTCTGGAAAAAACCTCGTCTTATAATCGAGCAAATACGGTATATGCCCTCATATGCACATAAAAGTACTTTGTAAGGACCAGGGTTTGCTCTAAAGGACCAGAGCAGTTTTTGCTGTCCTTATTCAACTGTGATTGCCCACTAACTCATTTAGTGCACCCCCACACGATATATATTTTATAAATTTGTTTTTTTTGCTCAACAAACCCTGGCAGAAATTGTGAAATCGTGGCATTGATTTTGAAAATGACTGATCATTTAAGGCTAGTGATCATATGAAGCCACTTATTATCACATAGTTGTTTGGCTTTTTAAATCATAATATTGTTACACTATAAGCAGTTGTGTGAATAAATATGTATATGGACACGTGTATGCGGGTGTATGGATGTACATGTGTGTAGATATGCATATGTAGGTATGTATGTGTATGTGTGTGTATATTTATATATATATATATATATATCATGGTTTCTGTTAATACTAGTTAAATCAAGATGCATGGGAGGTGGCCGGGAATGATAAATATTTGGGAAACCTTTTGTCTTAGTTTAGACAACACTGATATGCGTGATGAAGGGTGTGTGGAAGAAAGACAGGTTTTCGCATGAAATGGATTGTAAAAATAGAGTGTCATGTCAATAATCAGATCAGGAGATCTTTGGGTTTTACTGCCCCATGATTGTAAAGACCCCAGGGTGTGGTGTTGGCCAAAGGGAATAACTTCAAAGGGTAACTACGGCAACCACAGGGTCCAATCAGGGATCTCCCAGTAGACTCAATTGGGACCCTCTAGTATATCAAGGGACAGGTAGTGAAAGTAGAGTAGAAAGGAGGAGGAGAGAAAGTAAAGAGACAAAGGAACATCACTAACCTGGAGCTCTCAGGGAAGGTAACTATGAACATGCATGTTTGAATATTGTAAATAGGAACTTATATATATGTATTTGTTGTAAGTCTGTCAATTAATGTGGGGATTATTGTTATTGTACTGTTATTTGTATTGTTTTATATTTGGAACGTTCTAGTAAAAGTTTGTATTGTTGTATCATAGCCGCATTGTGGATTCTTGGATATCCTGTTGTTGTTTCCAAAATATTCTGTTGCATTCTGGAAGAAGCGAAAGTTTTCAGTTCAAACCTTAAAAGTTAGAAGAGAAAGAACAGGGATTGTTTAACTTAGTAAGCCAGTGGGTGGGTTTATCGGTGCATATTTCATAAGTGTATCCATATACCCATTCACCTGGATAAGTGTAGTTATTGTAGCTAGAAAACACATTAGCCTTCACGAGATATATCCGAATACATATTGTGATTTTATTGATATGTGTTTGGATGTATCTGTTGTTGGATCAGTTGTAATCTTAAGCACATAACACATTCATAAGTCTTTTAGATGGTATGCTGTAGATAAAGCACTAATCCATCTGATTGATATTTTAATAACACAATTCCCTAGTTCCCTCAAAAGAAAACTTAACAATATTAACAGATATCACCCAAATGACTCTGAACAAAAGTTTACATACCCTTGAAGGTTTGGCCTTGTTACAGACACAGATAAGGTGACACACAGGTTGAAAATGGCAATTAAAGGTTAATTTGCCATACCTGTGCTTTTTAAATTGCAATTAGTGTGTGTGTGTATAATCAGTCAATGAGTTTGTTAGCTCTTATGTGGATGCAGTGAGCAGGCTAGATTCTGAGCCATGGGGAGCAGAAAAGAACTGTAAAAAGGACTGTCTAACAAAGTAATGGAACTTTATAAAGATGGAAACTGATATAAAAAGATATCCAAAGCCTTGAAAATGCTAGTCACTACTGCTCAGCCACTGGAAGATTTGGGGATCTCTTGATACCAAGCCAAGGTCAGGTAGACCAAGAAAGATTTCAGACACAACTGCTGGAAGAATTCAGGGTTCCTGACATTTGCTCCTACGCTGCCTGCCGCGACCTCGGCTTTGTTTCCTGATTCTGAGCCTGCGCTGCCTGCCCCGACCTCGGATTGTTTAGTTCTTGTGCCTTTGCCTCAGGTCCTGATTTGTCCTGCCTCGGATTACGTACCGTCCATCTGCGTGTACGCCGCCGCTCCTGCTTAGTGGGTCCGTTATCCTGTGGTGCCTAGGCTTGCATAACATTGTTGCCTAGTTTGTTGTCTATAACAATTCCCAAATCTTTCTCATTAGTCGTTATCCCTAATTCACTACCGTTTAGGGTGTAGGTTGCTTGTGCATTCCCTACTCAGAAGTGCATAACTTTACATTTATCTACATCACATGCAAGGAGATGTGTTCAGCCTAACACATTCCCTGCATGAAAAATAGCTGGAGGTGGGGAAGCGTGCAAATGCATTTGCAAGGGAGAACATCACAAAAGATTACCTATCATATACATTAAAGTGGATTTGATGGCTAGGGAGTCCATTTAAATGATTTTGTGTGAGAGGTGATTAAATATAAGGTTACACTGGGATGCCATAAGCATTAATGTGCATATGATGTCCATTGATCAGTTAACCTTACATTGATATACATATGTGGAATCTGCAATGTTTAACCCTTTTACGACAATTGATGTGCCAGGCACGTCAAGGAAAAACATCCCAATGGCAAAATTGACGTGTCTGCCACGTCATGACTTTAAACGGGTGTAAAAGATCTGTGAGTGCTTTCTTCACCCAAAAGGTGTTGCTGTAATGCCTTGATGTTGAGGCATTCAGCAACACCAAGATCTGCAGCATGGGATCACATGCGCCACTGCGAGAGATTTTGCCTCTCGCAAGATGGCGTCGCTTTTAAAAAAAAATAAAACCCTCCAGACCCTCCTGAAAACTCTGGGCTCTTGGCAGGTACTACATTCAACCATGCGAGTCAATGGAGCCCACCTTTCTAATCACAATGTGATTAGTAAAATAAATTAAAAGTAAAGTCACCATCATGGGAACCTTCCAGTTCTAACAAAATGTAACAAAATGTCAAAATGTTATGTATTTTTTTATTAATTTGTGTTTTTTCATAATTACCCTAGATAACCCCTCTCTCTTTGTGGGGGAGGGTCATCCAGGGGCTGCCATTATGATCAGATCACTCCTATTGGCCAGGAGTAATCAAAGACTCTTCCCTGCAATCTCCGGTCTACTGGAGATTGTGGGGGCTCGTTTTTGCTGTACAAAACGGGTATTAACCCCTAAAATGGGACATTGAAGCGGTTAACGCTGCTCTGACGCTCTCATGGAGCGATCAGACAGCAGGGGAATGTTGTGTCAGGTTGCCTCGCTTGCCTGAAGCTGCCTGTTCGCTCGATGAGAGCTTCAATTTATGAAAAACTTGGGCAGACAGCAGCAGCAGCGCCCCCACGAACACCACAACTGTGGCAACATGGGGACATTTTATTATTGTATTATTTTAGGGATTTTTTTTTTTTAAATCAATAACAATTTTTTGCTGATTTGTCTTTCAGCATGTGAGGAGAGTAAGAAACATGTCCTCTGATGACCTTCTGGTTGACGTTCCGGTTTACATTTAAAAATGTAACAGTTTTCCGGCGTTCGTGTCGGAAGCTGTTATATGAGATCGGCAGCAGAAAGCCAGCGATGCTGCTTTCTGTGGTAAGTGGTGTGCCTCAGGGTTCTGTCTTGGGTCCAGTTCTCTTTAACTTATTTATTAATGATCTTGAAATAGATATTGGTCGCTTGTCTGTGTTTGCTGATCACACAAAATTAGGTAAGGTTATAAAGTCTGATCAGGATGTAGCGTCTCTTCAGAATGATTTGGATAAACTAGGGGACTGGTCAAATAAGTAGCAGATGAGATTCAATATAGATAAGTGTAAGGTAGTGCACTTTGGTACCAAAAATAAGTATGCAACTTACACTCTTAAGGGCATTGCATTGGGAAAAGCAGAAAATGAGAAGGACTTGGGTATAACTGTAGACCATAGACTTAGCAACAAAATGACGCGCCAGTCAGCGGTTGCAAAAGCCAGTAAGGTATTGGCATGCATAAAGAGGAGTATTAAATGACGAGATGAAACTATACTCTACCTCTTTATAAAGCAATGGTGAGGCCTCACCTTGAATATGCGGTGGAATTTTGGGCACCAGTTTTAAAGAAGGATGTTATAGAGCTGGAGAAAGTGCAGAGGCGGGCTACAAAGTTAATTAGAGGAATGGAGAATTTTAGTTAACTTGTTTTCACTTGAAAAGAGACGTCTAAGAGGAATCTGATCACATTGTACAAATACATACAAGGTCAGTATAAACAGCTCTCTAGTGATCTATTCACCAAGAGGTCTCTACAAAAGAAGCGGGGTCATCAACAACAATATAAGAACAATCAGAATATGGAACTCTCTGCCTAAGGATGTTGTTTTATCTAACTTTGTGGATATTTTTAATAAAGGTCTGGATGCTTTTCTGATTATGCATAACATAAAGGGCTACAACTGCTAAAAGGACAGTTGTATAATAAAGTTGATCCAGAGAGTAATCTGATTGCTGCTATGGAGTCAAGAAGGAATTTTCTTCCCTGTTGTGGCATAATTGGTAATTGCCCCAAGTAGGTTTTTTTTGGCTTCTTTGGATTAACTTTAGAACTAGGTATGTGTGAAAGGTTGAACTTGATGGACTGAAGTCTTTTTTTTCAACCTACTATACTATATATACTATACCACAGCACCAAGTGGAGGTCTAGTGGAGTCTATGCCTCGACGGGTCAGGGCTGTTTTGGCGGCAAAAGGGGGACCTACACAACATTAGGCAGGTGGTCATAATGTTATGGCTGACTGGTGTATGTGGATGCCATGCCCAAAGTAAAAAAAAAAAACCCCAAAATAATGGTATTGACTCTAACTGTATCAAAAACTTAATTGGAGGACCATGATATGAGTTTGTTTGAATCACCATGTCCCGAACAGCCTGTAAACCTGCCTGATGTACAATTATCATACACCGGCTGGTAACATCCATGGTTACCAACCAGATGTCTGAAGGAGGGGTTGATTTGTTAATATGTTCTAAAAAAATCAGGGGTATCCCGTATACATGTAAATAGTCATCTTGTTACTTTTATTTTTTTATAAAAATCCAGCCACTTGGCTATGGACTCTTATAAACTGCCACGTGCGGAAGCAGGGGGCAGCCAGGAGGTTTCATTGGCTATGTGTAAAGCGCTGAACAAGTTTCTTTTAAATATTCAAAGGTAATCAAGTTAATATAACTATCCAGGGCTGATTTTAAAACTGACTTGATATTTTTACTTTCTTTGTTGTCACTTTGCCATATGAAATTTTACACTAATTTCACCACGTGATTAGGGCCGCTGTGACAATGTGAACTTTCTATCCACCAAGTAGATAATTTGATGACTGCTTTCATTAGGGGTTGCTCTCCAGTGAACTACATAGGTGTTGTGGATAAGTAATTGAACACAGGTTTATATACATGAACCGTGATTTTATATTTGCACATCTTTGATAAAGGTCCGGGAGACTGACCAAAACGCTTATGTGAATAAACCTATAGAGTATTTATAAAGACCCGTGAGTGCGTGCTTTTTGTGCCTTACATATACATATATGATAAAAAAATGTCTGCCTCCATCCCTGCCCGGCACACAGAACCGTTTAACCCCTACAGACCCGTTGGCATAACCAACATCAGTAAGCGTTTCACATACTTTTATAACATACATAAGGTCCTTAGCGGGCAGAGGTACCTTTATAACACTCTTAAATGTTTAGAAGCAACTCCAAATCGTAAAGTACCAGGATGCTCTTCTGTTTGCTAGCTCCCAGATAAGAAAAAAAAAGTAAGTAAAAAAAATGGGGTAAGTCCACTTGCAGAAATATCTGAATTGTGCATCAAATTCAATAAATGTCATTGTGTTGCAATATCCAAATGCAAAATAAACTGTATGTCTAATATGAACACACGTATTCACATATGAAATATGTCAATCGAGCCATGCACTGGAGTATAACACTGAAGATGTTGCTTCCAAAAGTCCTATCTCATCACAGGGTCCAGGTAATCATGTTAGTCAAGTCCACCCTTCATCAGGGCCCTTCTGAAGCCTTTTGTAGAAAAGATTTTTTTTATATAAATTCCTTTGCAGAAATACCCAATTTGTGCCTCAAAGCCTAGCAAATTGTATTGTGTTGCAACACCGAGATATGAAGCATATGAGAGCAGATCTAATCCAAACACAAATCAGCAATAGCAATTGAGCAACCAGCATTCAGCGCTCAGTTGGTTCTCTTTGGTAGGCCAGTCTATTCTGGGCGAAGTCTGGAAGTAGGAGGAGAAGGCTTCATATCCCGCTCTTTCACAGATCCCCTCTTCTCTCTTTACTACTAATTTAACAGGGAGCTCCAATAATTAATCTGAACCCTGACTGTTTGTAATGGTTGCATATTTCTTCCATTTAGCTGACATGTGGCGGACAGCCTGCTGGAGAGACGATTTAAGGTGTTCCAACATTGTCCGAATGCTGCTTTCAGCAGCTGGTTGGTCTCCCTGCTCCTCCGCTCCCGAGCTTTAGAAGGACGCAGGCCTCGCGTACACTCCATCTTGTCAATTGTCCTGATGCGAAGCTTTAGGCTAAACAAACTTCTCAGCTAACATCCTCGTAGCAGTAAAACTTTTGGCGCACCCCTGGGGCCAGGCCTTTCTTCCGAGACACTATGTAGTGCTGCATTATCCCGCTCAACCTACTGCTTCATGCGACCATCCGCTTGCTCTCCCAGGCCACCCCTCAAAAAATATTATCTACAGCAAAATTGGATTATATCTCAGATACTGGCATATATTTATTTCCCCTTCTCTTTATTATATGATAGACCGACAGACAAATGTGGAGCTAGTTCTTAACAGTATCAGGAAATCTCTTTTTAATTTTGCCACGCACACAAAGCATTGGCACCCTATTTACAAAGGTACTTCTTAACATGGCTCACAAACACAAGGGCGGTATTAAAAATCCAGATTCAAAAGAATCCACCAACTGTACAAGTCCGAATAGACAATTTGTATGTATATAATCATTCGATGAAATATAAAACAAATACACACTAAAGAAAACATGAGATGACGCAGATAGCAGTAAGACGTCCTGTAGATCTAGCATTCAAATATACATTGCACGGGAAGTAATCCAACCAATTAAAAAGAGTTTAGAATTCAAGATGTCAATAGAACTCGCAACATAGCTGAGAGCTGACACAATACAGAGAAAAAGTGCTTCTCCATCCATGAAAAAAAGCTTTGTAGGCCGGACATTCCTCCCTCCTTCTCCCCTGTACATGATCGTAGTGCCCCATTTCTCCCTCCTCCTCATTCCTCCTCGTTAGCAGGAACCTTTGTGTAGAGCTGCTGGTAGGGAAGGGGGAGGTCTCTCTATGTCTCCAGTATACAGGCTTCTTCCACAAGACAGCGCTTCTCCTGTCCCCATTTCTGGGATTTAGTTGGGTGTTAGGAATATGGCAGTTTATTTTTTATTGAAATACTTTTTTATTTACAAAGTAAGTGTTATCATAGGGATGTTTTAGTTAATACTTGCTTTTGTGAAAATCTACCTCTTTGACAGCAGTGCTCAAGTTTAGTCAAACTGCAGCTTCCCATGGAGCAACATGTAGTTGCTGTGATGGAAATTCTTTCATTTTTGTTGATATATATATATTATTGAAAAAAACTATACAAATGCAATATATGTAATCATTAAGTTTTGTGTTAAAGCGATAAGATTCCCCCCCCACCCGCAAAATCCATATTGTTTGTTTTCAACTAAGATGCACATTTATGGCAGCTTTGACTGAAGATGCTTTTTTTTTTCTAGATTAAGCAAAGTACTGCTCCGTGTGCAGTGGCGTACTGACATTTTGTACTCTAAAAGAGTTATATTTACGACACCTTGGATAAAGAAGTCTTTCCCATGGATGTTCCTTGGGGTGTAGTATATTTTTTACTTATGCTGTACTCCAGCTACATCTCTCCCAGTGTCATCAACCAAGGTAAGATAAAAAAAGCCTATACATAGCAGTCCGTATCGTTTTATGGTGTATATTGGTATGTGTCACATTAAGCTTGCACTGTATTTTTTCACAGCTGATCTTAGAATTTTAAGAGTGATATAAATCATGAAATGTATGTGTTGAGATCTGCTTATGACAACCCGTTAAGCATATCATGTCACATTAATTTAAACAGCCAACCAATTATCTAACTGAGGTAGATAATTATACCAGTCGCAATGATAGACATTTTCACTTTTTCACAACTTAGGAAGGAAATCAAGGCATTTAATTTTAACAAATGTCGGTTATATATTTTTAGAAGTACCATGATTGGCAAAGCATTAGTGTTCATTCACACATACTGTATCTTTTCATTGTCAATTCATAAGCACTTGCATACCTCCTATGATAAGCGGCAATACCAGTACACTATAAGCCACAACAGCAAAATATAATGTGGTGCATGTACTATCTGTATGCCTGAATGTTTAAAGGGCACAGTATATACATTATTGTTTGAACGTTTGGGGCACTTGGCCAATTTCTTGTTTTTGAAAAAAAAGCGATTTTTGTCCATTAAAATAGCATCACATGGATCAGACCCTTCTGCAACTATGTTAGCACGGCTAAAATTTTCCATGAAAACAGTTAAGTGACCCCAAACATTTTGAATGGTAGTGTATACTTGTGGGATGCGGGCAGAAACTCCTGCTAACATCGATGGGCTGTCTCCCTGCCACTGGTGGGTGTTCTCGCTAATGTCATAGGACAGGGGAAATGGGTGGTGAGTGGAGCATGTCAGAACGCTTTTCTGGCGACCCAAAGTTTTCCAGTGCATCGTGGAGGCCCGGAGAAGTGGCACTTCTCCTGGAGTCTCCGGGCGAAAACCAGAGAGTTCCTAGGTAGTGCTCAACAAATAATGGGTTACTTCAGTGGTTCTCAACCCGTGAATCCTCAGGACCCACATTTATCTTTGGTCATTAAGTCGCGACCCAAAAATAACCTCAGAAAAGATGAGGGAGTGGAAAGGCTGTCCGCGGGCTGCAACAGGAAGAGGGGAGGAGCAATAAGAGAAAAACTTTATTCTGCTCCCACTAGGAGCAGACAGCGACCACAAACCAATCAAGCAACTTGCTTTGCGGTCGGGGAGTAATGCTAAAGTACATGCCGGACCGGAGGCTGCCTGATGGCCCTGATTGTTGCGGCCGCGGTTCTGACAGCCTGGTGCTCGCGGATTGCCGCTAGAATGTGTAAGACAGCTCCAGGAAAGTGAAATTTTCCCGGTATGCCTCCAGTCCGGCCCTGACCTTTCGTGACCCACTGAAGACCAATGAGTTGAGAACCACTAGGTTACTCCAAACCCCAATTAGCAATGCACAGAAACAAGAAATAGATTGTCAGCACTCAGGAACCAGGCTTTTAAATAGTTATAATATAAATATATATATATTGTCTGTAATTCCATAAAATCAATTCAATAGTAGAAACATATCAAAATGTAGAAAAAAATTTCTTTTTTAATGACAATACTATGACTGTGGATGTTTGTTGGGGTGAAGTGATCTTAGCCAAAGGTGAGTGGTCTGTTCGGGATGATGTGGAATGAAATCCTGGCCAAGTGGTAAGTCATACCACATTACATTTCTAATCAACCTGTATTCAGTGATTATCAATATTACCTTTGCAAATGCAGAACTAGAACATCTGAAATGGCTATTTTGTAATAAACATTTATTCATTTGAGTGATTTTCCAAATACTGACATTTCTTTGTTAACTCCCATTTAGATGTTGATGAGTGTGTGGAAGGGACAGATTATTGCCATATTGATGCCATCTGCCAGAACATGCCACTTTCTTTCAAATGCATCTGCAAATCTGGATATACAGGAGATGGAAAACATTGCAAAGGTGCTGAGTTGCTAATGTTAGAGAGCACAACTGAATATGTTCTTTTCGCAATGATAGACATTTTCACTTTTTCACAGATGTTGATGAATGTGAGAGGGAAGATAATGCTGGATGTGTACACGAATGTGTGAATATCCCTGGAAACTACCGGTGCATGTGTTATGATGGATTTCGAATGGCGCATGATGGGCACAACTGTTTGGGTATGTTAACACTTCCAACAAAGTTATAATGTCACCTCATATATAATTTCTTCTAAAAAGATGATTGCCATCATAACAGTTTTTAGCATCACTTTATTGACTTATTTGAGTTACCGTTAACGTCTGGTCTATGTATTTGTTTTGGCAATATTTGGTTAAAAAAGTGCCTCTGAACTGAAATTTGTGCCCAAATGTGGGAATTCTAGCATTGTCTAATTAAGGTCCTGTCCAGAAGATGTCTCCCTTCTCACCCCTACTTTACCATTTTGACCTGGCAATTTATGTATGCTAACCTGTTATTAATCTTAAATAGACAGGGCATATGCCAGCAAATTTCACTGCAAGGACATAAACCCAGTTGTTGGGTCTTTACCAATAAATTAAATTCATTGGTGTTGGCTGCACTGTATTGTTATTGTATTTTTCTGTCGAATTTTGGTGTGTTACTTACTTTTAATAAAAGTGTGATTGAACAAAACAAATCAAGAACAGTTATTTATATCTATATATAAATTGTTAACAGCAATCACACACTACTATGATGCCCAGGCAGCCAGTACATGCTGGAACCTGGGCATGATAGGAGTGTGATTACAGCCTCCCTAGGCCATGCTATCCCCCCACACTTACACATCCATGCTATCACACACACATTCATTCACTCACTCATTCATATACTCATACTTATATTCATTCCCTTAATCACACATACTTGCTCATACACCCTCCCCCACCCCATTACCTGAACTGCAGAGCTCTCACTCGCAGACTTCCGCAGGGGCCCTGCTGCTTCCCTCTGTGTTGCTCGCACTCTGTGCGAACAACTTCTCTTAGTCCATCCAGGGGAAGAAGGAACACAGCAGAGTCATGTGATGTGCATTCACATGAGTCCGCTGGGTTCCTGCTTCTCCTGGCCGGTACAAGAGACACTGCTCGCACACTGTGTGACCAACACACAGGTAAGCAGCAGGGCCTCTGCAGACAATTATTTTTGGAATTTTTTTTTCTTTCTTGGCATTTTGCTGATAAGGCCCTTTTCGGCTGATATATACTGCTGCATCCCTATATCTTATTAGTAATTGTTCAGGAAATATCTCATTGTACACTGTACTTATGTGACTCAGAGGATTAAGTTTGTGTACTTTTTTCTTACTTACACAGCTGAAGAAATAACTCATAGCATATCTGCCCAAGTTTATTTGTTTAATAGGGAAGTCCCATGGAAAATAAGCAGTGCTGTATTCAGTAATGTAGTTTAGCATTGAAGAAGAAAAAAAAAACAGCACAGACCTATATTGATTTAACACCCTAAGCGACCGTATTCATGATGGCACCCCTGGCCAGTTGTTGTCCCGCAAAACCCCAGGGTTTGTCAGGCCCTGCCATTAGGCAGCGAACCTTTTTCTCCACTGGTAATAGTGAAATCAAGCCTCCTACCGAAAGCCTACACGGGAGGCCAACTTCACTAGTAACATGAATGTAATGGGTGTTGAAAGTTGGCACCTTTACTTTTAAATGTCAAGAACTCTGGTTGAATATAGGCATTCCCAGAATTTTATAAGATTGCGTTGTCTATCTTCTGGACACATTCTAAGCTATTTGCCTGCATACACCTACAGATTCAATTTTAATAAAGCTATGTAAGAAACCCACAGTTACATGATACGTGTCAAAATAATGGAAATATCATGGATTGTTTTATGTGTCTAGCTAAACTAGACTGTGGGATCAGTGACCAAGCAAATTTGGGAATAGCACCTCATGTTGTGGAGCATGTTGTGATATGGGCCTTCCAGTGTACTCAAAACATGCCAAACCTATAAATGTGAATCGGTAAATAAATATATTAATTTGCGCACCAAACCATTTTATGTGACTCAGATCCGTTTAGTAACCAACAAACAAATGTACCCTCCAGGGCGCAACAAGCAATACTGGCCAAAAGCACAACCCTGTGTAAAACACCTTTTCAAGGCATAGAAGGCCTTGCTGATCAATATATTTATTTGTTGATTTACTGATACACTGCTAGGGAAGACCCATTCGATTTTATAATGATTTTTATTTTTATTGCCTTTATACTTTACATATGCCCTCTATACTTTTCTTTTTATTCAAACTTATATAAATGAGATATTGATGCACTTGGATGATTTTGCTCAGCACAAATGTGTTTCTGCATGAAATAGACAGCAAGATTGCTAGATGTTAGTGAAAAATTAAGCAATGCAATCTTTAAAAACTCCAGGCTTAACTTAATTGTCCACACTCCACTTTTAGTTCTGCAATTTTCCAATACATTGGTAAACCTACAGTATGTTGTAAGTTGGATGTTTCTGAATACCTTGTTTTTTTGTTACACACATACATGCATACATAAAATATGTAAAAAGTTTAATAAAAATATTTAAAAGTTGAATTATTAAAGGCAACAGAAAATTGTATTAGGCTGGTCAGTAAGAACAAAAAAAGTAAAAGAAACCACTGTGGTACTCTGCAGAAGTGGCCAGAATAGTAAAAAAGTTGGATCTGTTGGAAGAATGACAGATCTATAAGATCTTGATAAAGACCTCATCGTGAGGTCAAAACGTTGTTGTCCGTCTCCTTCAATAAATCTGCCTGATGGAACCCTTGAGTGCCTGGAGCCTTTTTCTATTTTGATTTACTGGGGAGCTGGCCCTTCCTGGCACAGCTAAGCACCTGAGTTCCTGTGGGGAGTGTGTGCAGATTCCTGATTCTGAGATCTATAAGATTAGGCATAAAGACTCAAAGAGCATTGTCAGTATAAATTTTTTGAGATTTGTGGAACTCCATGTAGTCGTATGATCTCTTTCATGAAAGTCTCTGCTAAACTACTTAAATTGGAAAGAGCAATAAAATGTGCTTGTTTACTGAATAAATCTACTACCACTAGAATAGCTGCGTGTGACCTCGTGATGGGGGTATATCTGTGACAAAATCCATAGCTATGTGCCGCCAAGGTCTCTCTGGAACAGGTAATGGGCATAATAGTCCTGCTGGTGTGCGGTGCCTTATTTTGTCCACACACATTACATGCTTGTACATATTCCGATATGTCTTGTGTCATGGTAGGCCAACATAAATATCTCTGGAGAAGAAATGTTACATTTCGTGTTCCTCTGTGACCCGCTACCAGTGAGGTATCAGCCCAGAATATTACAGCTTAGCCAAAACGAGGTTGAACATAAAGTCTTCCTGGAGGGGGTGAATGGCCTCTTAGTCGGGGTATCTGGAAATGTGCCACATGAGTGTGCTGTGTATAGTAGCAATTATTTTGGTAGGTTGTATCATAGGCTCTGCAGCGATTTCTAAATTTGGCACCTCATGTTTCCTAGACAATGCATCTGCCTTGATATTTTTTGACCCTGGACGAAAAGAAATGGTGAAATTAAAACGAGTAAAGCACAGTGTCCATCGGGCCTGTCTAGGATTGTCTTTTGGCTTTTTCAATATATAAAACATTCTTGTGGTCCGTTATAATTGTAATGGGAATTTCAGTCCCTTCAAGCAGATGACGCCATTCTTCTTAGGCTAGTTTAATAGCCAATACTTCCCGATTTCCTATATCATAATTTCGGAAGAAAAAGGCTTTGAAAAATATGAGCAAGGATGAATACCATTGGTAATCTGATCTCGCTGAGACAGAATGGCTCCTGCTCCAATTTCTGATGCATCAACCTCCAGGATAAAAGGCAAATCTGGATCTGGTCATTGTAAAATTGGTGCTGTTGTGAAAGCCAGTTTTAATTCTTCGATGGCTCTTTTGGCTTCAGGGGTCCAAGACCTTGGGTTAGCCCCTTTCTGTGTGAGTGCGATGATTGGAGTGATGATCTGAGAGAAGTTCCTGATGAAGTGGCGATAATAATTGATGAACCCTATGAACCGTTGTATATCCTTGATATCGGAAGGTTCTTCCCGGTCTTTGATAGCAGCTAGTTTGTCAGGATCCATCTCTAATTGACCAGCTGATATAATATAACCCAAAAATTTACTTTGTTGCTTTCAAATTCACACTTTTCAGCTTTGGCATAAAGTGAATGTTCTCTTAACCTTTGTAATACTTGTTTCACGTGTTGCCGATGTTCTACCAAATGTTTTGAATAAATCAATATGTCGTCAAGATAGACCAAAAGATGAGATAACAGCATGTCTCGAAAAAGTAATTCACAAAGTTCCTCGCATTGAAAGCGGTCTTCCACTCGTCTCCTTCTTGAATACGAATAAAATGATATGCCCCTCTGAGGTCAAGTTTAGTGTATATGGTAGCATCTTTGAGTTTGTCTTAAAGTTCTGTTATGAGGGGAAGTGGATACTTGTTCTTTATGGTTATCTTATAATCGATGCATGGACTGATAAACCCCTTTTTAAACTTTCTTCAATATATTGAGCCAAAGCTTGATTTTCTGGTTGGTACAATGGGTACGTGTGCCCTTTGGGAGGGTTAGTACCTGGTAGTACGGTAATTCTATAGTACAGTCATACGCACAATGTGGAGGTAAAGATTCTGCTTTTCTTTTTGAGAACACATCCAAATAATCCCAATACTGAGAGGGTACTAGGTTTCGTGGATCTTTTGCAGGCAATTCCAGCATTAGACTTAACTTTGCAGGGGTATTGCAACAGTGTTGTTGACATTCTTTACTCCAAGCTGATATATGCCCTTCTCTTCAGTCGATTCTGGGATTATGTTGTTGCAGCCAGGACATTCCTAGGATGATCAGTATATGTGGACTGGACAATACATCAAATTGTATTTCTTTCTAGTGGAGCATACCCACAATGGCCCCAATAATCTCGGTTTGTAGAGAAACAATGCCTGTTCTCAGTAGAGACCCGTCCAAAGCAGTAATGGAGGTTGCCTGAGACTTCTGCTGTAAAGTAATTTCAAGAGCCCATGTCTTGTCTAAAAAAACTCTCAGCCGCTCCAGAATCAATGAAAGCTTGTGTGGCCACTTGGTGGCCTGTCCATTGAAGCTTGATACAAACCAAAAGTCTTTGAGAATGAGGAGGTGTAGCAACTTAGTGAAGCACCACCTACCTCCACTATGTTCTGTTGTTCTGGGGCATACATTAACCATATGACTTTTCTGGCCGCAATATAAACACAGTCCCAAGGATCTACGACGCTGCTTTTCTTCAGTGGATAGATGGAGTACGGGACCTATTTCCATAGGTTCAGCAGCAGAAGGAATTGGTTCAGCGGGTGCAGGAATAGGAGAAACGTGCTGGTGGTCTTAACTTGACGTGGCCGTTTGTCCCGTTCTCTGTCTCGTTCAAACCTCCTCTCCTGACTTTGGGCTTCCAACCACAGGCACAGGGCGTGTTAGGTTAGATTCAGCAGCTTAACGTCTCCCTGGTGCCTCGAACAATGCCCTGAATGATATAATAAAAGTGTCTGCGTGTTCTAAGATGGGGGAGTTCTTTTCCAACAAAGGTGATGCCCAGGCCAACCCTTCTCCTTTTAATAAATCAATAATAAAAGTAATTCGGTTGCAATGAGAGGATAAGGTGTGAGGATGTGCACGGAAGTGTAGGGCACATTGATTCAGGAAGCCTCTACAATATTGTGGATCACCAGAATATTTTCCAGGTAGTGGCATTTTGGGTGTTTTAGACAGGGTACTTAGTCCTGTAGTAGAAGATGAGGAATTGGATGACGCTCACTATGAGACTGCTGGTGACAGGTTGGTGGCCATAGATCTTAGAAGGTCCCCAACATCATCTACTTTCCGCTCCAAGGATTGAATGGGCAGCTAGGACTTGATCCTGTCTGTCCTGCCTGGTGGACATCCTTGCCAATTCTGCGGGATCCATATTAGTGGCCTGTGATAACTGTAGTTTTCGGGCAGGCTAGAAGTGGAGCCTCGCTGCAGAAACTGGATAAGGCACTCCTAGCGGTCAACAGGAAATTCAGCAACCGAAGAAGCCAGAACCAATAGCGGTCAGGAGCCAAGCCAAGGTCAGGAACAATAAACAAGGGTCAGGCAAACAAGTAGTCGGGTAGGAACAAGCAAAATTCAAAGCCAAAAGGCTCAGAGATAATCAAAACACTAGTGAAGTACAGAGGCACTATCACAGGCAATGTGGATTACAAACTGAGGGTTCCATGTGAGATCTTAGAGGACCGGCCAGCGGCTCCCGCTATCCACGCGAGCAGGAGGCTGAACGCGAGGACTACGTCTCAGCTCCCCTGCCCGACGGAGCACCGGAACACCGTGGGAGGTAACACCCTACTTCATTTCTGTTCTGGCCTTGGTTGGTGTTGAATCTTGTTATACTGCTCCAGTCTACTGATTTTTTATTTTGACCTGTCATTTCCGGAGACCTTGTTTCTGCTTGCTGATTCGGGTTTGAAGTTTCTGATTGTGACCTGGCTTGTTTCTTGACTTTGTTCCTGTATTACATTTTGGCTCCTGACGTTAACTGTTCTGCTGTTGACCTGATCTCCCCCTGGCATTCGTCAGCTCCTGCCTCTGACCACGCTCTTTGTGCTGGGATTGTAATCCATAAACGTGACAGTACCAAGGGCATTGGGCAGATTCAGTCTTCCCAGCCTGGTGCAGGTCTACAATTTTGTTTCTGGTGTCCTTCGACAGCTCTTTGGTCTTGGCCATAGTGGGGTTTGGAGTGTGACTGTTTGAGGTTGTGGACAGGTGTCTTTTATACTGATAACAAGTTCAAACAGGTGCCATTAATACAGGTAACGAGTGGAGGACAGAGGAGACTCTTAAAGAAGATGTTACAGGTCTGTGAGAGCCAGATATCTTGCTTGTTTGTAGGTGACCAAATACTTATTTTACAGAGGAATTTACCAATGAATTCATTAGAAATCCTACAATGTGATTTCCTGTATTCTTTCCCCCCATTCTGTCTCTCATAGTTGAAGTGTTCCTATGGTGAAAATTACGGGCCTCTCTCATCTTTGTAAGTGGGAGAACTTGCACAATTGGTGGCTGACTAAATACTTTTTTGCCCCACTGTATATAGTTTCTCATATTTTACTTCCCCAGCAGCCAGTATAGCAACTCCTCTCTTTTTCTGCTGTACCAATGAAGCATGTTCTATCACTGGATGTTTCTTAAAAGAGAGCTTCTGTGCAAACTGGTAAGTCCAATGGGTTTCCTGAATTATAGCTCAATTTTATCTTCAGCAAGGAAACTGCGGTTCAGCAACACCGAACATTCACCGCAGACCCTCTAGAGAACTGTGGCTCCACTTCCAATGATTTCCAAGTCATTGGAGCCCAACTTTCTAATCAGTATGTGATTAGTAAAATATTGAAAAAAAAAAGCTTAAAAAAATGGTAACATTTAAAAATTATTATGCATCAGAGGAACCATCTAGTTCCAGCAAAATGAAAAAATGTCCAAAAAGATGAGAGCGTCCTTTAACCCTTTGACTGCTAACAACGGCATGGTGCCGTCACTAGCAGTCCCAGTCAGGTGGTAGCACTACCCTACCTTCATGGAGGTCTGTGGACCTCCATCACCACCTACCCCGGCGATCTGCCCCTCATACTGAAGGGCATTACCGGGGCCACCCGATCCGCCCGGTAACGCCACGCGCAATGACGCGATGACGTCACCGCGCAACTTTATTAATAACTGACAATTGTCAGTTAAAGAGGTATGGGGGCATGCTGCTTAGATGCCTGTATCTCAGGCATCTAAGCAGCTACAGACCCCCAACATATACCATTGGAAAGGTAATGGCCTCACCTTTCCAACAGTATAAAAATATATTAATATATATTAAGTTAAAAAAGTAAAAAAAGTGATTTGGAGGTCTCTAAAGGCAGATAAATAAAGATCAAAATTGCCTAGAGACCCCCAAATTAAATTATCTAAACATAAAATAGTTTAACTTAAAAAAAAAATGAAGTATTCTAGCTAAATGATCACTGTGGTAGCCAATGTAACCACAATGACCATATAGCTATGAAAAGTCACATTCCCTTTTTAAAAATGGCCGATACTAAATTTTAATCCCATGATCCCTTTGATCATGGGGTTAAATTTTAGCCAAAGGTAGATGGAGGCAATTTTTGAAATCCTGATCAACGGCAAATATTATTAAAATCAGCCATTTAGCCTGTGCAGTACGTGAATAACCTTCTCATCCCTGGAGCTCCTTGCATTTTTACTGCAAAACTTATTTTTGCTGTAAAAGTGATCCCCCCCCTTTACCATAATTTCTTTGGGATTGTAAAGGGAAAGAATGGTGTGTGCTTCTGTGAGTAAATGTGTGGAAAGTATGGTGTGTGCTTCTGTGAGTGAATGGAGATATGAAAGGCGTGTGAATGGTCAGTAATTAGGGTTAAAGCCTTGAAGTGGCATTACTGCTCAGGTAGGAAGTTAAATTATGGTACATAAAGTATACATTTGCAGAAACTACACCCCTTGGTGCATCAAATGAGGGGCTACATGTATTTCTATGACAAAAGTTGAGTGCGCAAGACATAAGTGAACTTGTCGCTTTAAATTTTTTTTAAATTTTTTTTTTTTATAAGTGTGATATTCACTTATTTGTTGTGCACGTCAGATTTGTGATACAGATACAAATAAGACCTCATTTGCTGCAGCCAGGGGCATATGTTGGCATATTTTAACACCCCAGGCAGCTAGAGCTGTTTAATTGACGTCAGGCAATTTAAAGATGTCTTGTGATAGTCTAGTAAATTGAACTTTTAGCAATAAAATATTAGAAAAACACAGTCTACTGTTCTCAATTTCTGTTTATTTTAGACCGGTTACCTACTACAAATATTTAGCAACACAGGTTTTGATATTAGAGTTTAGAAAAATAAAATTGCAAACTAGTTTTTATTGAGTCGGAAGTGAAAAATACACTTTTTCCCCATTTTTGGCTTTATTTTGCAAACCTAATGAGACATACACATATAAAAATGGTATTAATTGGAATCTGCTGGGTGTGCTGAAAAAACAATATATGGTTTGCATAGTTTATTCCCAAGAAATTTACTTCTAAATGCGTTTAAACGTGAGATGCACCAAAATGCAGAAAACCTGCTTAGCACCCAGGTGGGAAATGGCTTAGTAGCCAAGGGGTTAAGAAAGAAGAACTCTGGCTCCTCGTTGCAGGTTGAATTCAACCATGCATGTCAATGGAGCCCAATGTGATTAGAAAAATATAAAAATGTGGTAACATTTAAAAATAATTATGCAGTGATGTCACCACAAGGGGGGCCATCCAGTTCCAATAAAATGTAAAAAGAAAGTCCACAAATCTAAAAAAAATAAAAAAAAAAATAAAAAATTAGTTCATTTAAATGGACAAGTGGTAAAATTAGCACTATATCTTCCCAAAATCTGACATGGAAAGAGTTAAAATACTTGCATTTCAAATACCCAAGGGGTGTCTAATTTTAAAAAAATGAATGGTTTGATGGGGTAAATTGGAGTGGCAGGGTTCAAAGACTTAGGGCTTAGACAAAGACTGGCCAGTACGAACCCATGCATGGATGATATATCTCTGTACTCAAGAGATGTTGCTGAACACATATTGGGATGTTGTTTGACACTGACACATACCAGGAGTGGTAAATTCCCTCCTGAAGCACATGTATGTGTGAAAATTTGTGGTGGTATCCCCCCCACACAAAGGCTGGTGGTATAATTAGTGCATGGAAAGGCTTAAAATACCGCCATTTGTGATACCCTGGGGTGTCTAGTTTTCAAAAATATATGGGATAAATTTAACTGACTGGCTTAAAAGATGTCCCAAATAGGAAATGGAGGCAGAAAGACCAGAGTTCCAAGTGTGGCACTTTCCAAATGTGGGGTTTTTGCTCCCAGACAACCTGTCAGGTTCCACCCTTCACAGCCTGGAACACTCAAACTCTGTGCTGCTCATTTCCTTAAATCACCACTAGTGGCCGCCCATCTCTCCATAGAGCACCCAGACCTCATCATCACAAGCAGCTGTGCCCTATTACTTGGATTAACCCTGCCTATATAAACCTGCCCTGCCCTTCAGTCAGGGCCTTTGCATTAATGCTTTGCTCTGGCCCTGTACCTGACACTGCATCGTTCCTGCCGTCCGCCCTGCCCAGTGGGCTTCCTGCCAAGAGACTTACTGTTCCTGCCAACTTCTTCAATACAGTCCATTACAGAGTATTCTTCCCGTGCTGTGTTTCTTTGCGTCTGTCTGTATCATCCCTCTAGCCATCATGCATCGTGGGGTACACACAGAACCACTTGTATCCCCTGTGACTGGGCTCCTACCCAACCTGCTTACTTGGTTCATGACACAACCCTACAAACCCATGCTTGGGTGGTATCACTGTACTCAGGAGAAGTTGTTCAACACATATTGGTGTGTTTGACATTGATGTGTTATACCAGGATCTAACAATTATGGCTGCAACACCTAATCAATAAAATCGATAATAATCGATAATGAAATCGTTGTCGGAGACTGGAGCACGGAGTGGCATATAAGGGGGTATAAGGCATGTCAGAGGGACAGATTACTGGGAGGGGCTGGAGAAGACCCAGCAGTCATGGTGCACATTGGCACCAATGACAAAGTAAGAGGTAGGCGGAGTGTCCTTAACCCCTTAAGGACAATAGGGGTTTTTTCTCGTGGTATATTGCGGGACAATGGCTCTTTTAACGTTTTTCAGTGTTACTGTTTAGATGTAATTTTCTTCTTTCTCATTTCATGCTCCCACACATATTATATATTGTTTTTTCCAGGACAAACAGGGCTTTCTTTAGATACCATTCATTTTATCATATCATCTAATTTACTATAAAAAAAATGATAAAATATGGGGATTTTTTGTTAAAAAATTACTTTTTCTCACTTTTTAAACAGAAAACTTTTACTTATCTGCAAAAACGAATGAAAAAACCTGCTAAATAGATTCTACTATTTGTCCTGAGTTTAGAAATACCCAATGTTTTTATGTTTTTTTGCTTTTTTCTGCACGTTATGGGGCAATAAGTACAGGTAGCGTTTTGCCATTTCAAAACCATTTTTTCCAAATCTGGTAATTCTTCCCCCCATGTGCCATTTCGGGTATCTTTGAAGCCGGATAATGCAATTTACCCCATCAAATCATATATTTTTAAAAACTAGACACCCCAAGGCATCTGAAATGCTGGTATTTTAACCCTTTCCATGCACTAATTTTACCACCACCCTTAGTGAAACTTTATGGTAGTAATTTTTTTTTGTATTTTTTTCACACACGTTGTACTTCAGGTATGAATTTACCGCTCCTGGTATATGTCCGTGTCAAACAACACCCCAATATGTGTTCAGTAACATCTCCTGAGCGCAGTGATACCCCCCATGCATGGGTTTGTAGGGTTATTTGGGAAGTAAAATGCCGCCTTTGTGAGGTGTGTATTTTTTGCCATTTAGACATCTGCCCCATGTCCCATATTTGGGACATCTTTGAACCCGGCCAATTCAATTTACCCCACCAAATCATATATTTTTTAATACTAGACACCCTATGGGCATTTGTAATGCCAATATTTTAACTCTTTCCATGCTGGAATTTTTGTAAAGATAAAGAATTTTAGGACTTGCTTATTAAAAACTTTTTTTTTTTTTATTTTTTTTTTTGGTGACAGTGGGGATTTTTACATGTTACCATATTTTTTTAATTTTTTTTAAACATTTTTGACCAATTTTTTTTTTTTTTTTTTTTTTTATTACTAATCACTCTCAATAGTGAGCTGGGCTCCATTGACCTTGCATGGTTGGATGCAGTACCTGCATTCAACCTGCAGGAGGAGCTCGAGAGTTCTCAAGAGGGTCTGGATAGACCCTCTGTGAACTAAGATCTCTTGTTAATGCCATCCTGTGAATGACGGCAACGTCATTCACAGGATGGCACTTGTGGTTGCTCCTTGGAGCAATCACAAGGCGATCGGGGGTCGGGGGGGTTGTGTTGCTGATATGCCTCGATACTGAGGCATGTCAGCAACACAGTTTATGCTTAGGAAGCGATTCCGATCGCTTCCTAAGCAGTTTTAGCCGGGCGCCGCCGCGATCTTTGATGATCGGTGCGGCGGCGGCCGTTTTTCTTCCGGGGAGGGCTGCCAAGGGCTGCCCTCCCCGGATCCACGGTCAGCCTCATTTGTGAGGCTTCCGTGGATGCTGCAAAGCCGCCGATCGCGGCGAAAACGCCGCGATCGCGGCGATGCAGCTATTTAACGGCAGCCCGTACATGTACGGGCATTGTCGTTAACCCGTTGCACGGCAACCCCGTACATGTACGGGGATTGTCGTTAAGGGGTTAAAAATGATTTCAGGGACTTGGGTAGCAAGTTTAAGGCAAGAACCTCCAAGGTAGTATTTTCTGAAATATTACTTGTACCACGTGCCACACCAGAGAGGCAGCGGGAGATTAGGGAGCTAAACAAGTGGCTCAGAAGCTGGTGTAGGAAGGAGGGGTTTGGGTTCATGGAGAACTAGGCCGACTTCTCTGTCGGATACAGGCTCTACGGTAGGGACGGGCTGCACCTCAATGGGGAGGGTGCAGCTGTGCTCAGGGAGAAGATGGGCAGAAGAAAGGGGGGAGGGAAACTACAATATAGAAAGGGAAGATAGTGTAGATAGAGAGCTGGGGCTTATAAATGTACCTGGGGGTGGAGGGTAGGGAGGGGTTAGAATAGTTAATAGGGATAGGCTTCATAGGAAAAAAAAAAAAAACATACACCTCTAAATTGCATGCTTACTAATGCCAGAAGTCTGACCAATAAAACTGACGAACTGGAGTTAATAATGTCTGAAGAAAATTATGACATAGTGGGTATAACAGAGACATGGTTGGATGATAGCTATGACTGGGCGGTTAACATACAGGGTTATAGTCTATTCAGGAAGGATCAAAAAAACAAGAAGGGGGAGGAGTTTGCCTTTATGTAAAGTCCAGCCTAAAGGCCACACTGCGGGAGAATATATGCGAGGGAAATGATAATGTGGAGTCATTATGAGTAGAAATATATGGAAAGAAAAATAATAAAATACTGATCAATTATTAAAGCAAATAAACAAGGCAGCAAATCACAATGAGGTGGTTATTATGGGGGACTTTAACTATTCCGACATAAACTGGGAAACCGAGACCTGTGAATCTCGTAAAGGAAACCGGTTGTTGACTACAAGTAAAAATAATTATCTGTCCCAAACGTTACAGGACCCGACAAGAGGGGGCGCCCTACTGGACTTAATATTAACAAACAGACCTGACAGAGTAACTAATGTGCAGGTCAGGGGGCACCTAGGAAATAGTACATTATAACTTGTCCTTCAACAAGGGAACTCTTAGAGGAGCCACAAGAACTATGGACTTTAGGAAGGCAAAGTTTGGTCAACTAAGAGAAGCCCTTAACACTGTAAATTGGGAAAATGTCCTCAAAAACAAGAGTACAGACACTAAATGGGAGATTTTTAAAAAATATCTTAAATTCTCACTGTGAAAGGTACATACCGTATGGGAATAAAAGAGTCAGGAACAAGAGAAAACCAATGTGGATAAATAAAAATGTAAAGGGGGCAATAAATGGCAAAAAAGCACTAAAAAGCTATCGGGAAAAAAAAAAATGTAAAAATCAGATAAAAGCAGCAAAAGTGGAGACAGAAAGACTCATTGCCAAAGAGAGTAGAACAAACCCCAAAATGTTCTTTAACTATATAAATAGTAAAAAGGTTAAAAATGAAAGCGTTGGCCCCTTAAAAAATAATGAGGGAGAAGTTGTTGACGGGGATCAGGAAAAAGCTAATCTATTAAATATATTCTTCTCTGTTGTATTCACAGAGGAAAATTTAATGCCAGGTAATATACAGCAGGATGAGATAAACGCCCCAGTACATGTCACCGGCTAACCCAGGAAGAAGTGCAGTGCCGCCTAAAAAAAAATCAAAATAGACAAATCACCAGGTCCAGATGGCATTCACCCCCGAGTTCTAAGGGAGTTAAGTAATGTAATAGACAGACCCCTATTTCTAATATTCAAGGACTCTATACTGACAGGGTCTATTCCCCAGGACTGGCGCATAGCAAATGTTGTGCCAATATTCAAAAAGGGGACAAAAAGTGACCCGGGGAATTATATGCCTGTTAGTTTAACCTCTGTTGTATGTAAACTGTTTGAGGGTTTCCTAAGAGATACTATTTTGGAGTATCTCAATGAAAATAAATGTATGACTCCATATCAGCATGGGTTTACAAGGAATTGGTCAAACTAACCTGATCAGGTTTTTATGAGGAGGTGAGCTCAAGACTGGATCGGGGTGAATCGCTGGATGTCGTATATCTTGATTTTTACAAAGCATTTGATACGGTGCCACATAAAAGGCTGGTACATAAAATGAGAATGCTTGGGCTGTGGGAGAATGTGTGTATGTGGGTAAGTAACTGGCTCAGTAATAGGAAACAGAGAGTGGTTATTAATGGTACGTACTCAGAGAGGGTGGCTGTTACTAGTGGTATGGGGTACCATAGGGGTAAGTTTTGGGTCCTATTCTTTTTAATATATTTATTAATGACCTTGTAGAGGGATTGTATAGTAAAGTATCAATCTTTGCAGATGATACTAAGCTCTGTAACGTGGTTAACACAATAGAGGACAGTGCACGATTACAAATGGATCTGCATAGGTTGGAGGCTTGGGCTGGGATGTGGCAGATGAGGTTCAACACAGATAAATTTAAGGTTATGCACATGGGGAAGAAAAATCCAGGCTGGGAATATGTATGAAATGGGAAAACACTGGGGACGACTGACATGGAAAAGTACTTAGGAGTTTTAGTTAACAGTAAATTTACCTGTAGCGACCAGTGTCAGGCAGTTGCTGCTAAGGCAAATACAATCATGGGGTGCATCAAAAGGGGCATAGATGCCCACGACATGCCCACGACGCTCTCTCGTGAGGATGTTGACCCAGGCGGAGTGGATGGGACTGCGGTCCCTGTGCGGTCACAGGGATACTGGGCAGCTAATCCAAATCCAATACCAGAGCTATGTGACTTTACACCACAACCGGATCCAGAGATTGTGGATCTAATTGATTTTTCATCTGAGGATGTTAACCCAAGAGGGGTGGATAACACTGCGGTCTCCACACCTGGGTCCTCAGAATGCTGGGCAGTCTGCCCAGATCCCTTAGCCCCAGCTGAAGAGCTGGCAACAGGGCACAGCGCTGCTGGCTTCTGCCCCACACCTGCAATGGCTACAGGGATCCAGGGAGATGTGGCAGCCGGCCCTTCTCCCCAGCGGCAGCTCACATGTCCGGGAGCGGAGGAACCGGTACTCCCTCCCCACCGGCAGGCCGACCCAGAAGATGCCCTAACCCTAGCTGAAGCGCTGGCAACAGGGCAGAGCATCGCTGGCCTCTGCCCAGCACCTACCAAAGCTGCAGGAATTCAGGGAGATACAGCAGCCGACCCGCCTCCCCAGCAGAAGCAGGGAGGTGGAACAGCCAGTCCATCTCCCCAGCGGCAGAACCTAATTCCGGGACCGGATCAACCTGACCTCCCTCCTCAACGCAGCTGGCCCATCTTCCCAGCAGCAGGAGCACCAATTTTGGGAGGGCATTGATGAGCCAAATAAAGTGACTGACTACGGAGTCAACCCGTTTGGGGTCTCCTCCTGTGTCAGTCCAATTCGGAGAGGGGAGAATTGTGATGGAAGTCTCCATCACTGGGACCACTGGAGAGGCCTGACTGCCAGCCTCCTCCCTATTGACTATGGGCCCTGGGTTTGTAAAGGCTTCTGTGGCAACCCCCAGCAGTATCATCTCATCACTGGCTGAGGGGTTTATCTCCAGCAGACAGCCAGGATCTGCAACCAGGGACTGACTACCATTGTTTTAATTTAATATCAGACCCCTCCACCTCATGGTCCATTGTATTGTTAATCCCGTTACTGCCCCTGTTGTCTCTGGGAGGCAGATTAAGGGGGCGGTTTGTGTCCCAATATCTTATTTCATGTAAATATGTGTTTTGCTGGATATATCCAGTCCTGTGTGTGAGAAATAAATCAGTCTTCGTTTGGTTTTACCCTACACTTAGTCTCGGCTAGTGACTGGGGAACCGGGGAAAGTGTGTGTCCCGGGCTAAGAGAGCACAAGACAGCGGAGGTAGTCGGTCGGACTAGCCAGCTCCGTGACACAGGGGAAGGAGTGAGGAGCTGGAATCCTCGGACACTTCTCCTTTAAGCAAGGATAGGACAATTTAACTGGGACATGGGGAGGGGAGAGAGGAACCAAAATCCTCAGATGATTCAGGGTAGAAGGGCCAAGGTACGCAAAATACAGACACACATGAATACAGGACTAGCCTAGGACTATGAGATAACAATAGGAGATTCTGTCACATCATATGGCCATAGTATGTTTAGCCCACCACTAAGCCAACGTACTCCGATTCTTGGGGGGTCCTAACGCTAAACCGTGCTTACAGAGGTACTAAACAAACCAAACATGAAATCCAAACACATATCAGAGAGACATACCTGTAGAATGCAGACTGAGACAAACATAACGGGTGGGGCACACCTTATAAAGGGAACAGAGCTTAAGCAAAGAGCAGAACTGGAATCAAGGAATCAGAAGCACAGAACAGAGCATATGGAAATCCAGGATTGGATTAAAGCAAAACATGGGAACTGAGGCAAGGCAAGGGAACTGAGGCAAAGAAACCAAATATGAGCAGCTCCGCAGCTTGAATGGGACCTGACTTAGACCGGCCCTTACACACATTTGCCCATAAACACGCATATACACATACACTGCCCTTACACATGACTGCCCATACGCACTGCCTTTACACATACATGCCTATTTTTTATATCTCATATTTTAAGTGAAGCGTGTAATTCCAAAATGACAGAACAAATTTAACCTCAAGCATTCAGCATGTTATATGAGTGCATTGAATCTGCTGTGAGTTCTGACACTGATTTCAAGCTGTTCCACAGTGCCTTTTTACTAAAATTTGTTTACTGCTAACCATGTTTTTTTTAGATCTGGATGAGTGTCTTGAAGGAAATGGCGGGTGCCAACAGATTTGTGTCAACATAATGGGGAGCTATGAGTGTCGTTGCCGAGAAGGGTTCTTCCTCAGTGATAATCAACATACCTGCATTCAGCATCCAGACGGTACAGTAGAGTGAAACTCACTCTCACTTATAGTTTCCCTCCACATGATCGTGTTTAGTATTTATTATTATTATTATTATTATGAGAGTCCACAGTTTAACATCTGGTTTTTTTGTGTTGGCTTTTTAGTATAACAGCAAAGGGCATTTGGTACATAAATATACAGATACAATGCTAAAATGTAAGACACTAAAGACACTGTTTCAAGTATATAAATTTCAAACACCAGTAAACCTCCAACCAATTAATACATTTTACCAACAAGAAAGGGGATTAGACTTCTAGCTAGAAATTATGATATGGAGCTGCTTGTTCCTGGAAGAAAGGACCCCCTACAAAATAGAAAGTCCTATAGCAGACAAATAAATAAGTAAATAACTCATTAGATAGTGGTTGAATTGAAATAAAATAATATTTAATATTAAATACAAATAAAAACACACAAAGAATATTTAGACAAGAAAAGATTGAGAAACAGAATATAAACTGTATATCAAGGAGGCGTGGCTTGCCTTGCAGAGAGATGGTAGCTTGAGATTTTAGCTCCGCAGGTTACCCACAAGAATCTGCACCCATCTGACACTTGTACCCATCACGGGTAGACAGAAACGGCCTTCTTAGCTTCTCAGGAATTCCTGGAACCAAACCAAGCAATCGGGGCAGACGCTCCGCAAATACTTTCAGACCCCTGCGGTGCTTGTACTGCAGCCATCATGGCGCCCTCACCGTCTTGCACGTCCTCTTCGGAAGAGGCATCCCGCTCTCCAGTCCAACGTACTGATCCCCCGTTCTTGTCTGACATATAGGAAATGTTCCGCTCCCATACCACAAAGGCGGACCGGAGCGACCTCATCTCTTGGGTGAAACAAGTGCTCCACGAGGTGGTGGCAGCCATACAAGCGGACATAGCGGGAGTGGAGTGGGGCATTGCACAGCTAGAGGCCTTGCATGCGTGTGTTACGCAACAAGTGTCTGACCTTCACCAGACCACAACTCACCTGAATGGCCTGGCTACCAAATTTCTCTGCTCAGTCAAAGACCTCGAGAACTGATGTAGGGGGAATAATGTGAGAGCCCGAGGGCCCAGAAGATCTGCGGGCGTAATTACAATGGCTATCCAACTCAATCCTGGGCCGCGATCCTGACACCCCCATTTGCCTGGACAGGGTTTCCCTGTGGCCCCGTGGTAGACCATTTTGACCCCCCTAGGGTTGTTGTTTGATGTTTTCAAGATTTTATTTTGAAGGAGGAGGTGATGGCCAAAGCAAGGGGATCCCGGACCTTTACCTTTGAAGGGCAAAAGCTAGTGCTCTTTCAGGATCTATCCTCTATAACCCTCCGAAACAGATGGGTGCTGCGCCCACTTACATCACTCCTTCAAGAAAAGGATATTAGATACCATTGGGGGTTCCCTTTTCAACCTATCATCGCACATGGGGGCTCCACATATATCATTCGACGGCACAACAATATCCCAGACGGGGATATCCCTCCACTTTCCAACGGGAATGCTCCCCAAGGGGCTCCATTGCCGAGAAGCACGCAATCCAGACACTGGGAGCCTGTTGGAGTGGACAGACATCCCACACACACACAAGGAATAATGACCCCCACTCTTCACACATTACCATGAATACATAAATTTATATATACCGTATTTGCTCGATTATAAGACAAGGTTTTTTTCTCTTTCTCGCCACCGTACCTCCTGGATGACCGTCTCTGCATGCCCACATTGCCCCCTGAGATGTCTTAGTCTTTCCCTGGCGGACTGTCTGATTACTGCTGGGACCACTCTCTGTGGAATGGTGTTGCTTCGTGGCGGACGTTTCCTTCAGCGCCGCAACGGTTGATCATCTCATGTCGCCTATCCTGCCAGGGGATCTTCTCGCCCACCCAACCTGCCTCTGACTATGTGCCCTCCTACCCACTTTCTTCCTTCACTACATTAAACCAATTCTCTGTTGTCACTGAAGAGGAGGTACATGCTTTTCTTCTTCCTTCTTGACTAACCACATGTCCACTTGACCCGATCCCTTCCCAGCCTTTTTCATCCACTCTTGTCCCTACTCTGATTCACATATTCAACCTCTCCCTCTCTACTGGATCTGTCTCATCTTCCTTCAAGCATGCTGCCATTACTCCAATCTTGAATAAACCCTCCCTGGACCCGACTGAACTGTCCAATTGCAGTACCATATCTCTACTTCCTCTCGCCTCCAAGCTTCTTGAAAGAATTGCTTATACCCAATTAACTAAATTTCTTGATTCCAACAACTTACTTGACCCTCTTCAATCTGGGTTTTGCCCTCCACACTCTACCGAAACTGCCCTGACTAAAGTTACTAATGACTTACTCACTGCCAAATCCAAGGGCCACTACACGTGCTAATCCTACTGGACCTTTCTGCTGCTTTTGACACTGTGGACCACCCTTTTCTCCTTCAAACTCTTCATGCTCTTGGTTTCCACGACACTGCTCTCTCCTGGTTCACTTCCTACTTCTCTGATCGTACTTTCAGCATCATTGGCTTTCAATGCCACTTGTATCCTGATGACACTATAGATAGAGCTACCTATCTCTCTTAGATTGTGTCTCACCTCTGTCTCTACCTGGACGTCTGCACGTTTCCTGAAACTAAATCTTTCCAACACCGAACTTCTCATCTTCCCTGTCTCCAATACTAAGATTTCTTCATCAGTTTCCCTTATTGTTTTCTGTCTTAGTGTCCCTCTTACCTGTCTCACCCCTCTACAATACACCATGAATGCTGCCGCCAGACTGCTGTTTCTCTCCCATCACTGGC
Organism: Spea bombifrons; assembly: GCF_027358695.1. Taxonomy (NCBI): domain Eukaryota; kingdom Metazoa; phylum Chordata; class Amphibia; order Anura; family Pelobatidae; genus Spea; species Spea bombifrons. The sequence continues at coordinate 48,936,699 of NC_071088.1, forward strand.
TAACTGTATGCTTCAGGATTCATTTCAAACTCCGGACTCTTACTTTTAAAGCTCTTCACAGCGATTTCCCTAACTATATCTCATCACTCATCTCTAAATACACTCCTAACCGGTCTTATCCAATGATCTCCTTCAGTCCTCTTCTGTGATTTCTAGCTCTCATGTGCGCTTACAAGATTTTTCAAGGGCTGCCTCTAGTTCCCATTGGCCGGGCTGTTTCTCTGCATTCCAGGAGCATGTTTGAAGTGTTCGGCTCCGGTTCTCAGCTACCAGAAGGAAGCTTAGGGATTTTTATTGGTTGTTACCAGTGTTATATTAACTCTTTCTTTGCTGCTGTCGGTGAGAGTAAAGGAAGATATGCAAAATACTCGCCTCCTGTCTTTATTAAAATGACATGCCCCACCCCCGCCCATTTTTTCCTTCAAATGGGGCCCGCCCACCAACATCAGCGGGACCGCCCACCAACGTCATCGGGACCGCCCGCTGACGTCAGCGTGCAGTCCTGGCCTCGTCCCGCAAGGGAAGGCTCTGGGTAGTTGGAGCTGAGAAGTTCAAAGGTATGTTTATGAGAAAGGCTATAAGAAAGATATAGTAACTAAAGCCCTTAGGGAAATAGATAGAGATATAGATATAGATGGTTTGCATTAAGTCAAGAATGTAAATAGTGGATTTGATTTTTGATTTAAGCATTGTTACAACCTTTTTAGATAAAGTTCCAAAGGTTAATAAGGTTTTAAATAAATATTGGAAAAATCATTAACTGTGATCATATATTGTAAGAGGTTCTGCCTATACATTCTCGGATAATCCAGTCAATTTTAGCACCCACAGATATGGCATCTGTGTTCCATGTAGTTTTCTGAGACCATTAAGAGGATGATATAGATGTGGATACTGTAAAATGTGCCCCAAAAAACAAACCAGTTTTGTAACAAAAGGAAAACTTAAATTGTTCTTATCTGACGTCACATTCAATGTTTCTATTAATGTATTTAAGGTGATAATTGTTGCAAATATTAGGATCTCATTGGGCGATGTTCCGTACAGGGTTTTCACAAAACTTCCACATTCCTCTTGCGTTTCATTCGCAAGTTAATGTAGCGTGATTCTCTTGCCTTGTTATTAAATATTATTTTATTTAACTTCAAGCGCTGTCCAATTAGTAATTTATTTTTTTATGTTATTGACAAACATTAACATAAACATAATTCAATGATGATTTGCGTCTTTTTAAATTACGGGCTGCAAAGGGAACCATCCTTTCATGATGTACCGGGTACATCACTGGTTGAGAAGCAGTTAATGGTATCCATAAAATATGTGTTCATTACATCTCAAGGTATTGCATTTAAGAACATGATATCATCTCTTATTATTTTTAACCAAGACATATGCTAATTATTCAGGTTCAATAGTCCTGAACATTATAATTTTCTACCGCCCTCTGACATCTCTCTCCCTTCCAGAAGGTATGAATTGCATGGATAAGAATCATGGCTGTGCCCACATCTGTAGGGAGGCCCCAAAAGGAGTGGCCTGTGAATGCCGCCCAGGTTTTGAACTAACTCGGAATCAGAGAGATTGCAAACGTAAGTATGCATGTATTTATAATAATATGAATAACGCATTATTAGAATATTAATAACTATATTAAAAGAACAATTTAAGGTCCCTGACAGCCTCGTCAAAGAAGAATGCATATTAAAGTAATTGGTGAGTACTTAAACTCCTGCATGACTGAGGACATACCAGGTACCTCGTAAGTCAACAGTTAAAATTGCTCAAACATTGACATGTTCAGTAAATTTGTGGTGATACCGCGTAGCAGTCCACAAGCGATCTCCGCATTTTGGTGCATGTCAGGGGGAATCTGCTACTCGACCTCCCTCTCACGTCCCAATAGAAAGTGAGAGTGAGGTCTCTTCATACAGACCTCTGTCCTCAGTCCTCAACCACACTGTGTGTCAGTGATTGATACAGAGTGCTGGGATATGATGTTATATCTCAACTCTCAGCACTGAAGCCTAGTGCACCTCAAGGGAGCACTGAACAGAGGTCTGTAGGAACAGATCTTGAGCCCCTACCACAGAACCACCATGTTAAAAAGAAAGAAAAGGAGAAGCAGAAGAGGTGATTGGTTTTGAAAATGTTTGTGTGTTAGGGCAAATGTGTCTTAGAGCAAGTAAGCATGTGGCTGCAAGGGCAAGTGTATGCCAGGATCTTTGTGTGTAAGGGCAACTTTGAATGTGCATCTGTAGTTGTTTTAAGGGCAGTTTTTATGGGTATATTCTGTGTGTACAGTTTAACACAGGGGCACTATTTTTAAATTTAAAAAAAATATAGTGTAATTTGCTGTGTTTAGCAACATCTTCTGTGGATCTTCGTCAGGACTGGACCCTGAAATAGCAGATCAAGTAAGACTTGAAATTCCCAGGGAGGATCATTAAGACATCTGAAGAACTGTAGGAGTTGGGTCTCCTGAGCTAAAGTGGAAGGATGACTATGACTGTTTTCTCTGATCTTCCTCAGGACCGCTGGAATGAGGAAAGTAGGAGGTCAGCCTCACCCTGGATCAACATTACCTTATCTACTTTTACGAGTGAAAACCCTGTATGCATTTCATATTTAGACATTTAGATATTTAAAACATCCTAGAAACCTTCTCTATGTTTAAGATGAAAGATCCTTCCTTGCAATATTAAGGGATGCCCATGTCCAAAGGGATATTTAAATTGACCTTGAACATTCTAAAAGTTTCCTATATTCAACAAAAACATTTCTCCAGTGAAAACAATACCAATTTGGACAGCTTTTCTTCATAGCTGAAATGTTCCAGCCCTTCTCTGAACCCTTTCTATTTCCTGCATGTCCTTTTTTGCTCTGGTGCCCAAAATTGCACTACATATTCTGGATGTGGTCTTACCAATGACTTTTAAAAAGGCAAAATTATGTTCACATCTCTTTAACCGATTATCTTTTAATACATGCCAGCATATTGCTTGCCTTAGCAACAACAGTTTCCAGTTATAATTAGGACATTGTCTATCTAGTGAAAAATGTTTATTTCCTGCACTCTGATGATCATAAAAATACAATATTACATATTAGACATCAACATACACAGACAACACATTTTGGGATTCCATTGCCCAGTGCACTACCAATAATTTTATCAATCTGCGCCTAGTGCGTTATTGACTCATATGGGTTATCACATTCTGCTCATATTTATTTTACCAGAGATGTTTCATTATATTTTTATTATATGAGATTTCTAAAATGTACCAGCAAGAACTATCTGTATCGCCGTCAGCAGAGGTTTTAGGTAGGTTTAAATGAAGTAAAGTTCTTTCTGGTGTTAATCTCCATTGGGGGCCAAATACATCTACAAGCTTTTGTGACACCTTCAGCCAAGCTCTATTTATCGGGGTGTCTCCTTTTACTTTTCCACATCTCCAGCAGTTCGATAAGTAATTAGGGAACATTCTCGCCAATGTTTTTCGGTACCAAGTACCACCTATTCATCAGTTTATACTGTAACGCATTTAAATTTAGACAATGTATAAATTTAGACAATTGTTAAATTCAGAGCTCTATTTCAGTCCTCCATTTTTATTTTTATTTCTAAATCTTTCTCCCATTTCCCAATGCTGGAGGTGTATACTCCACTTTGCATAACCTTATCAGTTTTAAAGATTTTTTCTGATCTTCTCCTTCCACTAAATATGTAAAAAAATTTTGAGCTTTAGGTCTTTGGTTCCAATATACAGATTATAGTAGGCAGCTCTTAACCCTTAAGTAGCTAAAAGCTTCTGATGGGAGATTAAATTCTATTTTGAGTTGACTAAATGTTTTAATACTAGCTCCTTCTATAAGATCATTTATTATATATATGCCCCTTTGTTTCCAGATTTTTAAATTTAGGTTTCCAATTTTTGTATAATAAGGAGTGGGAGCCCTGTTGTTTTCTTATCTTCAAGCCCCACTTTTTTTTTTACCCAGTTCCAATTTTTAAGAAGATGTCTCAGAGCCAAGCTATTTCCTGTTTCCATTAATCTTTTTTAAATTTTTGAAAAGGTGCCTAAAGGTAAGGCTCATAAAAGGTGAAAATCACCAATATGAAACCTCAGGAACTACTGTTTATGGAGTGCAATCCTTCTATGGAGACTAGAGAAGGACACCATCCTGTTGAGAGCATATAGGTTCAAAACTTGATGCCATTTTCCTTTTTCTTACCATGAACAGAGGGAAGTAGAGCCTGAGCTCTCTAGGGGAACAGGACCAAACACTTTTTATACTAGAAGGTTGCATACTCGAAGATGGCCTTCCTTCTCTGGGTATTGATTGGAATTCCAGGGTATCTGATTTATATATCTCCATCATATTCCTGTACAATTGGATAACCTCTGTAATCACTCTGAAATCCTGAAGAGAATCAATAATACAAGTTTTCCTCACTCTTTTTTATGGTTTTTGAAATTGCTTTAATCCCTTGATGACAATTGACAGGGCCTCAAAATCTACCATACACTGGGGGCGGCCGCCCGTTTTAAAAGAGTTTAATGATCGCCTCCTTAACTTCAATGCTGTCCCTGAAATGCCTCCATAGGGAAGCATTCAGCGACACCGAACACCCACTCCAGAACGTGCTGTGACCGCTCCTGAGAGATTTTTCCACTCGCAAGATGGCGGTGCGTCCTTTAAAAAAAGTTGAGAACGTTTCCAAGAGGGTCTCTCCAGACCCTCCTGAGAACTCTGGCTCCCCTTGCAGGTTGACCATTGTATAATTTCCAGGCTAGTGGTAGAATTAGTGCATTGAAAGAGTTAAAATACCAGCATTTGAAATGCCCTGAGGTGTCTAGTTTTCAAAAACAGAAATTTTACTTACCGTTAGGGAGGGAAACATGTACTGCCACTATACTGGGGAAAAGAGAATTTACGGTAAGTGCGTGACCTGAAGATTTGCCATAAAAAAGAAAAAAAAGATGGCCAGATGAACGAAAGGAAACGGTACGTTTCAAATAAATGTGGAGAGCTTTCTTAACATGTAGGGAATGTCATGTTCAGGTGACGTAGGATCTGGATAAAACGTGGGAAGAACTATAGGCTGGTTAACATTAACCTGAGACAGTACCTTAGGAAGGAAAGAAGGTCTAGGGTACAGGAACACATTATCTTGATGAAAAATCTGAAAATCATCAGATGCTGAGATGGCTTGGAGCTTTCCAATCCGTCGTGCTGAAGTAATGGCGACCAGAAATGCAGTCTTAAGGGGAAGAAATTTGAGGGAGACATCTTGAAGGGGTTTAAATGGAGATGAACACAGGGCCTTGAGCACTAAAGTAAGATCCCAAGGTGGAAAAAAGGATCTAATTGGTGGTCTTTTAATCGTAATGGCTTTAAAAAAATCTTCTAATGAAATGGTCCGATGCCAAATTGGAGAGCAGGAAATGACTAAGGGCAGAAATCTGACCCTTAATAGTAGAGACCTTAAATTGAAGAATCGCCGGAATGGATGGGGGTGAACTCTGCAGTCCTTGGTAGGGACACCATTCTAGAAATCTTCTCCAGGTTATAAGCTGAATCTTGGCTGTAGATCTTCTCACCGAATTCAAAAGAAGATTGGCAATGTTACCGATGATACCCTGTTTCTTCAAGATTAGCCTTGCAGCAGCCATGCCGTCAGTCAGAACATCTGAAGAGTGTGGAGTGGAATCCCCTTGTTCTCTAAAATGTCTGAGGACACTGGTTCTCAATGATTCACTGAGAGCTGACAGAGGTCTGTAAACCAACTCCGGTTTGGCCAGAATGGAAGTATCGCCTCTTGCTTTGTCTGTCTTGATTTTTAGAAGCGCTCGAGGAATCATAGATACTGGAGGAAAAATACATGCTAGTTTGAACTGCCACTTGATCGCTAGACCATCCAGATTTAATAATCAATAATCAATTTTGTAGAGAGAGGGGAAGAGGGAAACCTTTCGATTTATTCTTATCGCCATCAGATCCACCTCTGGGAGGCCTACTTTCATAATGAATGCATTGAAAATACTCGGGTGTAGAGACTATTCTTCTTGGCAGCATCAGCTTCTGCTGAGATCGTCTGCAATCACATTGTTCTTACCTCTGATGTGGATTGCCGTAATAGCCTCTAGATTTAGTTGTGCCCATAGCATGATCTTTGAACATAGGCCCTGAAGACTGGTTGCTTTTGTTACTGCCTGTCTGTTGAGATAGGCTACCGTTGTGGTATTGTCTGATTGAATCTTCACTGCCCTGCCCAATATCCATGACCGGAAGGCTAGCAGGGCCTTTAAGACTGTGTTTAACTACCTGATATTTGAAGATTGGATTCCCTCTTGTGATGACCACTTTCCTTGGGCTATTCGAAACTGGAGATGAGCTCCCCAACTGGTTTCGGGCACATCCGTCGTGACTATAATCACATTTGTGCGCTGGAAAGATAGACCTTTTGCCAGATTTCTTTTGACTTTCCAACAGTTTAGCTGCTGTAGGACTTCTTGAGATATAAGAATGCCTGAGTCCCGATCCTCTTCCCTTCCGGACAAATGGGACAGAATATGCCACTGTAGAGGTATCATCATTTCTTGTGCCCATGTCACTGCAGGAATGGTGGATGTCATCAACCCCAGGAGACTCATTGCCCGTCTGATGGAGCAGAGTGGATTTGCTTGTAACTGGGTAACTTTTTGCCGTATCTGCTTGGCAATTTGATCTGGTAGAAGAAGACATAGAGACATTGAGTCCACCAGAAAACCCAGGAACTTGATCTTTGTGGAAGGGATCAAATTGGACTTGGATGCATTCAGAATCCATCCGTGGCGGTGTAAAAATTTATTGTGGTCTGTAGATCTAACTGAAGTTGGGCAGAAGATAATGCCTTTATGAGCCAATTGTCCAGATATGGCACCACTGCTATCCTTCGAAGTCTCAGTTCTGCCGCTAATGGATTGAGGATCTTGGTTAAGATTCTCGGAGCTGTTGAAAGGCCAAAAGGTAGTGTTTTGAATAAAAAGCGACTGATGCCTCTCTTTGTGCTTACGGCAAATCTTAGTAGTTTTCTGGATCTTTCTGCTATTGGTACATGCAGATATTCATCCTGGAAGTCCAGTGAGGCCATGAAATCTCCTTTTTGGATGATCTGAGTGACTGAAAATATTGTTTCCGTTCAGACGTGTTTATATGCAATGCACTGATTGATGGATTTCAGATCCAGAACTTGGCGAAAGGAACCATCTGGCTTTGGAACCAGGAAAAACAAGAATAAACTCCCTGGAATCTTTGTTTCTTCTGTATGCTCTCTATAACTCCTTGCTTGAAGAGTTTTGATGTTGCGCTGAGTTCTTCTTTACCAATGGTATGAGGAGACTAAGAAGCGAGCGTGGGGAGCCTTGAAAAATCTGATGGTGTAGCCTTCTGATGTTATTTGACGGATCCATGCGTTGTTGGTACTGTTGAACCACGATTTTTTAAATATCTGAAGACGACCTCCCACTTTGTCAGAACTTTCTAGGCCTTTCTTGTCTAGTATTCTTGGCTTGAAATCTTGTCTCTTTATTTAGCCTCCGAATGCGAGATTCATCAGCTGCCCTGGAGTATCGCTGCTTGTTGTAGGGATATCTTCGATTCCATCTAGGTTTCAAATCTTGTGGGAGAGCTTTTTTAGTGTGAGACATTTGTTTGATGAGCTCCTCAAGTGGAGAACCAAAAGCCTTCTTTTCTCAAATGGGAGATCCCATATTGCGAGCAGAAAGCTTGACCAGCTCCTCAATAAGGAATTTGTTGGACAACTTAAACTTATCCTCCTTATCTGCATCATCCAAAACATGGTCTTCTAATTTCTGAATACATAGGCCTTGGGCTCTTGCTACAGATGCCCCGGCTGATGCTGCTTTGCACTGAAAGCCTAAGGCTTGACAAATCCTTCTATTAGCTGTCTCAGCTCTTTTGTCCATGGCATCCTTAACACCGGACACCTCTCCAAACTGAGCTATTTGAACATCCGCTTTAGGGTGTTCCTCTCACTTAACATCATCTTGTAACTTGTAAAATTTGTAAAATTAGCTTGAAGTGTTTGGAAATGAACGCTCATGTACCCGGATTCTTCCATTCACGCTGCACGAATACAGTTCTTTCTTAGCTTCCGAGTTTTGGAGCAATAGATGGTTAACCTTGTGACAGAATGACCTGTCATACAAGGCCCCAAGGTAGTCAGAGATGGCTCCAGCCAGGCTGCCAAACAAAGATTGCACAGGCAGGAACCCCATTGTGTAAACTAATCCCATTAACAGGATTGCTGCCAGGGGAGATTCGGTAGCTAAAGGGGATCAACATGTCTACATGTACCTGTTTATCAATGTTAATTTATGTTAATGAAGTTCTGTGGCTAGATGAGTCTATGTTATACAACAAAAAACTGTTCATTCCTGCAGTACTCAATTCAAGGTAGTTGTGTCTACTTATTGGGTACACATAGCAGGGTTCCAAGGTGTGCATGCTGGCTGGTGCTGGAAGTTATTCAGGGGACAATAGGAGGAAACTGGGTAATCTCTGGGGGTTACTACAGCTCTCTTGGTGAACCCGTTACAAACAGCAGAGTGTCATGAGTATGGATATAGGGTAGGGCAGAGTTTAACCCTTTAACTATTTTCCAGAGTTCTTGTCCCAGGAGAAAGAGCAAGCCCACTGGTACTGCCACTATAAGGAAAAATATATGGTTCTATTGGGCACATTGACTTGGCCAGGCTCAAAGATATACCAAATAGGGCATGGTCAGTGGATCACTAAATGCCGAAGTTCAACAAAAATGTGCATGCCTCAAATGTGGCCCTTATGTCCCCAAAAAAAAACAAGCAAAACCATGCATGGGTGGTATCACTGTATTCAGGAGATGTTACTAATCACAAATTGGGGTGTTATTATTATCTTTTATTTATATAGCGCCAACAGTTTACGCAGCACTTAATACAATACATAAGTTCAAGGGGAATGACAAGACAAGAATTGACAGACTAAGACAAATCGATACATTAGGTGGAGAGCCCTGCTTGAAGAAATGGGGTGACAAACATAAGACACAGAGAAAGGGTGAGAGGAAGTGTGGTGGTTGTATCAATGACAAGGAAGTTCTAGCAGCTAAGATGGTATGCTTCTCTGAAGAAGTGGGTTTTGAGATGTTTCTTGAATGTTGGGAGGGAGGGTGAAAGCTGAAGGTTCCTTGGGAGTAGATTCCAGAGATAGGGGGCAGCTCGAGTGAAATCTTGTAGATGGGAAAAGGAAGAGGTGATAAGTGAGGAGGAGAGCCTGAGCCTGTGGGAAGAACGTAGGGATCGAGTAGGAGAGTATTTGCTTATGAGCGCAGAAATGTATGGAGAAACATTATTATGGATGGCCTTATATGTTAGTACCAGGATTTTAAATCTAATTCTTAAGGTAATTGGGAGCCAGTGGAGGGTTTCAGAGTGGGGAAGCAGAAGAGGAGCGACGTGCAAGGAAGATAAGCCTAGCAGCGGCATTTAGGACAGGCTGTAGAGGAGAGAGTCAAGACAGTGTTTTTGTGGATTCTTGGGTGAGGAATGGGCGGATACGAGAGATGTTTTTTAGGTGCAAGCGGCAGGATCTGGCGAGGGAGTGAATGTGAGGGATGAAGGAAAGGTTACAGTCAAGGATGACCCCAAGGCATCGGGCCTGGTTAGTAGGAGAGATAGTCGTGTTGTTAATGGTAATAGAGAATTCAGGTAGTGGAGATGGAAGGAGGGAAGATAATTAGTTCAGTTTTAGAAAGATTACATTTCAGGTAGCGTTGTGACATCCATTAAGAAATAGCAGACAAGCAATTGGTAATATGGGACACGAGAGATGGAGAGAGATCAGGAGAAGACAGGGTGTTGTGTGACAGTGACATATACCAGGACCTGTTAATCCATACCTACTTGTAATTATATCCCAATAACTTGCTGAAAAAAAGCAAAAATAACGATAAAAACACTGGGTTTTTCATTTTCTTTTATAGATGAGTCAGAAAAAGTCCTTGTTTTCTCAATTTTCACCATATTTTATCCTTTTTATATAGTAAATTATATGAGACAATTGAAATCCTTTTGATCTAAAGAATATCCTAAAAAAAAGTATATAACTTGCATGGGTTCAGTAAATGGGAAAGAAGAAGAAAATTATAGCTAAACACGAGCACCGCAAAAATGTTAAAACAGCCTTTGTCATGAAGGGTACGAAAAATAAAATCAGCCATTGTCACGAAGGGGTTAATAGCAATAGCAGAATGAGAGGATATGCCAGCATCCAAAAAAAGGTTTTTGCCAAACATCAGCTTAGCATTTCATGGAATTTCCCAAAGATGTAGGGAAAAGCAGAGGAAGGGCTGATTTTTCTCAGCAACTTAATAACAGGAGCATCAACTTTAGGAGCAGCAGTAATCATGGCAGAAGTTTTGTCAGGAGTACATCCCTTGAAGAGACACTCTTTTGTTTCCACTCCAGTAAGACTAGGCTATTAGTGGTAGCATATAAAAGGAGGACGCATCCTTTCTCTTAGCAAATCGAAGAAGAACTTGTAAGATGGAGATGATGCAGGAGTTCACTCCTGTCGTTCTTGGCAAGCTCTCACTGCTTTGATGAAAAAATCTATCATCTTTCCATCAAGCGAAACAAGGACTCTGCCAACATGATCATTGGTAGATACAGCCTGCTGATCATCTGGATAGTATGCTAGGAAGTAATATGAAGCAGCAGAATCTCTTTTATGGGGTACTGCATACATAATTCATTCCATGACATCAGTTGGAGTAGTAGACAATTCTGATGCTGCAGACTGCAGGTACTCCATACGTAAGCACATACTGTGTGGCCCCTCCATAGGGCTTCATTGTCCACCATACACTGTATGTGGCGGACGCTCGTTTTAAAAGACCTTAGGAGGTGATTAATGTACAATGTGTGTAATAAAAACACAAAAAAAATTACTACCACAAAGTTTGACGAAGGGTGGTAATATAATTAGTGCATGGAAAGGGTTAAAATACCAGCATTTGAAATACCCTGAGATGTCTAGTTTTCAAAAATATATGGTTTGAAGGGGTACATTGCATTGCCCAGCTTCAAAGATGTCCTAAATAGTACATGGGGGCAGAATTACCAGATTTGGAAAAAAAATGGTTTTAAAATAGAGACTTGTACTTCTATAACTTGGAAAAAAAGCAAAAAAACCACATTGGGTATTTCTAAACTCAGGACAATAGGTTTTTATTAGCTTCTTTAGATGAGTAAAAAGATTTTTCAAATAAAATGTGAGAAAAGGTGGGGGTTTTTCCAATTTTTCACATTTTATATGATCGAACAACTAGTATCTGAAGAAAGCCCTTCTTGTCCTACAACATATAACTTGTGTGGGTAGACTAAATGGGAGAGGAGAAAATTACAGCTAAACGTAGGCACTGCAAAAGTGTTAAAACAGCCTTGGTGACGAAGGGCACAAAAACAGCCTGGTTTAAGGGGTTAAAAACCAGCCCAGATAAGCAATCCTTTGTCCTAACATAAAAAATACTATCGCTTAAGAGGTATCTTATTATTTATTCTTGCTCATCTTGCATGCCTATAGCATGACCTCTGAAACCCGTGACAGGCAAAAGAGGAGGTCATGTGCTGCTGAGAGAGAAAACATGCACCAATCTTAATTTTCTTAGGAAATTTGAATCAGTAATTGTGGATTTTGAGGAGTTAAAAGCCATTGGGTCAACCACAGTAGGGAAATGATTTGTACCATATGGGTCCAATCTCCTACATAAAACCAACCTGATCCTAGCTTGGCCCAAAAGTTGTTGGGTGTGCTATTCCCAGGTTATAAGTATTTTGAACAAGTTACCAAGGATATTATGGGGTTCAAATTATTGGGCCACACATGTAAATATAAAGAGTCCAATTTCCTAAATAATACCTAGTAATACCTAGTTGACTCAAGCCTAGCCAAAAGCAAATAGTGCCCATTGTGCTAACTCTCATGTTTCAAGTGGTTTGAATACGTAACTGAAGATTTTGAGGGGGTTAAAATCCATTGAGTCACCCCCCTTGCCATATGGCAAGATAGCTGCTTACCAATAAAAATGGTGCCCAATCCACCGACCCTTAGATTTTAGGCATTTTTAAAAAGTGATGATTTTGAAAGATTAAAACCATTGGGCCACCCACATTACACTAGAGATGCAAAGAGCCCACTTCCCTATGTAAAACTGCTGATTCCGGCCTGGGCCAAAAGCTGTTTTGCTTATTTAAGGTATTTTGAATAAGTTACTGTAGATTTTAAGGGGTTAAAATCCATTAGGCCACCCAAATTACACTATGAATAAGGTCCAATCTCCTATATTGCAACCTTGCCCAAAAGTGGCTTTGTGTCGAAAAAGAGTGCCAAGTGCTGCAAACCCCAGGTTTTAGGCATTTTGAATTACTGAGGATTTTAAGGGGTTAAAAATCCATTGGGCCATCCACATTACCATACTGATAAGAAATGTGCACTCCCCTACATATAACCGAGTTGATTCAAGCCTTGCCAAAAAGCTGTTTTGCCCTTAAAAAGCGTGCTCAGAGTGCCAAACCTCTGGTTGTAGGCATTTTGAATAAGTTCAAATCCATTGTACCACCCACATTATGGTATGTGTATGAAGTGTCCAATCCCCTAAATAAAACCCAGCTGATTCCAGCCTAGCCAAAATGCTGTGTTGCTCATTAAAAGAGTGTCCAGTGTGGCAACTCCCAGGTTGTAAGCATTTTTAAGGGTTAAAATCCATTGGGCCACCCACATTATGGTACCGATATAAATTCATAAAATCCAGCTGGTTCTAGCTTGGCCCAAAAGCTGTTTTGCCCATAAGTGGACCCAGTGCTGATTTTGAGGGGTTAAAATCCATTGGCCCACCCACATGGTATACAAAGGGTCTACTTGCCTACTTGTCTGGTCTGGAAGTGGCCGTGGCTTTGCTTCAGCGCTGAGCACTGGGATCTGACATCAAATCCCAGCGCACAGCAAAAGAAGCCAGCACTCCTCATTTTTGCCTTCTTTTGGATCAACAGCAACAAATTAACAGATATGGGAAAGGCTGAACTTGATGGACGCATGTCTTTTTTCAGCCTATATAACTATGTAACTATGTTATACAGGGAGTGGGTGTAAGCAGACCTCCTGCTGCCCACTGAGCCCAGCCCCCCTGATTTTGGGCCAGTTAGATCTCTCTAACCGGCCCTTCTCCTGTAGAGCCTCCCCAGACCCTTGCGGTCCTTCCGTCCTTCGCAGTCCTCCCTGTCCTTCCGACCTTCTTGGTCCTTCCGACCCCATTGGGCCCAGTGGCGTTTCCTGCTTTCTTATTTAGCGTCGCACATGGGAGGACAGGGACATAGTAGGGGGGCAATTATAAAACGCGTCATATACACTATAAATATCTATATATATGTGTGCATTTTTAACTACATAATATGTACTCATCTCTTTTAAGTAAAGACCGTGATTGAAATATGATTTCAAAATAACAGCTGAACTGGCAGTTATATATATATATATATATATATATATATATATATATATATATATATATATATATGTATTAACCCCTGCTGCCCATATATATAAATATATATATATTATATATCGAAAAAACTGGTCCCCAGGAAAGCATTTCTTTGGGCCCCTGCTCCCTAGCATGCCATCACTCCCTCCACTACCACACAAAAAAAAAATATATACTTGCCACACTGACCGTAGATTAGGGGAAGGCTGTGAGAGTCAGTGCAGTCTGCCTTCTTTCTGATTCTACCGTGACACTGAGAGGTCCTCTCCCCCCTAATCATCCCCAGAGTCCCTTTGTCCCGTTATTCACTAAACCACACCTCTCTTTTACTTATTCCCTGTAGTTCAGGTATAGATCAAATAATGTAAACAGGACTTGCATGTATAGATCAACTGAATAAGACATAAAAACTGTATTTGCAGGTATACATAAATCATTTATGAAAACATAGCATTGCAGGTATAGATCACCAGAACACACAAACCCAGCATTGTAGGTATAGATCAACTGGAAATCACATGTAAACTCAGCACTGCATGTATTGACCCACTGAATAAGACATACAAACCCTGTATTTGCAGGCATACATACATAATGTATGGAAACATAGCAAAGCAGATATGGACCAACAGAATAACACAAAAACCTAGCTTTGCAGCTATAGATCAATTGGAATTCACATACAAACTCAGCATTAAAGGTGTAGACAAAACCCCCTAAGTTACAGGCATAGATCACAGGTTGCACAACCCAAAGCCAGCCCTGGCGTCCACACTGCCCACATAGAACCTGACCAGCACCCATATAACACACACAGTCCCAAAACAGCCCAGCATGAGTCAACTTTGTCCCCAAACAGCCCGTCCTATCCCATCTTTGTCCCATAAACACCCTGCCTGTGCCATCTTGGTTCCCAAGGCTCAAACACCCTGCTTGTGCCATCTTTGCCTTTCCACAAATCAATTATATATCTATGATAAACACAAACACTTTTACAGTCACTCACTAATTCACGCTTTCATTCACACAATCATTTATGCTCTCACTCATTCACACAAATCATTTACACATATTCATGAATGCATTCTCACAAATTAATTAATTCTCTCCTTCATTCAAACAGTTCATCCACACGTTAATTCATACTCTCACCCATTCAGACAATTCATCCACACATTAGTTCATTCTCTCACTCATTCAATCAATTCAACCACACACTAATTCATTAATTCTCTCACTCATTCTCACTCTTTATTTCAATATTCTTACTACCCTCCTTCTCACTATCCCCCTCTCCCTCCCTTCTCACTATCTACCCCCTCTCCCTCCCTTCTCACTATCTACCCCCTCTCCCTCCCTTCTCATTATCTACCCTCTCCCCCCTTTGTAGTTCACTTGCCTTCCAGAAGTCCTGCGGTGGGAGCATGAGGTCTCTGTCTCCCTGCTCTGTCAGTAGAGCTAGAGGCCTCGTGGAGGAGACTGAGGGGTGCCGAGCGGTTGCTGACAACTTCATGAGCGACTGCTCGGCGCCCCTCTCTCTCCTCTGCGGCATTACAAATCTGGCACAATGCATTGTGCCGGATTGAGGCTGCCCAGGACCCGGGACTTAAAGTCCCTTTGCGGGATTGCCCCAGGCAATCGGGGAGATGTGGTTACCCTACAGTGTGCTGTGACTTCCTTTTTAGTACATTACTAAAATGATTAGCTGATTTAATGGAGATTAATTGAGAGGAATATAAATGTACATTTTTTTCTAGCCATAAAACTTTTTCATGGATGGAAGGAGCAAATTAAGTTCACTAGTGTGAAGCCTGCTCAGGAGGGTGCAGGGGCAATTGCTACCCAAGCTAATTAAATTGTTCACGAGGGACCAGACCAGCTCTTTGTAAACAATTGTGGACTGGCCTGGGGAGTGAGTAAATATAGAAATGTTTGTATTTATGTTAGAATGAGAGTGTATAAATGAATGTGTTTCTGTGTTAATAGCAGTGTTTATGTGTAGGTATGTGTGAGCAGAAATTTTTATTTGTAAGTGTCTGTGTGGGCATGCATGTGTAAATGTTTGCGTGGGGGCATTATTGTGTATGTGTCGATGTGTGGACATTAATGCGTATGTCTTTTTGTGTTAACAACAAAAGATGTAGATATTTGATTGGCTGTAGCTGACGGCTGATGAACATAGATGAAGTAATGTTTAGTATGACGATTTGTTGAAAAAAAACAAACATGACTGCCCTTTACAGACATTATGAAGGGTGCATTATGACTACATGATAACTACACCCGACTAGGGTTGCCAGATGTTCTCCATCTAGAAAGGTAATGTCAATACAAGGTCTTGTATTCTAGGTGCCATAAAACCTTACATGGGACCAGGCACTGGGGTCCCAGGCCTATGGCCAGAACTTGATGTCGGTGTTGATCAAGGGTATGGAGCGATTTCTGCCACATTGTGATGAATCTTTGCCGTCTTTATGTATCACTACTATTTTAGCTCTCAGCATTTCATGAAAAAAATCTAAAATTTTCTCCAGATGTCCGTCTGGACTGATGAAAGTCTACAAATAAAAAGACTGAAACCTTGACTTGTAACAGAGTTTCATGAAATTATTTAAAAACATGTCTCATGAGTGCCAGCAACTACTTTCGGAATTTATATATATATATATACACACAAACACATATACATACATGCGACCTCCCTCCCGCCACCGCTTACCTCTCACCGCGTCTGCAGCTTGCTATCAGGCTGCTCAACCACTGTGCGAGCAGCCTCGTTTTCACAGCGGGACCCACGATACGCTCCTGTCTCCCCCTGCTGGTTCAAAATTTTGAACCGGTATGAGGAGAGAGGAAGAAGGTTTCGCAAGGGTTGCACTGGGCCCCCTAGAGGCACGGCCCTGTAGTTACGCTAGTGATCGGGAGCACTGGGTTAACTAGTAGAGTTCAAACCACTTGGGTAAGGGAAGCCTTCGCAGCCGCCACATTCCAGGGAGGGCCCCCCAACACCGGCATCACCAAACACCTCCCCTCTTGCTGAGAAGAAGGGCCACTCACTTAGTCCCAGCATGCTTAGTCTGAGCACTGATGTCTGGCATCATTTCCCAGCGATCAGCTGAAAGCAGAGGAGCTGTCACTGATGGTATACTTCCTCCACTATGGCCAAAAAGTGTAGGCTGTGTGTATAAGTATGTTTGTGTTTCTGTATCTTACTGTGTATTAATAAGTATGCGTCAGAAATTGAGCTTGCCAGGAATTGAACTATGGACTAGAGGACTGCATTGGGAGGTGGGACCCGCCAAAAAACTTTTGGGCGGTCTTGCTGGGGTTGCGGGCAGGAGCAGGCCCAGGAACAAAATAGAGTCACGTGATGTGAAGTCACTTCCCTCACTCTGCCTTATTCCTGGGCGGAGCAAGAGAAGAGACGCTGTGAGGGAACAACTCAAGGGCAGCCTTGCGGGACTGCACGGGTAATCTGCAGTTCAGGTAAGGAGGTGGGCGGGATTGGCCACAAATGTGGCGGGAGCGGGCGGGATTGGCCACAAATGTGGCGGGAGCGGGCGGGATTGGCCACAAATGTGGCGGGAGCGGGCGGGATTGGCCACAAATATGGCGGGAGCGGGCGGGAGTGGAACACCCACATTGCGGGAGCGGGCGGGATTGGGCAAAAAATCAGCAGGAGCAGGCGGGAACGGGATTAAAAAACAGTCCAGTGCAGGGCTCTACTATGGACCTTGTTGTTGGTGATCGTCCTCTCTGTCAGTTCACCAGTCTGACCTGCTACCGGTCCCAGTTCTAACAGACTTGACCTTTTCCCAGCTGTGCCTGGTCAGGTGTCTAACCCACAGCCTATAAATACTAGGTAGTTTAAAATAACTACTTGCCTTACCGAACACCATATTGGATTCAGGGATCTTGGTTGCTCCCATAAATCAATGTGGCCCTTCACAAGTTGAACAAGTTCAAAATATCACACCTGAGCCATAACACTTTTGCATGTCTTTTTTTGCATGTAACAGTGAGCTATCCAAATATGTATCCCTTATGATTTTGATTCCATGGAAACTCCTGTGGCGTTTTCATTCTTGTCACTTTTATGATAAGTGTGATTTATTTACAGTATCTCACAAAAGTGAGTACACCCCTCACATTTTTGTAAATATTTTACTACATCTTTTCATGTAACAAAACTGAAGAAATTACTCTGCTACAATGTAAAGTAGCAAGTGTACACCCTGTATAACAGTGTAAATTTGCTGTCCCCTCAAAATAACTCAACTCACAGCCATTAATGTCTAAACCTTGGCAACAAAAACGAGTACACCCCTAAGTGGAAATGTCCAAATTGGGCCCAGAGTATTAATATTTTGTGTGGCCACCATTATTTTCCAGAACTGCCTTAGCCCTCTTGGGCATGGAGTTTACCAGAGCTTCACAGGTTGCCACTGGTGTCCTCTTCCACTCCTCCATGACAACATCACGGAGCTGGTGTATGTTAGAGACCTTGCGCTCCCCCACCTTCCGTTTGAGGATGCCCCACAGATGCTCAATAGGGTTTAGGTCTGGAGACATGCTTGGCCAGTCCATTTATGTCGAAGACCATGTTTGCTGCTGAGATAATTAATCATTTCTGACCCCCTCCCCCATTGTGGTCCTTGAATAGACATGGTTTCTCTTAACTTACTTGGAGCAAAAATAGCCAAACACCTGTCCATTCTTAACCTTTCATTGCACATATGCACACAGAGTCACACAGAAAAGGACACTCAGGGTTAACATAAAAAATATCTGCTGAGAAGCTGAAGGCACATAATCAATATTCACACACCTTTACCCTCAGGTTCTTTAGCAAGGCAGTGGTCGTCTTGGAGGTATGTTTGGGGTCGTTATCATGAGGGTATCATGCGCTGCTTCAGTATGTCACAGTACGTGTTGACATTCATGGTTCCCTCAATGAACTGTAGCTCCCCAGTGCCGGCAGCACTCATGCAGGCCAAGACCATGAGACTCCCACCACCATGCTTGACTGTAGGCAAGACACATTTGTCTCTGTACTCCCCACCTGGTTGCCACCACACATGCTTGACACCATCTGAACAAATAAGTTTATCTTGGTCTCATGGGACACAGGACATGGTTCCAGTAATCCATATCCATAGTCTGCTTGTCTTCAGCAAACTGCGGACATTTTTTGTGAATCATCTTTAGAAGAGGCTTTCTTCTGGGACGACAGCCATGCAGACCAATTTGATGCAGTGTGCAGCGTATGGTCTGAGCACTCACAGGCTGACCCCCCACCCATTCAACCTCTGCAGCAATGCTGGCAGCACTCATACGTCTATTTCCCAAAGGCAACCTCTAAATTAAATACTGAGCATGTGCACTGAACTTCTTTGGTTGACCATGGTGAGGCCTGTTCTGAGTGGAACCTGTCCTGTGAAACCGCTGTATGGTCTTGCCCACCGTGCTGCAGCCTGTAGCCTAGGCCATCTTTATGTAGAGCAACAATTCTTTTTTTTCAGATCCTCAAGAGAGTTCTTTGCCATGAGGTGCCATGTAGAACTTCCAGTGACCAGTATGAGAGAGTGTGAGAGCGATAACACCAAATTTAACACACCTGCTCCCCATTCACACCTAAGACCTTGTAACACTAATGAGTCACATGACACCTGGGAGGGAAATTGGCTAATTGGGCCCAATTTGGACGTTTCCACTTAGGGGTGTACTCACTTTTGTTGCCAAGGTTTAGACATTAATGGCTATGTTAAGTTATTTTGAGGGGACAACAAATTTACACTGCTATACAGGTTATACAGGTTGTACACTCACTACATTGTAGCAGAGTGTCATTTCTTCAGTGTTGTCACATGAAAAGATATAATAAAATATTTACAAAAATGTGAGGGGCGTACTCACTTTTGTGAGATAATGTATATAGCTTCAATAATTTACATAGCTTTTTATATATCACGTGGGGTATGACACACTGAGATTAACAGACCAATACATAAAGTAAATAGGACTCTGTTGTCAAGGAGATCACAGTATAAGAGGAGGGGGCTACAGCAAAAACACACAATATGACAGAAATGGGGGAGACCACTATCGTGATATAGAATGAGTAAGATGTGTGTAAGCCAATATTCTTGCACACACATAGTATTCTTATGCCTAATATGAATTATTTTCCCCACTTTGCAGTGACCTGTAACTATGGCAATGGTGGCTGTCAGCACACTTGTGATGACACTGACCATGGCCCCAGATGTGGATGCCATGTCAAGTTTGTCTTGCACTCTGATGGCAGGTCCTGTGTTGGTAAGTGCTTAGGTTTTGTACAATTTGAGTTACATTATACAGTCATGTACACAATCTGATCAAAAAAAAAATCACCCTTCCTCAGACACACCATTGCTAACAGGTGTATAAAATCAAGTCAGCCATCTCCACAGACATTTGCAAAAGAATGGATAAAACTGAAGTGCTCTGTAACTTTAAAAATGCCACCTTTGCCACAAGTCAGTTTGTGAAATTTCTGCTCTGCTAGCTATGCCCCGGTCCAGTACTAGGGTTAATATTATAAAGTGGAAGCATCTAGGTGTAACAGCTCAGCCATGAAACAATAGACTACACTGAGTGCTGAAGGGCGTAGCATGTAAAGATTGCCTGTCTTCTGTAGATTCTCTTACTACTGGAAGCACGATCAGTAAAAACACTGTGCATCATTGTGCAATTCAAAGCATCATCTGATGTGGTGTAAATGACTCCACCACTGGACTCTGGAGCAGTGTAAATGTGTTCTTTGGAATGATGAAGCACGCTTTGCTATTTGGAAGTCTGATGAACGAAACCCGGTTTGACAGATGCCAGGAGAATGTTACCTACAGGAATGCTGTAAAGTTTGGTGGAGGAGGGATACTGGTCTGGGTTGTCTTTCATGGTTTGGGTTGGCCTCTTAGTTCTAGTGAAAGGTAATGTTAATGCTGCAACATGCAAAGACATTGTATGCCTCCAACTTTGTAGCATCAATGTGGGGAAGTCCCTTTCATGTTCCAGCATGACTGTGCTCTTTGCACAAAGCAAGGTCCATAAAGACATGGTTCGTGTGGAAAAGCTTGAGTGGCCTGCATAGTACCCTGACCTTAACCTCATTGGACATCTTTGGGATGAATTGGAACATGGATAACAAGACAGGCCTTCTTGTCCAACATTGGTGCTAACACCTCAAATGCTCTTTTAGCTGAATGGGCACACATTCGTACAAAGACACGCCAAAATCTTGTTGAATACCTTTTCAGAAGAGTTGTGGCTGTTATAGCTGCAACAGAGGTTTAATGCCCAGGGTTCTGGAATGGGATGTCCAACAATCTAATATAGGTGTCATAGTAAGGTATCTACATGCTTTTGGTCATATAGTGTAACAGATGTTCTAAAAATTGCTTATAAGATTATAGTAATGCATGTTAAGGGCTTGACCACTACAGTTTTACCTCTTCCTTACCACTGTTAAAATATCTCTGGCTTTGCTTTGTCTGCAATTCAGCAAGTCCTGAATGGCAACTGTTACTGGAACTGGTAGATTGATGTTTTGTTGTCCTTATTTAATGGGCTCTCCTAATTAGCCCTAGAAGCATGATACTAACTCCACTGTAACATGTATAATTGATGTTAATTAGGCTGTATATTCATTTATTAATCCATTTTTTAATCTAAAGAAATACTGAAACTGCTTAATAGCATAGGGACAGCTCTTCATTTTTCTTACCATTACTACAAAGGTAACAGGATTTAAACTGTAAACTAGGTAACATAGGTACTGCTGAACATTTTTTTCTCACTGTTTTGTCTCAGTTAATCTCGTTTTCTAGCCCAAATACTACTTTGCAAATCTACATAAATTAAATTCTGTGACTCCTCATCTTGAACTGAAAATCGTCTCATTGATCCTTACCAATGTTTTTGGCTGTATAATATTGAGCAGCTTCTATAACCTAATGCAAGAATGCTTCTGGATCAGTTACTTTAAGATAACCTGCAGCTTTTCATTCGTAAGCCCCTGTAGTTTATGACATTCCAACATTCCATAAGAATGATGGTACTGAACATTCAGCTTTTTGTTTAAAGTTACACCACAGTCCTATTTTCATGTGAATTGCATAATGGAGACTATTTTGTGAGGACTTTAGTACATTTGATGGCATGCAAATTCTTATTAAAGTTGGAAAATTAGACTTGTGTCTCATTTAAGTCCTTCTACATCTGCCTCTACTGAAAGCAGTGAGCATACCTCAGAATACTTCTTGCACATACTACTCAACGGAGTAGCAGCAGCCAATCAGATACATACTATCTTACAAAAGTCTCATTTTCTAACTCAAATAAGTAAAGAATCCATGCTTTAACTAGCGTGCACTAAATGTATTATATTCCATGAATTAAATATTAAACTACAATTTTGGTGACTGTACTCATACTTCAATACATTTATCCAATTACCCTGACATTTGTGGGCATTTTTATTTTAGTTTGTGTTAGGACTGGAGCTGGAATAGAAGGCAACTATGTTTCTGTAAAAGCTCACATGAAAAAACAACTATTTACGCAGCACCATAAATAAGTGTACCAATTAGGTAATGGTTACATTAATTAAATGATCTATGAAGACATTTGGGGGGTTATTTTAGAAACAGAGGAGAAAGGTGGACCTTTATTATGGGACTATAGTAGAGATTATCATCTTACATGCAAATATTATTAAGTATAACCATTCGATAATGATTATATTAAATGAAATGAGGGGTTTTATTTTAGAACTGATTATGTTGACTAATATCTATCTTGTAAACAGGGGAGAAACGTTTTGACCAGATTCCTAGTGGCCCAATCGTAGCCAATGGTAAATATCATACATTTTATTAGTTTCTTTACATGTGTATATATTCATGCTAACATGCATATATACACACATATATATATATGCATTGATTTTTATTATATTTGTAATTTGTTACTTATGCATCGAGATGTAATTAAATCACTTATAAAATAAACATTAAGCTATATGATTACATTTTGTGTGCTGACCTTACAATTGTCCCTCGTGTTCGCAAATATTTTCTTTTCTGTTGTTTTTTTGTCATTTCTTTTACATTATATAATTTCTTCTACACTACACGCATGGTTTGAGTCTTGTCAGAAGGAAAAAAAGACAGACTAGATGGATGGAATTGACTGAATGCTAAATTCATTTTTTCCTATGCATTAGTACTAAAAATCATTTAACATCTGGCTCCAGTCATAAGTTTTCTGATAGTTGCCATAGAAACTGGAAATGATCTCCTAAAGTATATTTGCATAACATGTTTGGGAATGCATGCGTGTTAAAGTGGAATGCAAAATGTAAGAAATAATTCACATTATAGGACCAGAATGATTTATTTATTAAAATTACCTATAGCTTTTGCTTTTTACTGTCAATCGATCTAATTGTTTTTTAAATATTTGGTTTAAAAATAAAGGGCTATGTTTCCTTATGGACAACTGACCTGCACCAAAAAAGTGGCAGAACTTTAATTTCAGTTAAAGTTACACATGTTATTTATTGTCTTCTGCATATAAAGTGCCAAGACTGATGCCTCTCCAAAGCTGGACAAGGCAATGAACCCCTTAGGGACTGGGCTGTTTTTTTCTTTTTGTATCTATTGTGACAAGGCTGTACACAATATGCCAATATGCCAATTTATTCATGGCCAGACTGGAGGAGGACTACATCTCCACCTGCCACAACAAACCGCTGGTATATCTCCGCTACATCGACGATATACAAATCATCTGGACTGGTAGCGAAGAGGAACTCCTCAGATTTCATGAAGGCTATAATGCCTTTCATCCCACTATAAACCTGAAACTGAGCTACTCCCGCACTAACATCCAGTTCCTGGACACTACCATCTACATAAGGAACAAGTCAATTCAGACTTCACTCTACCGCAAACCAACAGATAGACCAACCTATCTGAAACACAACAGCTTCCATCCCAGACATACCAAAAACTCAATCATATACAGTCAAGCTGTTCGATATAACCGCATCTGTTCGGATCCTATGGACAGAGATAAACACCTCCAGAATCTCAGGGAGGAATTCATAAACCATGGGTACAGTACAAAAATCACAGACTCCAGCAGCCACAAAAAAGAGATCGAGTACCATTAGTGGTCACCTATAATCCACAAATGGAAGCCCTGCGCAAGATCTCAAAGGAACTACAAGAAATCTTGCACACTGATGAAAGACTTCGGACAATATTCCCACATCCCCCACTGCTATCATTCAAACAGCCTCCCAATCTCAAACAATGTATAGTGAGGAGCACCCTTCACAGGCGAACAGCAAATGGTACCTCTCCCTGCCAACAAAAGAGATGTGAGACCTGTGCACACATCCTTCCCACAGATGAAATACAGATACCAGGCTCACACTTACACCACAAAACCAATGGCTGCTTTAAGTGCAAATCATCTAACGTGGTGTACCTCATCATGTGTGCTAAATGCCCAACAGCGATGTACGTGGGGGAAACAGGCCAAGCATTACACAAACGGTTTAATTCCCACAGACATACCATCAAACAGAAAAAAATAGATACACCTGTTGGAGAACTGGACACAGCATTCAGGATGTGAAGCTGTCAGTACTGATGGGATCGTTCCGCACCCAGAGGGAGAGAAAGATATGGGAGATCAAACTAATATACCGTTTTAATACCCTACTTACTGGCCTCAACAGAGACAGAGAATTCATCTCCCATTATAACATCACTAACCATTAATCCCTTCACAATTCAAATTAACTACAAACAACTTATTCCTGGGAACATTTGACACCTTCATGGATCTGGCATATGTCTAATGGTTTTATGGCCCCTCTAACCAGGGAGTGAACTGACCAAGGATGCTTTGATTGAACCATATCTGTCCATTGGATCTCTGCTAGTCCAACTAATTTACTGCTGAACAAATTCCCCAATACCTCTGTGTTTATCTAAAGTCTTTGTTAACGTGTGAATTGCGCTTTTGTATTTAGAAAAGTCTGTGTTAGCTTCATTAATGCCTGAGGAAGGGACCTAACAACTTGGTCTCGAAAGCTCGCAATCAAACTCTCAGTTACCCAATAAATGGTATCATTTTAACTATACTTTTCTCCTGACAAATTTCGACTATCGTTGGACGGCTTACCCGCTGCCAACAAAAACAAACCTTTTCCTTTTTTAGGAACCGTTCAGCAGATTCTCTTGGAGAGAAATGCAGTCTCACTCACTGCTTGTGTCTTTCTGACCTGAATCCTTCACAGGGCAATTTTTGTAGCGGCCCCTTGCTGCTCATTGCTAACAGGTGATTAACTAACTATCTGGACTGGCTTCATCACCTGCTGCAAGTAAACTGTGAAGTGGAGCACTGGCCCTCCCTTCTCTCCAAATGCTCCACCCCAGGGACCCAAACTTAACTACAGTATTTTCATTATTTTGTCAGTAACAAAACATTCTCCCTGGGGTTATCAAATAACAAATTGGACTGCAGTATTTTCTGAGAAATATACCGTATTTGCTCGATTATAAGACGACCCTGATTATAAGACGACCCCCCAAAATCTGAATATTAACTTAGGAAAAAAAAGAAAAAGCCTGAATATAAGACGACCCTAAAGGAAAAAAGTTTTACCAGTAAATGTTAATTCATGTAAACTATTTTTTTTAATAAAAGCTATGATTGAGAAAAATATTTTTTTTTTGTTTTTATTTCTTGTATTTTCCAACCTGTCCCCCAGTTACGCACATCTGCCCCCAGGCTTGCCACACCAATATGGCACTGTGGCCCATGATATGCCTTTTAACCCTCTATATGCCACTGTGCCCCATGGTATGCCTTTTGACCCCCTATGTGCCACTCTGCCTCCAGAAATGCCTTATACCCCTATATCCCATTCTGGCATTTAGGGGGTTAAAATGCATATTATGGGGCAGAGTGGCATATAGGGAGGTATAAGGCATTCCAGGAGGCAGAGTGGCATTAAGGGAGTTAAAAGGCATTATATAGAGCACTCTGCCTCCAGAAATGCCTTATACCCCTATATGCCACTCTGGCATTTAGGGGGTTAAAAGGCATATTATGGGGCAGAGTGGCATATAGGGAGGTATAAGGCATTTCAGGAGGCAGAGTGCACTATTAAATGCCCCCTTAACGCCACTCTGCCTCCTGAAATGCCTTATACCTCCCTATATGCCACTCTGCCCCATAATATGCCTTTTAACCCCCTAAGTGCCAGAGTGGCATATAGGGGTGTAAGGCATTCCAGAAATGCCCTACCTACACACACACACACACACACACACACTTACTTACTTACTTACCGGTGCTTCCAATTTCCTGCTGTATTGCCGGGGCAGCGGGTTGACGTCTCATTCCGCGGCAGCCGGAAGGAGGTGGAGTTGGCAGCGGGGGTTTGTATGCGTCCGTCGCAAATACCTTCCCCGGCTGTCAGAGATCAGGAACTCTGGAACTCTGATGTCTGACAGTCGGGGAAGGTATTTGCGACGGACGCATACAAACCCCCGCTGCCAACTTCACCTCCGGAAGCACCGGTAAGTGGGGGGGCGACGACAGGAGGATCCAGGTCCCCTGCAGCGGTGCGGGGGATCTGGATCTTAGTCTCCTAATCAGACCTCTATTTGAGGTCTGATTAGAAGACGACCCCAATTATAAGACGAGGGGTATTTTTCAGAGCATTTGCTCTGAAAAAAACCTCGTCTTATAATCGAGCAAATACGGTATATACGCCATCCACTACCATGCCCAGTTCCCTGTCACACTGCCCTCACGTTCTTCCCATGGGCTAAAGCACTCTTCATCACTTATTACCTCTTCTTTTTACCGTCTACACAATTTCACTTGTGCTGCCCCATACCTCTGGAACCTACTTCCACCGAACCTTCAACCTTCACCCTCCCTCCTAAAACGCAAGGAAAATCTCAAAACCCACTTCTTCAGAGAAGCATACCATCTTAGTTGCTTCCATGTCACTGATACAACCCCCACACTACCTCTCACCTTTCTCTGTTCTCTATGTTTGTCCTAACCCCATTACCTCAAGATTGTAAGCTTGCGAGCAGGGCCTTCTCCTTCTAATGTATCGGTTTGTCTTAGTCTGTCAATTCCAGTACTTGTTATACCTCTTGAATATATGTATTGTAAGAATTGCTAGATAAATAATTGGTGCTTTATAAAAAGAGATGATAACAGCTATTGCAGCACATGTGTGATGTCAAGTTATTTACAAGGCAAAAGTATGTCCTGTGGATTTTTTATTAAGTTTGTAAGGGATTCAGCAGTTGGGTATAGTATAAGCATGTGCTTTTTGCTTCTGAGATGTGGATGTGTATCCCCTGGGGTGTTATCCTGGCCTTTGTCTAGCTAATTAAATTAGGGTAGAAGAAACCAGTGGTGGGGTTCAATTTTTTTAGTTACCACTTCCAAGATTTCGTACTAAAAAATAAAAACCTCACACACACTCAGGCAGTCTCTCTCACACACACACACAGACTCAGGCAGTCTCTCTCACACACACACAGACTCAGGCAGTCTCTCTCTCACACACACTCAGACAGTCTCTCACACACACACACTCAGGCAGTCTCTCTCACACACACAGGCAGTCTCTCTCTCACACACACAGAGACTCAGGCAGTCTCTCTCACACACACAGAGACACAGGCAGTCTCTCGTACACTCACACAGGTGGTCTCTCTCTCACACACACACAGACTCAGGCAGTCTCACACACACAGACTCAGGCAGTTTCTCACACACGCACACAGACTCAGGCAGTCTCTCACACATGCACACAGACTCGGGCAGTGTCTCACACACGCACACAGACTTGGGTAGTCTCTCACACACGCACGCAGACTCGGCAGTCTCTCACACGCACACAGACTCAGGCAGTCTCTCACACACGCACACAGAGACTCAGGCAGTCTCTCACACACGCAAACAGAGACTCAGGCAGTCTCTCACACACGCACACAGAGACTCAGGCAGCCTCTCTTGCACACAGAGACTCAGGGAGCCTCTCTCGCACACAGAGACTCAGGCAGCCTCTCTCGCACACAGAGACTCAGGCAGCCTCTCTCGCACACAGAGACTCAGGGAGCCTCTCTCGCACACAGAGACTCAGGCAGCCTCTCTTTCACACAGAGACTCAGACAGTCACACATAAATAAGTAAAATCTACTTTTAAAAATGCACTTTGAACAATTTCAATTTATATATGTATATATATATGAAAAGCAGTTAATCAAAGTGTTCAATAGAAGTCTGGAAAAAGTATGCACTGGTGCTTTTTAGATAATTGATTGTGAATTGTTTATGTGACAAATGCTATTACTAAAACAGAGACACTAAACATTTTTGTACATCTACTTCTTGAAAACAAGGTGAAAACTGCAAGAAACTATTTGACTCAAATTGGTATATGCCGTTTTTTTTTAAAAAGTATTTTTTTTTACAAATCTATGATGCCTCCTTTGATGTTTTATCAATTGCATTTGTCACATTAAAAAAATCTCAAGCAATCATCTAAAAAGCACCAGTGCATACTTTTAATTACCATTAATTAATCCCATTAATTAACTCTGTCCCCAGTAGGCATGTTTGTCACTAAATAGCTTCCCATAGTCCCATGTTTAGTGACAAAGATGCCTATGGGAAACTGGTGACAGAATTTGCCTTTGCCCCCAGTCTCCCATAGCCATCTTTGTCCGTTCAGTGAGGAGGGTGGGTGGAGCCGCCGGAAAGGAAGATCCAAGTCCCTTGCAGCGCCGCGGGGGATCTGGATCCTAAACCCAATTATAGGCTGCACAACCACTTTAAGTGAGGGGAAAGTGCGGCCTATATAATAGGGTAATTAAGAAAGGGTTCGCGCGAACCGGCTGAATCCCACCACTGGAAGAAACAGAAACCTCGTTCCATTTGTCTCATTTGAAGAGTAGAGAAATATTAAATTTTCTTTATGAACAACTGGGCTGTGGAGAAGGCCCTGATCTATAGGCTATCTGGTGAAAAGAATCACTGAGCAGGAATCCATTGAGTATATGCGAGTATATTATTTTTAAAATATTTTCCTATTTTAGGATGAGTATAATTATACTAGTCTACATTTTTTCATCTAGAGCATCTAAATGCATATATTAATTTATATCAATAAAATCAATGTCAGGCTGAACAAAAATGTATAAAAGCTATCTATCTATCTATCTATCTATCCAGTAGATTGATCGATCGATAGATAGATAGATAGATAGATAGATAGATAGATAGATAGATAGATTGTAAGCTCATTGAGCAGGGCCGCTCCACACCAGTTGTTTCTGTAAGTCAAATTATTATGTTATATACTACTTGTTATATCCTGTCTACCAATTGGACAGCACTACGGAATATGATGACGCTATATAAAACAACAAATTATATATATTATATATATATATATATATATATATATATATATATATATATATTATACATACACATATATAGTGTCCTCCGCTAAATTTTGCACCCTTGGTAACTCTGAGCATAAAATACTGTGAAAAAATTTCTTTATTGTTTAAACATTTTTTCTTAAAAAAAACACAGGTTTATCCAAAAAAAATGTTAAAAATGTGTGGCACAATGATTAGCACCCCATGAATTAAAATATGAGAATATATTTGAAGTGTATTCTCTATTTTACATTTGTTAGTACATCGGGGTTACTAGAGACAGGAAATTGTTCAACCATGACTTCATGTTTCACATGGGTATAAACATTTGGTAATGTATGCCAAATATAGCTTTGATGTGTGACAAAAGGTTGTTGAGCTTCACAAAATAGGAAGTAGGTATAAGAAAATAGCAAAAGCATTAAACATGCCATTTTCAGGACAATAATTAAGAAGTTCCAGTCAACTGAAAATGTTATGAATCAACCTGGAAGAGGTTGTGTGTCTATATTGTCTCAACACGCAGTAAAGAGAATGGTTTGAGTGGCCAAATAAATCTCCAAGGATCACAGCTTGTTTGGAAGGGCTTCAAGAAAAAGCCTCTACTCCCATCCAAAAACAAACTCAACCATCTTCAGTTTGCCAGACACTACTGGAACTTCATATGGGATCGCGTTTCAGATAGGATGAAACCAAAATAGAACTTTTTGACAATAAACACCAGAGGTGGGTTTGGCGCACCCAGAGAGGGATACATATGGAGACTACCTCATGCCCACGGTTAAATATGGTGGGGGCTTTTTAATGTTTTTCCGCCATTTTGTTAGGATATATAGCATAATGGGCTCTATCAAATATCAGCATTAACTTTATTTGTCCTATTTCATTTTACCTATTATCTACATCCATTGTTTAAGATGTTCAGTGGCAGCTGTGTCTCTGCCTTTGTTCTGTAAAGTGAGGCCATCTGGCAATGAGAAGAATGAGTTACTCTAGTAACTCTAGAATTTACTCTAGTAATAAGTTTACAAGAGTAAATTGACTGTTGGTTAACATCCAAGAAAATATGGGACAGGTTCCAAGTGTTGAAAGTAAGAAGGTATGGTAGGGTGAGAAAACGAAATAAGAGAGCGAAGCAGAGAGAGGAAGAGGAGAAAGCATGAACAGGGGAAGAAAATGAGAGGAGAGAACGGAATAGGGAAAACAGAATGGACAGAGAAATGGATCTGTAGAAAGAGAGAGAACGGACAAGTAATATGCAGATAAGATGGGTGAATAGTTTCAAATCTGTTGCAAATCTGTAACATTATGTTATGTGTGTCATTCCAAGGTTTAATCACAAAATAACAACACTAATTTTTAAGAGGCTTTATCGGTTTCTATGGCAACACCCTATCAGTATACTATATAATAGTATACAATAATACTAAGAATATTGTTTTTTATTCTGTATATAGTTACAGTATTATAGTCCACAGACTAGATGGAACATATATCCAATCAGGTAAAGGTGCTTTTTTTTTAAACCTGTAGAGACCTGCTCTATCAACAATGGAGGCTGTGAGAGCCGATGTCATGACTTATTGACTGGTTTGCATTGCAGCTGCCCTATGGGTTTTGTGTTACAGCTGGACCGAAAAACATGCAAAGGTAAATCCTATGAAAATCAAAAATAAATATCAGCCACTAGAACTAAATTTACTGAGGTTGTGATAAAATATATACAGTATAGATATAGCCATACAGTATAAAAGTTCTGTTGTGGACTTTCTGTACATTCTTTTGAGTGTATGCATTGCTCAATATATGTGAACTTACTGGAACTATGATGCAGTAAGTTTTCACAGCATTGTACAACTAGTTCCAGCTCTCAGTAGCATTCTAGTAACATTTAGCAGAGATGTTTTGCATCCCTCAACAGAGGTGTCGCAAGTTATCAGAAGAATACTTGTGCTATGTAAAAATATGTAGTGTTTGTGGGCAGTTGATGTTTTCTTGTGTGAAGTATTATTGCAACCACTTGATCACTACTCTTACCTTAAGTATATACAGTATATATAATAAGCATTACCTAAACATAAATGTTAACTTAAAACATAAAACGTGATGCATGACTTCTAGAAAAGATTTATGAAAGTGCACTACATATTTTTTTTATCATAATTGCCAGAAAGTGAGGGCTAGCAAGGAAGGGTTTTATTCAACAAAAATACAATCCCTAATATACACGTGTTAATTGGCCATCTGGCTGAGTTCCCCCGGGGCCAGATGATGCCTGTCCTCCCTATATTATCAGGATGTATTCTCATCTTATATACTGTTGAATGTAGAAACAGCATACCCACAAGTAATAATAAAAGTCATGCCATTTAAACCCAAACAGATAATAATGGTATTTCTCAACAGATATTGATGAATGTCGACTGAATAATGGTGGATGTGATCACATTTGTCGCAATTCAGTCGGAAGCTTTGAGTGTGGCTGTAGAAAGGGATATAAACTGCTGATCAATGAAAGAGGCTGCCAAGGTAATTTTTATCATTCATTAAATTAAGTTATACAATTGTTCTGTATTCATTGGTTACAATCCCACAATGACTCTATGTATGAGTGATATGTCGATGTAAATGCCCTTGTTTTGTAAAAGGTATGTTTAGTGAACAGGACATAACAAGTACATTACAATTTGACTTACAGAAACAACATGTGAGGAGTACCCTGCCCAAACGAGCTTACATTCTAGAGGGAGTTAGGGTGTATTACACTATAAGTATTGCAGAAGAGGGAGTAGGAAAGGTGAGCTAAAGGAACATGGGAGGTTGTAAGCACCCTTAAGGAAGTGGGTCTTTCTTATGGCAGGGGCAGGGGGAAAGACGGATAGGCCGGGGGAGGGCATTCCAGAGAATAGAGGTAGCCCTTGAAAAATCATGTAAGGGGGGATGAGAGCTACAAATCAGAGTAGAAGAAAGAAGGAGGTCATTGGATGAGCGGAGGGACCGGAGAGAAGTGTATTTAGAGATGAGTGAGGAGATGTAAGAAGGTGAACCGCTGTGAAGGGCTTTGAAAGTACAAGTCAGGATTTTAAAGTGAATCGTCAAGCGCATAGGCAACCAGAGTGACAGAGGGGAGCGATATTAGGAAAGAGATGGGAGAGGAAGATAAGTCTGGCAGCAGCATCCAAGGTGGATTGTAGAGGGGTGAGACGGGTTAGAGGGAGACTAGCTAAGACAGAGTTACAATAATCAAGGCGGGAGATAATGAGAGCATGGACAAGAGCCTTAGTGGCATCCTGTGTTAGAAAGGGACGGGTGCGGGCAATGTTTTTAAGATGAAGATGGCCATTTTTAGAGACAGGATGAATGTGGGGGTTGAACGAGAGGTCAGAGTCAAGGGTGACACCAAGACAGCGAGCATGAGGAGACTGGGAGATGATAGCACTATTAACATTAAGGGAGACTGATGATGGATTGTTTGCATTGGAGGGAGAGAAGATGAAAAGTTCGGTTTTAGAGAGATCGAGTTTCAGGAAACGTGTAGACATCCCGGTAGAGAAAGACGCTGAGATCAGGAGAGGATAGATAGATCTGGGTGTCATCAACATACAGGTAGGATGAGATTAGTATGCCAAGTGAGGAAGTGTAAAGAGAGGATAGAAGGGGTCCTAGAACCGAGCCTTGGGGTACCCAGACTGAGAGACAGAGGGGAGGTGTTACCAGAGACGGAGACACTGAAGGTATGATCAGAGAGGTAGGAAGTGAGCCAGGAGAGAACAGTGTCACAGACACCAAGATCATGAAGAGTTTGAAGGAGAAGAGGGTGGTCCACAGTGTCAAAAGCTGCAGAATGGTCTAGTAGGATTAGCATGGAGTAGTGACCCGTGGATTTAGCAGTGAGTAGGTCATTAGTAACTTTAGTAAGGACGGTCTCAGTGGAGTGTCGAGGGCAAAAACCAGATTGAAGAGGGTCAAGTAGAGAGTTGGAATCAAGAATCCTAGTTAAGTATAAATAATTATTTCAAGAAGCTTGGAGGCTAGAGGAAGTAGAGAGATGGGAGGGTAATTGGACAGTCGGGTTAAGGGAGGACTTTTTCAAGATTGGAGTAATGGAAGCATACTTGAAGGAGGATGGGATAGATTCAGTAGTGAGGGAGAGGTTGAAGATGTGAGTAGGGACAAGATTGGATGAAAGAGACTGGGTAAGATGGGAAGGGATCAGGTCAAGGGACATGTGGTTGAGAGGAAAGAAGAAGACCATGTATATCCTCACCAGTGACAACAGAGAATTGATTTAATGTAGCAAAGGAAGAAGAGGTCAGTGGGTAGGAGGGCACATAGTCGAAGGAGGGTGGGGACTGTGTAGATAATTCATATGTGATAGTTTTGATTTTTCTTATTGCAGTATGTGGCAAAGTCAGAGGCATTAAGATTTGTGGAAGGGGTAGTAGGGATAGGTTGAAGAAGGGTGTTGAGAGAGGCAGCAGATGAGGAAGGTGAAGTAGGTTTCCTTGGCAAAGTTAAGAGCAGAGTAGGAAAGTAACATTAATTTATAGTGGAAAAAAGTCAGACATAGAATGAGACGTCCGCCAACTACGTACAGCAGTGCAGGAACAACGCCTTAGGTGTTGGGTTACAGTCGTGTGCTAGGGTTGGAAATGTGCACATGGTGAAGAGCAAGTAGAATCTGGGGCTAAATGCTCAAGAGCAGATGTGAGGGTGGAGTTATAGAGACAGGTGGCGTTGTTAGGGCACAAAATGTTTGAGATAGGAGAGAGTAGAGGGAGTAAATCGGAGGAGAATCTATGAAGGTTAATAGAGCTGAGGTCTCTGGTTAGGTGAGATTTGGGTGCAGGTGAGCTTGTAGGAGGCAAGGTTAGAGAGCAGGAAAGGAAGTGGTGGCCAAAGAGTGGGGGGGGAGTTAGAGAAGTTAGTGAGAGAGCAAATAGAAAAAATAAGGTCCAGGGTGTGACCATCATCGTGAGTAGTTGAGTTAATATGTTGTGTGAGATCAAAAGAGGAGGCAATGGAAATACATTTTGAAGCGGTGGGACTCATTGGGGTGTCAACAGGGATGTTGAAGTCCACAAGGATGACAAAAGGAACATTAGAGGAGAAGAAGAGAGGAAGCCATGAGGAGAAGTGGTCAAGAAAGATGTTAGCCGGGCCAGGGGGATGGCATATTACAGCAATGCGTAAGGGGATGGGATTAAATAATCGGATAGCATTGACTTCAGATGAGGAGAAAGAGAGTGAAGGAGCAGAGGCAATAGGTTGAAAAGTATATTCTGGGGAGAGTAGGAAGCCTACCCCACCACCCTTCCCGTCATCCGGTCTGGGAGTATGATAAGAATCATTCGGCCCATCCAGTCTGTCCAATACTTTCCTTAGTCCCTGGCCTTATCTTATATCTAGTTTAGCCTTATGCCTATCCATGCATCCACTACCCTGTCAGTAAAGTACCCACTCGATTATAAGACGACCCCCCAAATCTGAATATTAATTTAGGAAAAAAGAAAAAGCCTGAATATAAGACGACCCTATAGGAAAAAAGTTTTACCAGTACATGTTAATTCATGTAAACTTTTTTTTTTAATAAAAGCTATGATTGAGAAAAATATTTTGGTTTTATTTCCTTCTGTTTTCCAACCTGCCCCCCAGTTATGCACATCTGCCCCAGAAATGCCTTATACCCCTATATGCCACTGTGCCCCATGATATGCCTTTTAACCCTCTAAATGCCACTGTGCCCCATGATATGCCTTTTAACCCTATATGCCACTGTGCCCCATGTTATGCCTTTTGACCCCCTATGTGCCACTCTGCCTCCAGAAATGCCTTATACCCCTATATGCCACTCTGGCATTAAGGGGGTTAAAAGGCATTTCACAGAGCACCCTGCCTCCAGAAATGCCTTATGCCCCCCATTTAACACCCCCCCCAAACTTACCGGTGCTTCTAACTTCCCTGTCATGTAGCCGGGGCAGCGTATAGATCTCACGCACTTACGCTGCAGCCTGAAGGAGGCGTGGCTAGCAGCGGGAGTTGTCTGCGTCCATCGCGCACACCTTCCCCGACAGTCAGTGCGGCACCGGTGCGGGGAACTCTGACAGTCGTGGAAGGTCTGCGCGATGAACGCAGACAACCCCCGCTGCTAGCCACACCTCCTTCCTGCTGCAGCGGAAGTTGTCTATGCGAATCGCGTAGACATCTACACGCTTCCCCAGCTACACACCGGGGACTCAGAAGTACCGGTAAAGTGGTGCGGGGGGGGTTGACAGGAGGATCCAGGTCCCCTGCAGCTGCGGGGGATCTGGATCTTAGTCGTCTCATAATCAGACCTGATTATAAGACGAACCCGATTATAAGACGAGGGGTATTTTTCAGAGCATTTGCTCTGAAAAAAACCTTGTCTTATAATCGAGCAAATACGGTATTTCCTGATGTTACTTTTAAACTATGCCTATCTAGCTTAAGAGTATGTAATCTTGTTGAGGTAGTATTTCTCCTTTTAAATAACCACAGCAGTTACTGCAACACAAGAGGTGTAAGAGAAACCAATGTAAGGTACAGTGAAGGAAAAAATTATTTGATCCCCCTGCTGATTTTGTAAGTTTACCCACTGACAAAGACGTGATCAGTCAATAATTTTATTTGAACAGTGAGAGACAGAATAACAACAAAAAATCCAGAATAACGCATTCCAAAAGTTATAAATTGATATGCATTTGACCCCTTTGCAAAACATGACTTAGTACTTGGTGGCAAAACCCTTGTTGGCAATTACATGGGTCAGACGTTTCTTGTAGTTGGCCACCAGGTTGCACACATCTCAGGAGGGATTTTGTCCCACTCCTCTTTGCAGATCCTCTTTGCAGTCATTAATGTTTCGAGGCTGAAGTTTGGCAACTCGAACCTTCAGCTCCCTCTTTCTATGGGATTAAGGTCTGGAGACTGGGTAGGACACTCCAGGACCTTAATATGCTTCTTCTTGAGCCACTCCTTTGTTGCTTTGGCCATGTGTTTTGGGTAATTGTCATGCTGGAATACCCATCCAAGACCCATTTTCAATGCCCTGGCTGAGGGAAGGAGGTTCTCAGCCATGATTTGATGGTACATGGCCCCATCCATCGTCCCTTTGATGAGGTAAAGTTGACCTGTCCCCTTAGCAGAAAAACACCCCCAAAGCATAATGTTTCCACCTCCATGTTTGACGGTGGGGATGGTGTTCTTGGGGTAATAGGCAGCATTCCTCCTCCTCCAAACACGGCGAGTTGAGTTGATGCCAAATAGCTCAATTTTCTCATCTCATCTGACCACAACACATTCACCAAGTTCTCCTCTGAATCATTCAGATGTTCATTGGCAAACTTTAGATGGGTCTGTACATGTGCTTTCTTGAGCAGGGGGACTTTGCAGGCGCTGCAGGATTTCAGTCCTTTACAACGTAGTGTGTTATCAATTGTTTTCTTGCTGACTATGATCCAGGTAATATGCTCCTAATCTCAGCTCGTTACCTGTATAAAAGACACCTGGGAGCCAGACATCTTGCTGATTGATAGGGGATCAAATAAAGGAGATGCAACAAAACAATATGGCTGCGTTTCTCTGCCGTAACACATACCCTGTGCAAAAAAATCTAAGCAACACAGAAGTGTTGGTGAATAAAAGCGCAGGAAATAATTTCTGCGGCCATCTTTAACAGTGATTGGCTGCCATGTAGCTGCATGAAGAGTCCCCAAATACCCCTGATAGGATAGTCTGGGTTGTCTTCTTTACAGAAATATATACTTTTTGGGGTATTTTTGGTTTATGTGTTTAAAATCCCATCATACCTAATGTAAAAATTCTATGGCTTTGTAAAGAATAATGTACACCTTATAGTATGTTCCCAATAAGTCAGTGGCGGCTGGTGGGTAATTCCAAAGGGAGTTTACATGCTGCTGTTCCCTCTCCACGAACACACAGAATAATGGTGCTTCGTGCCTTGCGTTGTTAGCTCCGCCTCCCTGCTCGCATCACTCACCGAGGAGGGCGTGGAGACTTCGGGCTGGGCAGTGAGTGTGTTGGCTGGGAGCTGACGGCTGGGAATAAAGGCTGTGCGAACAGGGATCAAATGGGCTGCTCAGCCGGAGCTTTAGGAAGCGCGGCAGAAATTGAGCTAATAGGGTCTTTCTTCTATCGCACTTGCGCTGCAACATTAACATTAAGTCTCATCTCAACATTAAGTCTGTCTGGGATTACATGAAGAGAAGTAAGCAACTGAGGCTAACTAAATCCACAGCAAATCTGTGGTTAGTTTTCCAAGATTTTTAGAACACTCTCATTGCCGAGTTCCTTAAAAAAAAATGTGAAGTACTGTGTGTGTGTGTGTGTGTATGTATATAATCCAAAGTACACAGTTGCACACCAACCTTAATTACTCTGCCCGGTGCCTGGTAACTGAAGCAGTAATGCATATAGATTCCAAAAATAGTTGCCGGCACTCCTGGGACTTGGTTTCAATAAATCTCTCAAAGCTCTGTATTACAAGTCATTTGACTTGTAATACAGAGCTTTGAGATATTTATTGAAACCAAGTCCCAGGAGTCCCGGCAACTATTTTTGGAATCTATGTGTATGTATATATATATATATATATATATATATATTTATTTGAGAGATTTATTGAAACCAAGTCCCAGGAGTGCCGGCAACTATTTTTGGAATCTATGTGTATGTATATATATATATACCGTATATATATATATATATATATATATATATATATATATAAAGTCCAGAATTAACAATTGCACTCCAATCACCACTTTTGCTGCCCGGTGCCAAGTAGCTGTAACAGCAAATATCCAAAAATAGTTACCGGCACTCCAGGGACATATATATATATGTTTAGTTCATAATGTCTCTTTATCTATATCGTTTTGGCTCTATTCATATAATATTCCTTTTTCCCCTGCAGACATTGATGAATGCTCCTTTGATAGGACATGTGAACATATCTGTGTGAACTCACCAGGCAGCTATCAGTGCCTGTGTCACAAGGGCTATGCCCTCTATGGGGTCACACACTGTGGAGGTAAAGTATATCATATATGCTTTAATATTAGATAATCATTTAAAAAAATGCTCCATGGGTGTGATGTATTATTTATGTATTTCGCTTAGCAGCCTGCAGGAAAGGTCTGGCCATATAGATACACTAGGCTTCAGCATAGAGCGCTAATCAGGTAAGGCACCCCGCAATAAGGCTCCCTTATCTTAGCGAGCGTCAGAAACCTAGTGTGCCTAGGACAATTTAAATACTAGGGCTAGCCCTACTCCAAGAGGTTTCCACCTCAGAAGTTTCTTTGTCGCATTCCCAATGCAAATATGCCTTTTAATCTAACAGTTTATTTCCAACCACCCTTGGGAAAATCACCCTTTACAAAATGACTGGGATCACACAATTTGATAAGTCAGAATTGTCACAGTCACTTGTTTATACAGTCAAATGTTTGAACTCTACTCCATAATAACAACAAATACGCACTGTATTTGCTCGATTATAAGATGACCCACCAAAATTTGATTAATATTAGTTCAAATTTGAACCCACCAAAATTTGAATATTAATATTAGTTCAAATTTGAATATTAATTAATATTAACTTATGCTGCTGCCCAGTACTTCCGCTTGGGCTTCAATGATGGAAAGGAAAGCTGAAAGAGAAAACAAACAGGACCCCTGCTCACCTCAGCCAGTCAGTCAAGTAACAATCAGACAAAAGGCAGGGAATCTTAAACTGCCATGCAGCTTAGCCAGGAAAAGAAAATTATGGTATACATGGTAAATATACCAAATAGTAAATGTATGAATTTTCTCTTTTCCTGGCTATCCATTGCAGCATGAGAAATGGGTAATATCCAAGCTGTAAAAAGAAGGGAGTTGTTTCAGAGAGATTAAAAGCACAAAACCAGAAAATACTGAGAAAAAAATAGGATCAGAACATTACGAGAAGATGAGAAGCTGCCTCCAGAACACATCTCCCAAACTGAGCTTCAGAAGCTGCACGAACATCAAGCTAATGTGCTTCTCAAAGGTTGACCAGAAAGGGAGTATCACCTCTGCTTGCTAATCTACCTGAAAGTGTCAGGTATTAAAGGGATCGGAGAGAAAATGTAACCTAGACTGGGGTTCCAAGGATAGGACATAGCATCCATTCCCAAAGCTGTTGGATCAAATAATCCTGAAAAGAACACTGGAACCTGGTCACCATTAGGTTTATCTGTGGAAGACACCAATTTGCCACCAGAAGTTAGAAGACACCACTCTGCTTGATCCACTGTCACTCTGCTCAAGTAGTCTGCTAGAGAGGCCACAGGAGGTAAATCGCTGTCAGGACTCAGGCAAGCAGGTCGGGTAGGAGCCCAAATGCAGGGGATACCAGGGCTCTGTCTGTACCCCATGATGCATCATGACAGGTTTGTAGGTACAGACAGGCAAATAAAGACACCCGAGGCTAGATATATATACAGATAACAGTCTACATTGGAGTGTGTTGGCAGAATGGGAGAAACAGGACTGGTTAACAAGCATTATAAAGGCAGATGTACCACGGCAGGAGAGAGAGCGCGGATAGGGGACCTTGGAGGAGACTGGATCTTCTGATAAGGCACTAGACTGGATCACCTCAGACAAGGCACATGGCTGGAAACCCACAGATGGGGTACCGGACTCACAGCAGAGAGCCCTCAGGCAGGGAAGATAACAAGAACAAAAGCCAAATAGGAAGCCGAGATCAAGGTCAGTACAAGCCAGGTCAAAATGGGTAGAATCCAACAGGGAACTACTATGAACAGCATAGGACCAGGAAGCAGACTTTTAATAGCTATATGCAACAGTACATTAAATAAATACTTTCAAACAGGTTAAAGGATATAATGGAACAGTTAAACTGATAAAATAAATTAAAATATTTTACATAAAATTACAATAAATACATAAAACCAGTCTGGGGCGTTCAGTCCATTCCAAGTAAAATGTTGCACATGTTAAGGGACTGCACTAAAGTCTCTTTGCTTTCATTGAACCCATGCCATTAAAATCCTTTAAAAAGTGTGTGTACATGTTTAAAAGCCATCTTAAGACAATTGGAAAGGTATATACCGTATTTGCTTGATTATAAGACGACCCTGATTATAAGACGAACCCCCAAAATCTGAATATTAATTTAGGAAAAAAAAGAAAAAGCCTGAATATAAGACGACCCTATAGGAAAAAGTTTTACCAGTAAATGTTAATTAATGTAAACTATGTGAACAATTCTTTTTTAAAAAAAGCTATGATTCAGAAAAATATTTTTTATTTCCTTTTTTTTCAACCTGCCCCCCCAGTTATGCACATATGGCCCTCTGCCCCAGAAATGCCTTATACCCCCTATATGCCACTGTGCCCCATGATATGGCATTTAACCCTCTAAATGCCACTGTGCCCCATGAAATGCCTTTTGACCCCCTATGTGCCACTCTGCCTCCAGAATTGCCTTATACCCCTATATGCCACTCTGGCATTTAGAGGGTTAAAAGGCATATTATGGGGCAGAGTGGCATATAGGGAGGTATAAGGCATTTCA
The DNA here is from genome assembly GCF_027358695.1 of Spea bombifrons. Lineage (NCBI taxonomy): Eukaryota > Metazoa > Chordata > Amphibia > Anura > Pelobatidae > Spea > Spea bombifrons. The sequence goes on from NC_071088.1 coordinate 48,977,434, forward strand.
GGAGGCAGAGTGGCGTATAGAGGGTTAAAAGGCATTTCTGGAGGCAGAGTGGCATTAAGGGGGTTAAAAGGCATTTCACAGAGCATTCTGCCTCCAGAAATGCCTTATGCCCCCCATTTAACACTCCTAAGGGCACACCTTCCCCGGCTGTCAGAGATCACGGGGAACTCTGATCTCTGACAGCAGAGGAAGGTCTGCGCGATGGACGCAGACAACCCCCGCTGCTAGCCGCACCTCCTCCCGACTGCAGCGGAAGTTGTGTACGTGAATCGCTGCCCGGACTAAGCACCGGGGACTCAGTACCGGTAAGTGTGTGGGGGGGGGGCAGGAGTCTTAGTCTCATAGTCAGACCTAGTTGAGGTCTGATTATAAGACGACCCCGATTATAAGACGAGGGGTATTTTTCAGAGCATTTGCTCTGGAAAAAACCTTGTCTTATAATCGAGCAAATACGGTATATTCTTTCATAAGCAATACAATATTCCTGGTCTTTCAAATTGCTTCTTTTATACAATATATCGTAAGCCATAAAACACGCCACTGGTCAGCTGTGGGACAAGTAAAAAGGCCATATAAAAAAACTGTATAGTTTTAAAAATGTAAGACCGCAAATCCATTTTAAAAGCTGTCCTGCCTTTTTCCATATGTCCTGTGTATAAAAGCAGTTCCAAAGTACTGTATATGCAACACTATTTCATCTTATGTACACTAATCTCTGGGGCACCAAGACCTCTCCTGTGCTGAAATTGCTTAGAAGCAATTCGTTCAGTTTGTTCTTTTAGTAGTATAGCAGCAGTGAACTTCTTTGTATTTGATAAACTATTCGTGCTATAATCTTGGAAGTGATATTGTTTTTCCTAAAGTGACATACTGCTTTGACAGATTTAAAACCACAGGAGAGTTAAGAGTGAGTAAAAGTCATATTTCCTAAAAATATAACCAGGCGCCTAGCGTAAGAAGGAAGCAAAGGTACATTCTTTATAAAAGTTTTTAAAACACATAGTAAAAAACGTTATAAAATATGCTTCACTTATGGAGTTAAAGAAAAAGATAAAACAAACATGCCTAAGTTTCTTTGCATACAAGTCGGGGGTGGGGGGGGATACCACTCCATCATAACTGGTAAGTATTGCCTTGAAGATAAAAATTCTCCCTTCAATTGTTAGTTTTCGAGTTTGCCATAACTCTATTTTGCGGTTTAATTTTTCTCAAACAATAATCAAAAACCACTCCCAGAAAGTTAATACTGTCACTTTGGGTCTTAACAGCAGGTGTCTGACTGCCATCCCAACCATCAATAGTAAAAACAGTGACATTTGATAAAATTCATCTTGAAACCAGAGGCACTGGTCCTTGATGAATCTTATCAAAATAAAGGAGTGGAAAAAGTTTTACAGTGGGTCTCTCCAGACCCTCCTGAGAGAGTCTAAAAAAATAGTTAAAAAAACATGTAAAAATTATTTCCCACTGATGTCACCATCAGGGGAACCTTCCAGTTCCAAAAAATATTTAAAAATAAGTGTTTTTTATCTCACCTTCACTCTCACCTTCGTCCAAAGCGTCTGATATGCTGCTGTAATCCATGATGTAAAAAAGGATCAGACAGAGAAAGTCCCATCTCAGAAACACCTGCACAGCTCTCTATGCTTCGAGCCACCTCCTAGCTCTGACTTCCCCTTTGATGATTCAACGGTGTCATCTCCAAGGCTCCCAGAAAACTCTAATTTGGATTCCTCCTTCGCGTTGTCTCCCGGAACCTCCACTTCAGCCTCCAGACTGGCTGCTAAACAGGATTCACTGTCAGACCTCCTCCTCTTAGGCATAGGACCGGCTGAATACTCCACATCTGCTTCCATCTGAGCACTTTAATGGGTTAATGGACAGTGTCCTCTACAACAGCTGCAGTTTGTTCCGGACCTGATGTTGAGATTTCAATACTGGACTTTCCACGTCTATCATCAGGACTCCTCTCAAGGTCTCCCACAGGAATGTGACTATCACGACTGGAAGAAGTTAGATTAAAAAAGATTGGGATCCACAGGACCCACCACTGGGGAGGGATCTATTGGACCCAAAACAGCCTGTTCCTTTATCTGATCGAATGGAATTACTGATCCCACTGGGACCAGGACAGCAGGATTATCCAGTGGCTGCATCACCATCGCAAGTTTCTTTGGGTTAGCTGTAGGGGAGGGCTTACTTGGACCTGGATCTAGCTTCCTAGGCCATCCAGCAGCCATATCTGCCCAGGACCAACAAGGCTCGCTGGGACAGTCCTTTTATACCTGGTTTGGCTTGCCACATCTGTTGCACAACTTATGACATATAACAGCTAGTGATGAGGTTGCGCCATTCTCCACAGTTCCTGCATAGGGACCTAGGGTTAGCTGTGCAGGTTGCCTGAGTGTGCCCATAGCCCCCGCACTTCCTGCACAAGAATGGCATCCTTGGGTAGAAACAGCATCCTCTGTTGCTACCGATGGAGAAACTCTGGGGGGTGCACTATTCCACCAACCGCTTCCTTGTGCTCATTTAACTGCACAAGGAACCTCCTCTTACCCTTACAAATTCCCATCTTATTCCTTTCCTTCTGTGGGTTAGATACCTTGTTGCAATAGTGATACAACCAGGCTATGATGGCTTCTTCAGACACATAAGACAGTAAGAGGGAGTTTTTCACCGCCGTACAGCAACTTCTATCCAATCAAGGATCATCTTCTTTTCTCTGAGGTTCTTCTAGATGTTATGATGTTTTGCAGGCAGTAGATGACATTAAGATCCAGTCCAAGTGTTTTTATTAGCACCTCCATTACAACATTATTTAGTACCTTTCTCTTCCTTCCCTCTCGGGAACTTCAATCTTGATCGAATTTCTGAGTGCTCTGTCCTTAACAGGCGCAAAATTAACGGTTGCAGGCATTTTTCTTTTTAACTCAGGCTGAAGGTAGGCAGCCTGCTTTTCACATTACTGTAAGTAGGGCCTAAACGCAAAGCAACAGCAAAGCGAAACATCCCTGAAGAGATTGGTTGTGTCTAGCCAGCAAGAGAGACTTTTCAAGTAATCTTGATGGGTTGCGAGAGGCAAAAGCTATGTTTGTTGAAGGTTTGAAGATGCCACTGGGCCCAGGGGACCAGGCCTGTAGTAGATGACATTGAACCCAAATGTTCATCATTTCTCATGCAGGAATGAAAGGTAGGTTCTGGATGCTCAACATGTTGTTCTGAAGTCGCATCATATAATCTGAAGACAGAAAACACATGCCTTGAAGATTGTTGAAATGGGCACCCAGATTAACCAGCTGTTGAGATGGAGATAGATGACCCTTGGCCCAGTTGATTAACCAGTCAAATGTTTGAAAGAACAAAAGAGACTTATAGTGGATATAAAAAGTTTACACACCCCTGTTAAAATGCCAGGTTCTTGTGATGGGGTGTGTAGACTTTTTATATCCACTGTGTCTCAATGCAGGATCAATATCTCTGGGGAACTTGTTGATTCCCAGAAGTCCAAGGTAAGCAATGGCAGGAAGAAGAACCTTGGAAAAAGTTCTCGGAGCTGTGCTGGGCCTGAAGGACAGCGGTCTAAATTAGAAATGCTCATCTTTCACTGCAAATCCCAGGAACCTCTGGTGAGAGTTAAAAATTGTAACATGAAAGTAGAAATCCCTTAGATCAATGTAGACAAGCCAGTCTCCTGGCAGGGATGACCGAGATGATGGAGGCCCTTTCCTGAGTAGCAAGAAATCATTCAGCTTGTGAAGATCCAGCATGGGTATCCAATCCACTGAGGATTTCTAAACCAGAAAAGGTGGGAAAAAAGTTCCCCAGTGCTTGAGAGAGTCAGGAATGGGAGTGGAAGGTTGGCAATATAGGTTAGTAAGGCTGAGCGCTTTTGAGGAAGGGCAAATGACTCTGCAGGAGGAGAGTCTTGAAGTTCTAGGATATATCGTCTTCTGACAAAAGAGTTGACCCATTGGTCTGGAATATGAGCAGCCCCGGTGTTGGAGAAGAGGAGAAGACAAGCACCGACATATGAACCTTCAGAACTGCTGCCTGTAGGGATGAAAAAAAAACTGATCTTTTAGATGCAACAGAATCCTTCTAGCCGCTGTGCCATAGAGCAAGCCAAAATACGGACTTGATCCACTGAAGCTGCAGCAACCAGATCAGCAGCAATCTTAATATCTTTGAAAGCTTCAATAATACAGGAACCCCAGATTCCAAGGCTCCCTTCAGATTACTGAGCCATATTTTCAGGGTTCTGGGACACAGGGGTCATAACCAGTCTCAGCTGTTTTTTTTACCACTGCCGCGTCCGCTTTCGAAGATTGAGACCAGGTGCTGACCACTGATGGTTTAAATGGGTATAATCTGAAATTATTACTATTTATTGTTTTATATAGCGCCATCAAATTCCGTAGCGCTGTACAATGGGTAGACAGGACATAACAAGTAGTATGTAACCTAACAAATTGACTAACAGAGACAACAGGTGAGGAGGGCCCTGCTCAAACGAGCTTACAGTCTAGAGGGAGTTGGGTTGTATTACATGTATTGCATGTTGATGACATGAAAATCTCTGGAACAGGATCAGGAATCTGAAGAGAATACAGAAATAATTTGTGATATAGCCTTGTCATCGAGAGGAATGTGACAGTCAGAAAATTCCTCCTCCTGAGATAATATGAAATCATCCTCTGCATCATGTTGAACATCCCCTATTATCTGCCTTAATCTTTTCAGATGTGAATGAATGCAGCATCAACAAAGGAGGGTGCAGTTACAGCTGCATTAATACTCTCGGAAGCTTTGAGTGCACTTGTCCACCAGGCTTCAAACTTCATTGGAACCACAAGGATTGTATAGGTGAGTTGCCTGCATAATTGGCATTGTTAGGTGGAACTCACAGACCTCAACATATAATCTGCATATCATACAGCCACAAGAACAAAATTAAGCATAAAGTAAATTCAATTGAATTCAATACCCCTGATGAGTTAGACTTAAATGGTTGATAAATCTACTACATGGATACTATACAGCTTTCTCCAGTAAGAATATGTTGACACGTATCACTTGTTTCCAACAGAACTTGTAAAGTGCACCCCAGGGACAAATGCCTCTTACGCCAATTTGTCCTGCAGCCGAAACGGGAAGAAGGACAACTGCTTCCTCAACTGTGCTTTAAAGACTTTGTTTGTTCCTGGTAAACTGGAATAGAGTTCATTATCTTTTCTCCTCGTATTCTGTTGTCTATGTCACATGCGTTTTTTTGTTCTCTCCTTAGAGCCTGATACTGGTTACATGTTCAGCTGTGGTCTCCCAGTGATTAAACTTGCAACAGTATCAAAACTGAACAATAATAGCAGACATTATTGTGGTGGTAAGAAAAATATTTTATGTAATCAAACTCACCTATAAATCACTTGACAAAACTCCTTTCTCTCTGGTATAATCCTAAACTGTCATTTGTTCTCATTCCCAATTCTCAGTTTACCACTGGTTGTGGGGTGTCATGCAAGGACAGATTATGAAGTCTGGATACATCTCATTTGCATAGGATTTCCATTACAAATTGTAATATTTTCAAATTTGATATTCTGAGGCTCTAACTTCAATAGCTCTCACGGGTGCTGTCAACCCAGAATATTGTACTATGGTCATTTTGAAATTTTTGTGCATCCATTTCCCTTCATCAACTTCATCCAGAAATAAGCGTTAAAAAATATTTCAAACAAACTTAGTAATGTTGTTTAGGGTTTCTTGCCCAATTTGTATTCTGCCACATTCCCCAGCTAAAAGTGATACCCCAAATGCATAGGTTTGGCATTTCCTGCACACTGAATGCTTGCGAAAATGCAAACCTAAAACAGTTTCAAGATAATTTTGGCACAGCCTCTCTCTCATGGTTAATAAAACTTTTTTTTTTGGTAATATATTTTTATTGGGTTTTCACAAATATAAGTAAAACAGTAAATCAGGGAGAGGGTAGAGGGGAAATACAGTATACCTGGAGAGGTAAGGGAAAGTGAAAAAGAAGTCCCGACGCAGCGGGATTAGCAGCGAGTAATACAGTCACCAAGGAAGATCACAGGCAGTACAAAATAAAATAAAGGTTAATAAAACTTTTATCACCCCCAGAGTACCTTATTCCCCTCCAACACTGTGCTACAACTATGCTTTTTCTTCCCCATGAAATTCAGGTATAGATCAAATAAACAACACATGGAAACACGTGATTGCTGGAATACAGCAACTTAATAAGACATACCGTACAAACCGTGAATTTGCAGGTACAGAGTAAATAAGTGACACATAGAAACATAGAATTGCAGGTATAGATCAACTGAAAAACCACATGCAAACGGTGGCTATAGATCAAATAAATAATGCATGGAAACCCTAAATTGTAGGCAACGATCGCACCCCAAAGGCCAACCTTGGGGGGCAGGTTTTAACCTACTTGCCCATCACCCAGATTGCACCTACAGGATTTGCCCCAGCACCCAGAGCACATATGTAGGACTTGCCCCAGAACCCATATTGCATCCAGATGACTTTCCCAGGACCCATGATTGCACACATATAATTTACCCCAGCACCCGGATTGAGGTTTCAAATTACCAATAAATTAGTCTAATCAGATAATGTCTAATCAGACAAAGTCAGAAGGAATATTTATTATAGACAAAATAATAATTCACCTTCTCAGTTCATCTCAAGTTTCCAGGTTGGCCCAGAGGTGGTATAGGTGGAGGGAATGCATACCTATTTAATGCTTACATCCTTTCCTGCACTGGGAGACCCTCAAAGGTATATGCTGCATCGAGATGGGCTGCAAGGCTAGACACCAGGCACCATACACTGATCTGTGGAAGAGTCTCTCTTAATTGCTGGAAGCGTCTTACTTTTATATCTTTTAGTAAAACATGAAATTCAATGTAACTATCTGTGTAAGTTATCATGCTTATTAACTATTGTTTAGCAATTTTGTGGTGCAGTACTCTATGATCAACAGCAGCAAAACTAGGAGACTAGATTGGAGTCTCTTCAGACCCCTTCACGTCTCCTTCAGAGTAAGGGGATCCTTCATTAAAGTCAACAACATCATTGGAAAGAAGTTCCCCAATGGACATTTTGGCATTTAAATCCCTGTAATGTGAAAGCGGCCTCACATTAAATGCCTGAGCTTGGGGTCATAAAAGATTTAGCCAATGCCAATGCTTAAAGTGTCAGGACATAATAGTAAGTCCTCCAGTGTCAACTGCTGGAATTCTGGGATGTACTATTATGTCCATCATCAGAAAGGGGTTATGAATGGAAGTATTCAGTAGGGAAGCATACCATATATATATATATATGCTTTTTTCTATTAATAGACCCTGTGAAGTTGAGGATGTCCTTTAAGCTGAAAGACTCCAGATGTGGATTTAGGGTACGTGGAAAACTGAAAGCAGAAGAAGTTACAAAAAATGGAGGTATGCTAATTTGATTACAGAATAAAGACTGAGGTTTTAATTTTAATGTGCAAAAAGTATTCTGGTAAACAGAGACAATTGAAAATAGTAAATATGGCCCCCCTACTATTTTTATTAATTTATGCTTGCAGTCCTGTTTTTACCATCCTAAGCATTTTTGTGTTTCTTTCATTATCTCAGGTGGGATAACGCTTTGCACAGATTGCTACATTACTTATGCCCATTTAAAATGTGTCTCCTTGTGGAAAGCCAGAGGGCGTCATTTTCGTTCTACACAGAATGAAGAACTCACCAGAATCACACTAGAACTTGAAGCTGAAGTTAAGCTAGAGGAGACCACAGGTGATTTAAGTGCAGGTTCTTACAATTGCAATGAAATGAGAAGGTCTGTGCATTTACTGGCCCTACGATGTTAAGTACACTTATTAAAGTAACATATACTATGGTGCCAGCAAAACTGGCGCTTTAGGGATAGCATGGCAACTGCACTGATGATAATTACATATTTTTGATTTTTAAACTTTGTTAAAGATAAACTTTTTGAGAAGGGAAGAAAGAGCTCATGTGACATATGCTGGGGTAATCCATGAAAAGACCTCAGTGTGGTCAATATTGCCACATTGTCACATAATTTGCACTACCTATTAGTACTGAGTTTGATGGTAGCTGATATGTGACTGAAAAAGTATGTTACAGTGTAAAAAGCTGTGTAGTGTTGGGAAAGTTTTTTCTTAAGCAAACATTCTATCGGGGTAATCACCTTGAAGTTGAGGTTGTTGTTCTTGTTCATGTCGTGAATGTCATTTTTTGAGCACATCCTATGACCATGTATCTGAATTTTAGGACTATTTGTCTGTACAATGGAGTGAATATATATTCCCTCCTTACTATGAATCTTTTTGTTGACATACAGAATGTGAGATATATCTCTTGGCTATATATTATAGGCTTCTCCCTCTTTATGGTGAATTAAGGTACTTTGTCCAGCATTTGTCAGTGTAATTGTGTTATTTGTCTCTTTTGTCTTGCTATTGTAAAGTAGAGTGGTAATCACTATTGGTAACCTTTGAGCTTGGTATGGTTTCTGATGTTACAATCCTCGATTACCAGTTTCTGTTCTACCATGTTGGAGTCTCTCATTAATAACAGCGTTCTGTGAGAGATGTCTTCCAAAGTTGGAAAATTCTCATTATTCTTCCATCTCTTGAATTTAAGTTGCCAAAGTTGAGGACTGCTTACTGATGGCTTTTTGATGGACGTTTGTTTGTCAGACTCTTTATGTCATAAACTTCAGTCAAGATATAGACGATTTCCTGAATACCCATTTCAGAGTGAGTACAAGTTTAAGCATCATCAAATGAATAACTTTTGATATTGGTTTGGATAAGTCAGAGTAACTGTAGTTAATATCTGGATTGCAACTTTTTGTTGGATATATTTAGTACCTTGCATTTTAAGTCTTATGTTTACTGAAGAATTAAATACTGTATACATTCTGAGTAGTATTTTTTCAATTTTGTGAAATAATTAAATCAGGTGAGGTTAGATTCTAGAAGAAGTATAACAGGCTGTTTGTAATTTGTTTTCCTATTGTGCAGTTTGCTGTTGCATGTTTTTGCTATTGTCATGTAGACACCATTGTAGTATTTTCATTAGTTTGTCTTTTATTATGTCAGATAAATTAGCAAATATTTTAAATAAGAAATAGAGCAGTTTACTACAATGTTGCACTTATGGGTGTTGCTGCCCTATGCCTGACCCAGAGCATTGTACCATGAGCCATCCTTCTCTTCTTCTTGTGCAGAGCCACATTTTGTGGTACAGAAGTTTGTACAGTGCTCTGTAGTATAACTGGAACGTCGTTGGCTAACCCTCCAACATAGTCTTTTGGGTACATAAAGTTTTCTCATATGTGCACTATGGTATAGAAATCTGGAACAGGTGGGGAAAGTAAATGAAAATAAAAAAACAAATGTGTCATCGCAGGATAAAGTGGGACATGAAAAAGTATTATTCAAGAGACTGGGCATAGTCAATCTATTCATGGTTGCATAAATATTACTATACTTACTAATGATTGGGGTGCAGACAAAGTCCATTATATTCCCAGCATCTAGGCTCCTCCCTGATTTTCTTTCCCAGATTGTGATAGAATGCAAAGGCCACAATAAGGAGTCTGTGGGGCTAACCTTAGTGTTGGTATTGTTGGCTGAGTGTCTGCTGAAGATGTATACGCCTGTGAGGAATGTACTTGAGAACAATGCCAACAATACAAAGCCCAAGACCATGACCATGTAAGAAAACTTCAAGAAATAAACATGAACTTCACACTAAATAGGAAATGTCCCACCTGCTCTTAGCGCTCCGTCTGGGGGCTATCCAGCCAAGTGTCCAGCACGTTGTCTGAGGGCTATCCAGCCGAGTGCTTAGCTCCCTCTCTGAGGGCTATCCACCCAAGTGCCCAGCATCCTCTGCAAGGGCTATCCAGCCGAGTGCTCAACGCCCTGTCTGAGTCTTCTTTTCCTCTGTATTCTCTCTTCTTTATTTGTCTGCTTCTCTGTGGACAACTGCACATGGCCTCCCAGTGAACTTCCACAATAGAGTGAAGCCTCCAGGCATACCTTCTCCCAGCTGCTCTGCCTTTTTGCAGAAGTTCAAAAAGGGGGCAGAATAATGCAGATAGATTCACTGAGAGAGGTGTAGAAACAATTCTCTTTCTCAGACAATCTGTCTTTATTATTCTGACATTCTGGTGAACTTTGGCAAAAGGGTGCGGCTTCCAAGCATGCCCTCTCCTCATTCCTCCAATCGAGGAAGAGGGTGTGCAAAAGGGCTAGAACTCCCAATGACTTGATGAGTCCACAGTTAGTTGATTCCTTTCTGCAGAAGTGAGCTGGCTCTTGATTCCAGGACCCCCTTTGTAGATCGCTTTCATAAAATCCTGTGGATCCTGATCTCCTATTTTCCTCCTTGGCCAGGTGCCATAAGTTGATGCTTCTAATAGTGATCTAACAGCGATCTTGATGAACACTCAACCATCTCTCCAACAGGAACATCAAGTCTTAAGATACTACAAGATACAATTGTTTCTTCCCCAGCCAAACCTATCACACTCCAGATTTATTAGTATAGAGCAGGAGGTTTAGACCTACACATACATGATCATTAATCTCCATGCAATCTCTCCAGAACCCAGAACAATACCATAAAGACATGGAGACTGGTGGTAGAATTAGTGAATGGAAAGAGTTAAAATACTAGCATTGAAATAGCAAAACACTATTTGTAATTATTGCCCTATAAAAAAACTTTGGGTATCTCTAAACTCAGGACAAATAGCAGAATCCATTTAGTAGGTTTTTTCATTAACTTTGATGAATAAAATATTTTTGAATAAAACTTTTTTATCAAATTTTCAACATACCATAGTTGCTCGATTATAAGACGACCCCCAAAATTTGAATATTACCGCATGTGCTTGATTATAAGACGACCCTGCTTATTAGCCGACGCCCCAAAATTTGAATTTTAATTTAGGCAAAAAAGAAAAAGCCTGAATATAAAACTACCCTATAAGAAAAAAGTTTTACTAGTAAATATTAATTCACATTAATTCACTATTTTTCATATTTAATAAAAACTATGATTAAGAAAAATGCATTTTTTGTTTTAATTTCCTTTTATTTGCCAACCTGCCCCCTACATGCCACTCTGACCCTCAGATATGCCTTATACACCCCTATATGCCACTCTGTCTCCACCAGAGAAGAGGATTCGGGTCCCCTGCAGCACTGCGGGAGATCTGGATCTTAGTCTTGTAGTCAGACGTCTATTTGAGAACACAACCTCGAATAAGAGACAATGGTTATTTTTCTGAGCGTTCGTATTGAGGTCCTTCCAGGATCAACAAGATCAAATTGAATGAACAAAAAATGGACGGATGTAGTTAGAATGAAGCTGAGTTGTATAGCTCTGATGAGTATCCCTGCTGGAGCAAGAATCTTCCGATTGGACCCTCTATCCAAGTTTCCCTTCGTTCGGCTTGACGTAAGAGGTTATCCTTATCGTCTGACGTATGGCTCCTCCCCAAGCGGCTGTGCCGGCAGAGAGGATAGGATTCCCACGGCACTTTCCTCAACCCCCTGATGTCAAGATGCGACGTGAGAAAAGGACGTACCAACGTAGATATAAAGACGAACGATAAGGGATCCAGACACATATTGATTTCCACCAACAACAAGGACGTTACGACTTACCTTTCTACTATCTACATATTATCTCTCCTGAGGAAGCTGGCATATCACCGGTGAAACGTGTTGAGAAAAGAAGTTTTTTTTCGAACATTTCATTTCTTAAAGATACTGCACTATTGTGGCTTCCATCTTTTATAGACTGCAAACAAGATATTAAAAATACTTTTTCTACTAACCCTTGAAGAGTCTGATATTCAGTTCTGTTTGTGAGTGAGATCAATTATATACTATTCTCCAAATTCCTTGATCAAATTGCAGTATTATTGTTTTTTATTTTTCCCTCATGTACACGCGCCACATATTTGGTTGAATTTGATTTTGAACATCCTGAGGAGTGTTAATTTTGTTGCTGCAGTACATGGACAGGGAAGTACTACACTAATGAATTGATTTATACACACTTATTCACGTGATTGGGTGATAAGACGTATAAACCTATAAGACTACCCTATAAGAAAAAAATTCTTATATTGGCCGACCTTATACCCACTATATGCCACTCTGCCTCCCTGATATGCCACTCTGCCCCTCCTGATATGCCTTATACCCCCTATATGCCACTCTACCCCCAGATTTGCCTTATGTCCCCCTATTTGCCAAGCTGCCCACTTCCGCCAGGGCTTATATGACTGAGCACCGGAAAGTCACATCACGCTGGTGCTCCGTCATAGAAGCCCCAGTGGAAGTGTCCGGTAGCAGTGGAGGTTGCCGGAGAGGAGGATCCAGGTCTCCTGCAGTGCTGGGGGGGATCCTCCTCTGTGGCAGCCGGGGAGGGTCTGTGCGCTGTACTTCCGGCCAGCAGCAGCGGATGTTGTCCGCGCGATACACGGATGGGGGATCTGGATCTTAGACTTGTAGTCAGACCTTTATTTGAGGTCGCTCTCACTCTCTCTTACACACTCATTCACTCTCTCACACTCTCTGATGCTGTCTCTCAATGTCTCCCTACCTTTACTGACACTACTTTCTGATACTACAATTCAGAGGAGAAAAAAAAGATGTCAGCGAGGTAAGAAAGAAAACGAGTGGGGTAGTGTGTAAAAAAAATGCGCACGATGGCTTCATTAGGGAAAATAGAGATTGTTAGCCTCAGGGTTGTATTTAACCTCCGATTAGGAGTTTTCTTGTCTCTGATTGGTCAGACCCCTTCCATACCCTTCTCATTAAGAAAATAGGAGGGAAGTGGAAGGACTTAGAAACAGTGCTTATACTTTTAAACTATAGTAACACTATTCAAAGCTACTCACAGCAAAGATAATGTGAAAACAAAGAACATACTATACATATAATGTCTCTAGGCAGAAATCAGTAACATAATCAAACGCAATCCATGATATCTACAGCAGTAAATTGCAATATAGATAAAATAAATTAGAACTGCAGATAAAGTAAAGACTGATATTGTATAATAGCAATGATAAAAACATGATAGACTCCAAATAGTTAATATTAACCAGTTCATGAAATTAAATACACACTCACTGGCCACTTTATTAGATACACATTGCTAGTACAGGGATGAACCCCCTTTTGCCTTCAGAACTGCCTTCATTCTTCGTGACATACTTTCTACAAGGTGTTGGAAACATTCCTCAGAGATTTTGGTCCATATGGACATGATGGCATCACGCATTTCATCCATAATGCAAATCTCCCGTTCCAAAACATCCCAAATGTGCTCTATTGGATTGTGATGTGGTAACTGTGGAGGCCATTGGAGTACAGTGAACTCATTGTAATGTTCAAGAAACCAGTTTTAGATGATGTGGGCTTTGTGACATTATCCTGCTGGAAGTAGTATCAGAAGATTGGTACACTGTGGTCATAAAGGGATGGACATGGTCAGCAACAATACTCAAGTAGGCTGTAGCGTTTAAAGGATGCTCAATTGGCACTAAGGGGCCTAAAGTGTGCCAAGAAAATGTCCCCCAGACCATTACTCACCCACCACCAGCCTGATCATTGAGACAAGGCAGGATGGATCCATGCTTTTATGTTGTTTGGTCAAAGTCTGACCCTGCCATCTGAATGTCGAGCTGGACTGCTACGGGGATTCTCACACACAACCATCTCTAGTTTTTACAGAGAATGGTCCGTGTGGACGAAAATGCCTTGTTGATGTCAGAGGTCTGAGGAGAATGGGCAGACTAGTTTGAGATGACAGAAAGGCAACAGTAACTCAAATAACCACTCGTTACAACCAAGGTATGCAGAATACCATATTTGAATGCACAACACGTCGAACCTTGAAGCAGATGGGTTACACACCAGGTGCCACTCCTGTCAGGGTATGGAAAGTTTTGAGCACAACTGTAAGTCTGCATCTCTTATGACTCTTGAAACACAAGCCCCCAATTTGAGTCTTTTCAGCTGGGGCTAGACAAATAAGAGATATTTATGACAGAACCTCCCGGGTAGAGTGGTAAAAGAATTATGTAGGTATATTCATGGTAATCAGAAGGCCTGCACAACATGCTGACAATGCAAGTCAATTCTTACTTGGTCTTTGATTGACAATTTATGTATTTGAGTCTCCGTTGTAAAATAGGAAACTGAGATAATTCATTATTCAGAAAAGATAATATTATGGGTATCTCTTATTGTACAACAAATTGTAACATTACTGCCACTGAACAAGCAATAGATAGGAAGTGGCAAACGGATACTGTACTGCATGTAATTGCCATTGGTGAAGAAAGTAGATCCCTAGAAGAGATGTCCTACAAGAGTAATAACACTATGCATGCCTATTAAGTGACTTTAGGAAACTGGACCAGACAGTTCCTTTATTTTCTTCGTTACCCTCATGGTCGAGTACTAGTTTTTGAATCCAGTTTTATAACCATACCTGGAAACTCTATGGGTTTGAGTGAAGCTCTTCTACCCTGTGTCTCCAGGTCAATTAGGTAACTAATCTGAAGAAACTTTTATATATCTTACTTTTTATACAAATCATTTTGGCATTTCTTTTGTTTTGTTTATATGGTTGATTGGATATTAAAATGGCATTCAATCTTTTGGGATCCTCAATCTAAAACAAGACCAAGGAGTAATTTAAGGTCTGAGCCTTTACATCAGAAGACATGATGTTTTCTGTCTTTTTTTGTTAAAGTGATGCACCTACATCCTACCCTGTCCAGAAGGTATGTCAGTAGTATTTATGGAACTTCTGGGTTTATTTCTAAAGCCAGTTTAACATATGACTGGCCAGTTTGTTATTGTTGCAGCTCTTTAGGTTCCTCACCTGAGAATTTTAAAGATGTTTATACATCATATCGATAGTAAACTTAACTTCCTTACACTTGTATTCTTCATAGCAAGTTGTGGACTGTCATGTCTACGCCAGAAACTGGAACGAAAGTTGAAGTCCCTTCTGAAGTCTTTGAAAAAATCCATTCAGCATGAGCGTTTTGTGATACAGATAGCTGGAGTGGAATATGAAGTGTCTCAGAAAGTGACTTCAGCAACTGAGCGAAGGGAGAACTGTATTCCTGGCCAACAACGCATAGGTGGCAAGTGTGGTAAGCACAGACCATGCTCTGGTGGTCGTTGTCTCACAATATCTTTGAGCAATTTTGTTTTCCTTTTGCTCAATCTTTTTCATTTATGTAACTTGCTGGTGCGAATTGCTACATTTTAAGCCATCTCTACCTGCACTATGTTCATACATATCAGTTTATTCTCCCTTTCTCCCCGCACTAATGCCACATCTCAGGCTTTTAAATACATGTCTATGATTATAAAATAGTCCTATTTACAGACAATGAGTCCCTGACAATATCCAAACTATTATCCTCCTTACACAACCTCTGTATGATTACACTCAGTCAGGGCCACCATCAGAGGGGTATGGCAGGTACATACATGTGAAAGGAATTAACAGAAAAAGCCAGAATGTGAGCTCACTTGCCGCTGTCCCCATAGGGCCCATAGCAAGTACACCTTAACCCCAAACTTGTTCACCCCACCTTATTTGCTGCCACCACCAAGTTCTGATGGCAAGTTTAGGGGCTTAAAAATGCCTAAAGAGGCTTTGGTAAAACCCTGAGTGAAAAGCATATCTGGGGGAGCAGAGTGGCAGCATATCTGGGGGGGCAGAGTGACATATCTGCTGGAGCAGAGTGGCATATCTGGGGGTAGAGGTGCATTAAAATGGCTATTGGTTTTCTGTTTGTATGTAACATATGTTGACTAACTGCAAAATAGATACCAAAAATGTTAAAATGCAGTGTGTTAGTTAGAATACTATTTTACTATTCCACTAATATGTATTTTTTCTAAAAATCTAAATTATTTTTTAAAAAAAAACCTAACTTTTAGGGTGCAGCCTATAATCGGATGCGGCCTATAATCGAGCCAATACGGTATATGCAGCCTATATACTGGCAGGCTACATGTGGCATGGTCATTTTGTACCACGTAGAACATGCGGGCCCTGGAAACATATCCCATACTTACAACAGTAAATACCCCTTGAAATATTTCAAGTTGAATGGAGAAAAATAGTTATTTAGAATTAAGGCAAAGGTGGGGAAATAAATAGAATAAATAATATTTCACAATATGTGCAAGAATCATTTGGAGGAATACCCCAATGCAAAGATTGTAAGCTTGCTCACAAAATAGGATATTTATATAAGCATTTTAGAATAGCTAAATTAAGGCTTAAGTAACAAGGTTTAAACACATTCTAAATCTGCTACAATTAAACTTGTCAGAGTTATATGGCAGAGTGGCATATAGGGGGTTAAAAGGCATATCATGGGACAGAGTGGCATATAAGGGGGGTATAAGGCATTTCTGGAGGCAGAGTGGCATATAAGGGGTTAAAAGGCATTTTTAGAGGCAGAGTGGCATGTAGGGGTTAAAAGGCATATCATAGGGCACTCTGCCTCCAGAAAATGCCCCCCATATAACACTACCCCAAACCCCCCCCCCCCAACTTACCACTGCTTCTGACTCTCTGATGTCTGGTTGCGGCAGCAGGTGGAAGCCGGCGTTCATGAAATTAAAGGGGCTGGCGTGCACGTACCTCTCCACCCAATGGCCGTGCCTCAGCACTTCGTCCCACGTCTTAAAAGGTGTGGGGGCAAAGAGCTGAGGCACGGCCATTGGGCAGCACGGTGTGTGCACCCCAGCCCCTTTAATTTCATTAGGCGCCGACGGCCGGAAGAGGCATTCAATCCCGTTCAATCCCGGTCTGTCGCCCAACATTCAAAAGAGCAGCTGAGCGGCTGCGAACGGGATTGAAAGCCTCTTCCAGCCGCCGGTATCCCGGTGGGCCAGCCCGGCCCTGGCCTCACCCTTCCTCTGCCCCTGCAAAACGGGAATGGGGATAGGCGGGACAGAGACCCAAAATCGGGACTGTCCCGCCTAAATTATATAAATTAATGGTACGACCTCTTCTCCCCTCACTACACTAACTAATTTCTCTGCTGTCACTGAAGAGGATGTACATGCTCTTCTTCTTTCCTATTGTCCAGCCACATGCCCCCTTGACCCCATCCCTTCCCATCTCACCCTACTCTAACTCATATCTGGTTTTTGCCCTCGACACTCTACTGAGACCAAACTTACTAAAGTTACTAATGACTTACTCACTGCTAAATCCAAGGGCCACTACTCCATGCTAATCCTACTGGACCTTTCTGCTGCTTTTGACACTGTGGACCACCCTCTTCTCCTTCAAATGCTTTATGATCTTGGCCTCCATGATACTGCTCTCTCATGACTCACTTCCTGCCTCTCTGATTGTACCTTCAGCGTCTCCCTCTCTCAGTTGGGGTACCCCAAGGCTCAGTTTTAGGACCCCTTCTGTTCTCTCTTTACACTTCCTCCCTGGGCAAACTGATCTTATCCTTTGGCTTTCAATACCACCTGTACCCTGATGACATCCAGATCTACCTATCCTCCCCTGATCTCTCTCCCTCTGTCTTAGGTTGTGTAACTAACTGCCTTGCATCTGTCTCTACCTGGATGTCTGCACTTTTCTTGAAACGTAACCTCTCCAAAACTGAACTCCTCATCTTCCCTCCCTCCAATGCTAAGATTCTCCCACCTATCTCCATCAATGTTAATGGTGCTATCATCTCCCCATCTACTCATGCACGCTGTCTTGGTGTCACCCTTGACTCTGACCTTTTGTTCACACCCCATATTCAGTCTGTCTCTAAAAACTGTCACCTCCATCCCTGCATCCTGCATCCGTCCCTTCCTAACAAAGCATGCCACTAAGGCCACGCCCTGATTATCTCCCGTCTTGACTACTGTAACTCTGTCTTAGCCGGTCTCCCTCTCAACCGTCTCACCCCTCTACAATCCACCATGAATTCTGCTGATAGACTTATCTTCCTCTCACATCGCTTTACTAAGGTCTCTGTCAGTCTCTTCACTGGCTGCCTCTACGCTTCAGGATTCATTTCAAAATCCTCACTCTTACTTTCAAAGCCCTTCACAGCGGTTCCCCTCCCTACTTCTCTAAATACACTCCTAACCGGTCCCTCCGCTCATCCAATGATCTCCTTCTAGCCTCTCCTCTGATTTCTATCTCTCATGCCCGCTTACAAGATTTCTCAAGGGCTGCCCCTATACTCTGGAATGCCCTCCCCCGGTCTATCCGTCTCTCCCTCTGCCTTTATTCCTTCAAAAAATCCCTCAAGACCCACTTCTTTAAGGATGCTTACAACATAGGACTAACACCCTCCCATATTCCTTTAGCTCACCTTTCCTAGTCCCTCTGCTGCAATACTTTTACTATTGTCACTGGTCTATCCCTAACAACGGCACTTTTACCTATTGTGTAATACACCCTAACTCCCTCTAGACTGTAAACTCGTTTGAGCAGGCCCCTCCTCACCTGTTGTGAGTTATATAAACAACAGAATGTTTCAAACAGAAGAAAATACCCCTTCAGCAGTAACCAATCATGGCCTGACATAAACCCTGAGGCGCTGCAGCAGTACCATGAGTGAATTTTTTTTTACATGTTCCTTAACCCCTTGAGGACAATTTGTGTGCCAGATACGTCACGGAAAAACATCCCTTTGGCGACAATTGACATGCTTGACAATGACGAGGCATTCAGCAACACTATTCAGCAGGGGCCCCATGTGGCCCTTCCCCAGATGTCAACATCCGCCATATATAATACTGCGACAAACACCAGATTTCAAAGAGCTTTGGAGGTGATCAGCTTACTAATAACAATGTGGTTAGTAAAATAAATGTAAAATAAATTATACGATACGATCAAAGTAATGGCATCAAAAGAAAAGCATTCTTGTCCTGAAAAAAGACAATGTACAGTATCGGCTCGATTATAGGCCGTACCCGATTATATGCCGCACCCTTAAAGTTGCCACACTGCCCCCCTATATGCCACTCTGCTCCCTAGATATGCCCTTCTGTACCCTGATATGCTTTGTGCCCCCCAGATATGCCACTCTGCCCCCCAGATATGCCACTCTGCGCCCTCCCCCCAGACTTACCAATGCACCCCCAGACTCCCTGGTGTCTAGCAGGGGCAGCCAGTGGATGTCTGCATGATGCGCGTAGACAACCTCTGCTGCTGCTCGCCACTTCCGCTGGGGCTTCTATGCCGGCGCTCTGTCAAAGAAGCCCCGGCAGAAGTGCCGGTAGCAGTGGACGTTGTCTGGGTGCACGGACGTTCACCGGGTGCTAGAGAGGAGGATGCAGTTCCCCTGCAGCTCTGCGTTGGATCCTCATCTCTGGCAGTCGGTGAACGTCTGCGTGATCTGCTCAGACAACCTCCGCTGATGCTGGCCGGTACTTCCGCTGGAGCTTCTATGGTGGAGCACTGGAAGGTCATGTCATGCCGGTGCTCCATCATTAAAGCCCTGGCGGACGTGCCGGAAGCAGTGGGGTTGGTCTGCATTGCTCAGACATCCACCGGCTTCCAGAGAGGAGGGAACAGGTTCCACAGCAGGGCTAAGTGAAAAAGAAAAAAAAAACACCTTCTCGGCTCCCAGAACTTCATGTCCCAGGTGTCGGGTGATACAAATTGCATATATAATCGGGCCAATATGGTATAGCTTGTGTGGGTATAGTAAATGACAAAGAAGAAATTTCAGCTAAACAAGAGCACCGCAAGATATTTTAAAACCGTTGTCTTGAAGGGTGCAAAAAATAAAATCAGCCATTGTCACGAAGGGGTTAAATAAAGATATGCAAATGTATAATTGTGTCTTACTAGTTGAATAATTCTGCATTTGTCTATTGTTCTGACTTAGTTTAAGATCAGATTTAATGACTAATATTTGCAGAAATCTGGGTAATTCTAAAGGGGGTTCACATACTTTCCTACAACTGCACTGTTTTGTTTTTCTTTTCGTTACTCTTTTCCATTTATTGCTGTTTTTCTGTATTCTTAAAAAATACAACTAAATCAAGTAGTGTGTACTACTGTATTTGCTTGATTATAAAGACAATGTGCTTTTTTTCCAGAAAACAATCTAAAAATACAACCTTGTCTTATAATCAAGGTCATTTTTAATTCAGACCTCAGATATGCTGCACAGCCGACTTACCACTCACGCTTTCTCTCACTCTCTCTCGTGATCCCTTTCAATGTCTCCCTAACTCTGCCAATCACTTTTGTGTCCTTGTCCAATTTTCTGCAGCTGCGCTTCTTCTCTTCTTTCTTCGTCAGCTACTCTCCAGTATCAGCTGAGTAATCCAGCCACTTCCACAAAAGGTAGGAGTCTCTGCACACACCGTGGTGCATGCCATGTGGCTCAGCCCATTTTGTGAACAAGATTTGCTGAGAACGAAGCTTTTCTGACCTCTTCGTCAGGACAGTGTGTGAGGCGGTTCTGCCTTTTTGTGGAAGTACCTGGTTAACGAAGGCACAGAGGTGGAAAAGGTAAGGGGAGTGTGAGAGAGAATGAGTAAGATAGTAGCTGTGTTTATTTTTTTCCAGTGGTGTCGTCTTATATTAATGAAAGAAAAAAAAGCCCTTAACAAGTTTGGGGAGGTCATATTATAATCAGGGTCACATTATAATTAAGCAGTTTCTTTTGTTCATCCATCTTCTCTTTTTTTAGTTGGTTACTCTTTTTGTTGTTTACTTTACTCTCTTTTAGTACTTTTTTGCTGTCTCTGTGATAGCTGTTTCCCCCCTCATTAAAAGTACCAAGTGAATCCCTTTTTTACATTTCTCTCAGCTAGATGTCCCCCTGGTACATTTTATCATGGTCAAATGGACCAGTGCCAGACATGTCTCCAGGGAACTTATCAGAATAAGGAAGCACAGCTGTCATGCATTCTTTGTCCAGGAGCTGAAGCAATGGGACCATCAGGAGCCACCAATATTACCACCTGCACTGGTAAGGTTTAATTTGCAGATATAATTATATTTTGAATAGCAATGAGAGCATGGTGAAATAGCTGGGATACACATATGTTAAATCTGTTATTTTCAGTAACCCCATACGTATCCTTTGCTATATGTAGGTCTCTGCCTCCCTGGACAGTTTTCGAAAGATGGATATAGGCCGTGCCAACCATGCCCTCGTGGCATGTATCAGCCAGAAGGGGGTCGTACACATTGTTTTGCATGTGGAGGTGGACTAAATACAAAACACGAAGGAGCTTATACATTTCAGGAGTGTGACACTAAGGGTGAGAATCAGTGTATTTTGAGAAGCACTGGTGTCCTTACAGCTTTTATAGTTAATTTACATTTATTTTCTCTTACCTTATTTATTTTCTTTTTGCATCCCATTGTTTTTGCCTTAGTTCAGTGTTCCCCTGGCCATTACTACAACACAACATTGCATCGATGTATTCGTTGCATGATTGGATTTTATCAGCCCGAATTCCGTCAAAAATTCTGTATCTCATGTCCTGGAAACTCAAGTACAGACTTTGATGGCTCTACGAGTATTGTCCAGTGCAAAAGTAAGTAAGTCATGGGGAATGGAAGGTGTTGGGCCACATTCAAATTAAAAAGTAAATGAAAAGACTACTCTTGTAGACAAACAAATACAGAAGTAACACTAATATAATTATAAAACATAGAGGAAGATTGTAATTCGTTGTGCAGTGATTTTAATAAGACATGGATTATTGCAAACTTAATTCAACAGACTTGATATATAAAGTGGTGAGGGCAGTGCTCAGCAATTTTAAGGGCAGTGTATATGTGTGTACTTTGACGGTGTATTAACCCCTTAACAACCAATGACATGCCAGGCACGTCCCTGAAAAGCAGTCACTTAACGACCAATGACTACCTGGCACGTCATAGCATTGACCAAGCTTAGAAAGTGATCTACAATTTGCTTTCTTCAACTAAATGGTGTTGCTGTAATGCCTCGTTGAGGTATTCAGCAACACCGAGATCGGCATCAGGGGTGTGTGGCCCCTCCCCGGGGCATCAGCGTCAACGCCTGTTTTAAAAGAGTTTAGGAGGCATTGCTAAAATGCCTCAATAGTGAGGCATTCAGCAACACCAAACACCCACCCCAGGATGTACTGTGAGAGCTCTGCAGAGCGTTCAAAAGCACCACTATGAGAGATTTTGCCTCTTCCAAGATGGCGAGTCTCTCAAGACCCTGCTGAGAACTCTGGTTTCCCTTGCAGGTTGAATACAGTTACTGCATTCATCCATGCAAGCAAATTGAGCCCAGCTTTCTAATCACAATGTGATTAGTAAAATATAAAACAAAAATGGAAAAAAATAAAAATAGCTGAAAAAAATATAAAAATGTTTATATAAATATTTTATAATAATAAAATAATTATGCAGTGATGTCACCATCAGGGGAACCATCATGTTCCAACAAAATGTAAAAAAAAAAGTCCCAAAATATAAAAAAAGAAAATCTTCTAAAAAATCTTGGCATTTTTATGAAGGCTGTGTCACATACAAGTAATTGGAGACACCGTGGTCAGGTAGGACTCCAGGACAGAACACTTCATATAAGCCCAGGTCAGGATTCCGGAGAGCAGGATAGTCGTATAACGTAGCCGAGGTCAGGATTCCGGAGAGCAGGATAGTCGTATAACGTAGCCGAGGTCAGGATTCAGGAAAACAACGAAGTCAGACGAGCCAGGATCAAACACGGGAAACAGTAATCAAACGCTATCTGGGAGCTAGCACTAGGCATAGACAACCATCAGAAGGCAAGGCATAACTGAACAGAGCAGGTATAAATAATGAACTGCAGGGGAAGTTCGAATCTCCCGCCAAAACCTCATGACGTCACTTCCGGTGTCCGGGACTCGCGGCCATCATGAGTGTGGCGTAACCTCCCTTCATATCGTCGGTCAGGATCAGGGTGTACCAGGAGGTCTGCCTCTCCTGCGCGGCACTTCAGAGGACGGCGGCGGAAGCTGTAGTGGAGGTGGCCATGCGTTGGAGGGGGGTCTCCCTCTCCCTCATGGCGGCTGCAGTGGGGGTGGCCGTGCGTTGGAGGGGGGTCTCCCTCTCCCTCGTGGCGGCTGCAGTGGAGGTGGCTGTGCGTTGGAGGGGGGTCTCCCTCTCCTCCGTGGCGGCTGCAGTGGAGGTTGCCGTGCGTTGGAGGGGGGTCTCCCTCTCCTCCGTGGCGGCTGCAGTGGAGGTGGCCGTGCGTTGGAGGGGGGGTCTCCTTCGTGGTGGCTGTTGCGGCAACATGGGAGCCGAGGACAGGTGAGTAACAGGCTGATGGTAAAATAAGTGCATTAAAAGAGTTAAAATACCTCCATTTGAAATACCCTGGGGTGTCTAGTTTTCAAAAATATATGATTTGATGGGGTAAATTGAACTGACCGGCTTCAAATATGTCCCAAATACATATTTGACCAGATTTGGAAAAAATGCTTTTGAAATAGCAAAACATACTTATTGCCCTATAACTTTGAAGAAGAAAAAAAGTAAAAAAAAAAAAATAAGAAAAACATTGGGTATTTCTAAACTCAGGACAATAGTAGAATCTATTTAGCAGTTTTGTTCATTAGCTTTTGTAGATGAGTAAAATATTTTTGAAATAAAAGTGAGAAAATGTGGGTTTTTTCAATTTTGTTATCATATCTTTTTATATGAAATTTGATTATATGATCTAATGAAGAAAGTCCTTCTTGGCCTGTAAAAAAACAATATATAACTTGTGTGGGTACACTAAACAGGAGAGGAGAAAATTACCGCTAAACACGAGCACAGCAAAACAGCCTTGATCACGAAGAGTACAAAAAATAAAAAACATATAAATATATATGCGTTAGACATGCATTTTGAATTACATAATATGTACAGCTGAACTGGCAATTAGTTTTCATTCTTTAATATTAGCCTATGCTGCCGATATATATAAATATTAGACGCTGCTGCCAGTATATATAAATAATATTAGACCCTGCTGCCAATATATATCAATATTATAAACAAATTCACACTTTCATTCACATAATTCATTCACACATATTTATTAATGCATATTAATTAATTCATACTCTCAGGCATTCAGACAATTCATCCACACATTAATTCATTAATTCTGTCACTCATTCATACAATTGATCCACACATTAATTCTTTCATTCTCTCACTCATTCACACAATTCATCCAAACATTAATTTTCATTTTCTCACTCATTCACACAATGCATTCACACATTAATTCTGACGCATTCTCACTCTTTATTTCAATATTCTTGCTACCCCCTCTTCCCCTTCTCACTATCTGCCCCCCCTCTCACTATCTACCCCCCTCCCCCACTTCTCACTATCTAACCCCTCTCCTGCCCAGGCCACATGCCTTTCAACTGCTGCTGCTGTTTCACTGTCTCCTTCCTTACTCTGGGGATCCCAGCAAAAAAAAATTCAAACATTGTGGAAATTCAGTCCTGTACCGTGTGACTGGATGTGCCTACCCAGGACCAATGCCCTACTCTCTGTTTGTCTCTTTGAGATGGTGAAACGTGAGTGCAGAAGGCCCCTTTGGGGACGTCCCCTGAACAGCGATGTATTCTGGCCTAGGCCATCTAGGCCTAGGGTGGCAGACCCAGGGGGCATCAGTCAACTGCTGCCAAACTGGGGTGCAGATCGACCTCTTGGGCATTCGGGGGACCCAGTAGCTCGCTGCTTAATAGGCCGGTTACAGGGGAGATGTTTGATCTCCTGAACCAGGCCATTTACACTATGCAGTGTTGACTGGGCGGCCCTCGTAGCCTGCATTAGAACTGCATGACTTTAAGACACGTCGTAGCCAGACGTCCTGTGTCTTAAAAGCACGGTGCACCTTTTAAACTAGACTCTGAATAGAAGGCATAGGGCAGCACAGAAGGTAAATGCATCACTGCGCTCGAATGTTGTTTCCAAATCAAAAAAATGCCTCCGATATTCATCTAAACTTAATTCGTAAAACAGAACAAAAATATTGTTAGAATTAGTCTACTGCCTAATTATTGAAGACTTTTTTCTTATTTACTTTGCACTTTACAAAAATATAGAGCTTTGTGTGACAGAACCCTCCATCACTGGGGTCTCTGGAGAGGCCTGAGAGCCAGCCTCCTCCCTATCGACTATGGGCCCAGGCCTTGTAGAGACTTCTGTGTGTGGATACAGGGATTCAGTCTGCTGATGTACCCCATGTTTTAGCACTCAGTCTCAGAACTGTAACGTCAGCTGGACATCCTTTGGTAGGAAGAAGGCTGATTGTCTTAGCATTGTTGATCGTATAGGTGTGAAGTGTTTCCCCTGTTATTGTGTGAGTTAGCCCTTGTCTTAAGACCCCCTGTAGGTATGACTTGGTGTCACTGCTGCATACCTAATTATCCATTACATAACAGGTAGCTATTAATCCTGTGAGCTCCTGTTATCTCTGTGTCCTGGCCATTGTCTGTCTCAAGCCAATTATATGTCTATCGTCATTCCACGTCTACGTCCCCAGTTAATGTCATTATTTATGTCTCGTGTCATCCTGTCCTTCCCCCGGATATTGTGTTGCAGGATTTGATCTAATTACATCCTTCCTGACATGGTAATTGGATCATGTGATATTTGTCTTGCCCCTTTTCTACTTATGTATATATAGTTCTGTATTTGGCTTTAATAAATGAGTCCTGCTTTCACCTCAACATGAGTGTTGCCTGATGTTTGGGGTGGGCTGTAGCCACGCTGTGTAGCTAAGCTTCGGATAGCCACAGTGCCAATGCGGCTTCGGTGCAGCGACGTCCCTCCTTCTATCTACAACGCTGGTTCTGCCTGGTGCTGAAGGAGTTACTTGTTGGTGTCCCGGCAGGAGGAAGCAACGTTTGGCGGGAGTACCCAGTCGGGGTACAGGTCGGTCCCGTCACACTTTGTATTGATTTTGTGCTTTACAAAACTAGACTTTGCAGAAACAAGCTGTCAAGAAATGGCTTCTAATTTTAAAATTAAATAATGTTACGTACCTAACTAAGAGCTCCTCCGGGTCCTCGGCTCGGCAGCCTCAGCCGATGTGAGGAAGGGGACGACCTCCCGCCTCCACACAGCAGCCGCTGCGAAGAAGAGGGAGACCCCCCGCCTCCACACAGCAGCCTCAGCCACTGCGAAGAAGGGGGAGACCACCCGCCTCTACACAGCAGCCTCAGCTGCTGCAAAAAAGAGGAAAACCCCTCGCCTCGGCACAGCAGCCTCAGCCGCTGCGAAGAAGAGGGAGAACACCCACCTCTACACAGCAGCCTCAGCCGCTGCGAAGAAGGGGGAGACCCCCCGCCTCCACAAAGCAGCTTCTACCACTGCGAGGACGAGGAAAACCCTGCACCTCTATGCATCCTTCAGCCGTACTCGATGCTCTTCGTGCCACCTATTGGTGCCAGCGAAAACTACCTCTCCTTTTGCAGGGAGGTTACGTTCACGCCAATCACAAGATGGCCACGGAACGGAAGTGACGTAACAGACTTTCGAAAAATTGGTGGGAAACTCTATTTTCTTGACAAAACTCTCATTCCTATTTAATGGACTCAGAATCCTTCTATCATTGCCTTCTGATGGTCGTGTCTATCCTGATTCCTCAGTAAAGCGTTCCTGTTTGACTTCTGTTATTGACTCGGCTTGTGCTTTGTTCCTGATTCCTGGTGTTCTGATTCCGGCTTGTTCCATGACGTTCCTGATTTCTGGTTTCCTGACCTCGGCTTGCTCTACAACGTTCCTGATTTCTGTTATCCTGATCTTGGCTTGTTTTATGACTATCCCGTGATGCTGATTGTGACAAACAAGCCCTAAAATCATTTTTAAATTAAAAAAGCCATCTGGTGTATCCCCAGTAGGACAATAAAATTAGACATACATCTGGTACAGGTCCACCCCATGTGGCCCAGTCAATTTTATGCACTATTTTATGCCCCAAACTATCCGCACTGCCGTGCGAACATGTCAGCAGTCCACCAGTGAAAAATTGCAAGTAAAATACAGGTGTATCTCGAACCGTGGCAGTGGAAGAAAGCTACACCGCTGCCTGACTCCCGCGAGGATGACGATGGCGGGCTAAGCCTTGAATCTGGTGCAGAAGTCCCTGTAGTTCACGAGGCGGTGCAGGAGGATGCTCTGTTAATGAATCGCTCCTCCAGACAGCTCATGCAAGAGATGAGAGATGGTCTTAAAAGTGACTTCACCAACGCTAATACAGAGATTCAGAGAGAGATCCAGAATTTAGTTGAGCACACCATATAGAATCCAATATGACAGAATATGCAAATGTACACTATATTATGGCGGATGACTTTAACTCTGCCTTGTCAGAGATAGAGCTTCTTAAGACTAAACTTAAACTGGATTTAGAAGACAGATCTAGGAGCACTAACATTAGGATCAGTGGTATACCTGAAGAAATTATTATTGTAGATCTCCAGAAATACATGCAGGAGCTGTTTTTCAATGGACAATTCTGCACCTTCGGAGATTTGCCTTGACAGAAGACATTGAGTGCCGAAACCCAAACTTTTACGCTCAAATCTCCCCAGAGATTTCATCACCAGAGTTCACTTTTTGACATGAAAGACAGGATCATGAGCACTTCATTTCACAAACCAGCGCTCCCTGAAAATGTTCAAAAGACCTTGTTGTTCTCTGATCTCTTTAATACTTTAGCAGTGCAAACAATTCCATCCATTGCGTCTCATTCTTCGGGATAAAATACTGATTGGGATTCCTCATCAAACTGCTGATCACAAAAGATGATCAGACCTATACCTTTTTGCATTACCCCAGGAATACAGAAGGAGCCTGCTAGAATGGAATCTCCCACCTCCATCTCTGCTCCCAGAGTCTCCGGCATACTCTCGTCGCCAAGGATTGATCCGGAATGGACCTTGGTTTCCAAGAAGAAAAGTGGTCCTCAGGCTACCTAATCGAGGCAGGCATGTCTCCAGTCAGGCCCACTCTACTTCATATACCCCCAGCTCTGACTCGGATGGTCTCACCCAGGAATTCTGGTACAAGGTTCAGATTCGGCTCATCTCCAGGGGTTGATCTCTTCACAGGGCTTCCTTACTCTGGTTCATGGGGCTGTATCTACTCACCAGAATTCTCCAGCACTAGTGAGATCATCATTATTTTTTTCAAGGACCAACTGAAGTCAACAATAAAGAGGACCAGCTGTTGACTGTTTCAGGTAGCCTTAAGGTACCCAGAGCACACAATAGATAACCTATTACTTTTGTTTTTAGGATTTTTTTTAGGGATGCCGCACCTACGGCTTGGGTACCTAGGGTGCTTATGACTACATTTGATACATAATTTTGTTACCTGCATTGTGTGTGTTATAAAGCTGGGGTTAGCATTCAGTGTTGAATAAACACCATGATCACTTGCAGAAACCAATGTTTTCCAAGGTTTTCTGAATAATCATATTTCAATTTTTATTTTTTTACTGTTTTATAATGTGATGGCATTGGGTGGGAGGATACTTGCACAACTGTGAGGATACCATTTCCACTCTGGTGGTTTGTTGTTTTTTATATCAAGGATACCCTACAGGGGTAGCTCTATGCTTTATAAAGCATGTTTGTTTTATTTTGATCTGTTCATGTTTCAAGATATTTGCACTTATTTAAAATAGTT
Organism: Spea bombifrons; assembly: GCF_027358695.1. Classification (NCBI taxonomy): domain Eukaryota; kingdom Metazoa; phylum Chordata; class Amphibia; order Anura; family Pelobatidae; genus Spea; species Spea bombifrons. Next base: position 49,006,206 of record NC_071088.1, read on the forward strand.
TGTTTTGCATTTCCCAATTGCGTGATAGTATGTCCCAGGCCTGGGCCGGGGATGCAGGGTGCCTCGCTGTTGGGGTGCCCACTCTCCTTAGGCCGGGTACTAGTCACATTAGCACTCTGATCTGTTTTTCTTTTCTATGGCTCACCCTAATGTCCCTTAATGTTAAGGGTCTGAATTCCCCCCACAAGAGGTGCCTGCTACTGGAAGAGGCATCGAAGCACAGTTCTCAAGTTCATTTTTTTAGAAGAGACCCTATCAGGCACCCGGCCCCACAGCCCTATCCATACCTTCTAGGACCGATGGGGATCGGCACCACTGCATCCTAGGCCGCATCCCCGGCATTGCGTACTTTGCGTACCACGAGGTGCGGGGGTTGTGGAGGTGGTCCCCTTGCTAGGCACTAACGTTAGTGCTATGGCAAGGGGGCGGAGCAAGCTGACAGGGGGGTGGGTTTGGGTTTCACAACCCATTATACCCTTGCACTGCTGGTTGTAGGTGCTTGTGTATTAAGCTCCTACTAGCGTTTGCTAGCTCAGTACCCCAACTAGTGGTCATTTTTAGGAACTACAGTCTCTTCTGGTTTTTTACTTCGGCTTGTCTCCTGGATTATCCTGCTCTCTCCTGCCCTGACCTTTTGCTTTGTCACCCTGCCATTGAACTCCAGCACATCCCCACAAGGACCCTGACAGACCCATTTTGCAAACAAATAAGGCCCCCAGGTTTACCCCGGTGAAATTCCCTGTGGCCTTTCATGCGATGAATGTTGCAAAGAAGGCAGGAGTAGCAATAATGATTTCCCGCCAATTAGCCCCTAGACGTCAAGAAAGACAGGGAAGATACCTATTGGTATCATTACCAACATTAAGTATACCTTGGTGCATTTTTACGTTTCGAATGTAGATTAGTTCGTTTTTTGCACAACTACTGGCCAGCAGTCTTGATATCGTTTGACGCAGAGAAAGCATTTGACCAACTGCATTGGTCCTGTCTTTGCAGCACGTTATCAAGTTTTTCCTTTTCACCTATAGTGGTCCAATCCATCATGGCGCTATACACATACCCAACAGCACAAGTTAACTTAGCAGAACTGTTGTCTTTGTAGCTTCAACCTAGCTTGGGGTGGGGGGTCTGTGCATCAGATTGTAGTACTGGGCAGCCAATTTGTTATTCTTGGAATATGGCTTGCTAGATCTTGAAAATGACCTGCTCCACCCATACTCCCTGGATCAACTACTGAACTACCTCAATGTCCAAATCTGTCTAACTCACTCCCTAACTCTTTACTGTCCATAGAAAGTTGGAACAAAGCTCTTCCTAAAATCAAAAATCTTGCTACATTCACCAAGGCCATCTCCACGTTGGAAATGCTCATCCCTTATCCAGATCTCTCTTATTGGAGACTAAAGGTAATAGTGAACTTTGGAGACATATTCCATGGAAGACAACTGGCTTCCTATGCACAACTCCAAGAAATCTAAAGGGTGAAATCGTCAGACATTTGCTGCAAGCTGATACTGAGACCTTTATTGCGATTGGCGCTTGTGGTGACCCCATAGTCAAATTATGTTCAAGTGCCCCCAAGGTTCCCCGTTTCATTTCAATCTGCTACGCACACCTCATCACCCCATATGGCTTCCAAAATCAAAAGTATACGCTTGCATGGGAAAAAGAACTGGGCCAAATCTTTCTTACTCACAGTGGAGGGACACAAAAGAAAATATGAGGGGGTATCCCATTGTACCAAAAATGTTGAGTTACAAAAAAAGATAGCTTGCCGCTGGTATCTCACGCCCGCACACCTAACACAGATGTTTCCAGATACTCCATCAACCTGTTGGGCCAGATGTGGCCAGAGAGGAATGATGACACACATTTGGTGGTTATTTTCACCAGTTAGAGCCCTCAGGTAGCAAGTTTTTCCCCTGATATCAGAAGATATTCTTTTCAAGCCCCCTGCTGTCCCAGAAAAAGTGCTGTTATGTTTCTTACCATAAGCCTTTCCCTTGAGCCTTAGAAAACTCACTACACATAATCTTCATTGCCACCAAGCTAGCTTTGAATTGTAGAACAGTTGTTCTAGAACTTGACAATGTTGTCCAGATTTTGCAGTCTCATAGATGTTTAGAGAAAATGTCACATAGATTGAACAACACAATGTAGCAAGATCTTTGATTTTACAAAGAGCTTTGTTCCAACTTGGCTTATTTATGTTAAGTCCCATATGCCTCACTGCCCAAACCCCGACGAGTAAAGGGCTTGCTCTCCCGTGGCTCCGAGTAACCTTCGCTCCCTGCCCCAGGGCTAATTGGCGCAATGTTCTACTTTCATTTGTTTGTCACTGCAGTCGGGTAACCCTTGCATTGTTAGCTATTTGTGTACAGCATGCTTATCTTATAGGTAGTTGTCCTGCCTACTTCATCAGATATCTTCTTGTGTTTCACTGCAGTCTCATTTTAGTGGTAGAAACTGATTTACTATACTTACGATGGCAAGCCATTGTCAATATTTATTAATTATTCATTATTATTCATTCGCTTTAATTAGCACAAAAGAATGACAAAAGGAGACAGACATCATAATATTGATGGGTTTGACTGTTTATTTGTATCTCAATTACATGCACTGACTCTTTCCTGCACCTTCTTATATCGCGCAATGTCAATACCTTTATTTGGGCTTGCATATGTGTTTATTATGTATTAAAGTATCTTGTTTTAATTAACATACTATTTCCATGGTTAAAAAAGGGGAAAAAGGGTAAAGCAAGCTTATCAGTCTATGCTTGTTCATTTCCCTTGTATAATGATGTATGAGATTCTCCATCCAAGCCAGATTTATCAATCACTTTTTCTGTACCCTCCTATACACAGTACCTTCCCACTTTCCCAGCTAAATGGCACCAAAACAGGCAAGCTATTAAAGGAATCCTAAAGAATATTCAGAAGTTCAACATTCATGTTTTTTGGGGTTCCATCTCGTTTATAGAGATTTGTACGAATGCATGAATTAGGCGAATTTCATTAACAATTAAATTCATATGAAGTCTAGTATACATACACTACAGAGATACAGCATGAGCCTCCACAGTTAGTGAAGTATTGTTAGCATAGGGTACTTCTGTCCCATTACATTGTGAAAGAAAATGTTTTAATGTATTTACTAGCATTTACTCTCTTTCTTTTGTTCTCACCCTGCACACAACAAAACAACGAGAGTACAGCCCCTCACACCCCACACAATTCACTATGCTCAGCCCCTCTTCTTACAGAAAGCTATCCAGCAGACCCTTGTCAGTGAATTTCCAGTAAGAAATCAAATAAAGACCCAGCCAGTGTAGCTAACAATTCCCATGGTGACAAGGCTTGTAAATGTAGTGATTTTACCTATATATGTATATATACAGTATACGCTTACTGGCCACTTTATTATGTACACCTGTTCAATTGCTTGTTAACACAAATAGCTAATCAGCCAATCACATGGCAGCAACTCAATGCATTTAGGCATGTAGATGTGGCCAAGACAACTTGCCGAAGTTCAAACCGAGCATCAGGATGGGGAAGAAAGGGATTTAAGTGACTTTGAACGTGCCATGGTTGTTGGTGTCAGGCGGGCTGGTCTGAGTATTTCAGAAACTGAGTATTTCTACTGGGATTTTCACGCACAACCATCTCTAGGGCTTACAGAGAATGGTCTGAAAAAGAGAAAATATCCAGTGAGCGGCAGTTATGTGGACGAAAATGCCTTGTTGATGTTAAAGGTCACAGGAGAATGGGCAGACCGGTTCGAGATGACAGAAAGGCAACAGTAACTCAAATAACCACTCGTTACAACAAAAGTATGCAGAATACCATCTCTGAGCTCACAACACGTTGAACCTTGAAGCAGATGGCAGGGTCAGACTTTGGAGTAAACAACATGAAAGCATGGATCCATCCTGCCCTATATCAAAGGTTCAGGCTGGTGGTGGTGTAATGCTGTGGGGGGTATTTTCTCGGCACACTTTGGGCCCCTTAGTACCAATTGAGCATTGTTTAAATGCGACAGCCTACCTGGCCTAATGACCACAATGTACCTATCTTCTGATGGCTATTTCCAGCAGGATAATGCACCGTTTCACAAAGCTCACATCATCTCAAACTGGTTTCTTGTACAAGACAATGAGCTCACTCTACTCCGCAGTCACCAGATCTCAATCCAATAGAGCACCTTTGGGATGTGGTGAAACTAGCGATGTGCAGCCCAAAAACCTGCAGCAGCTGTGTGATTGCATCATGTCCATATGGACCAATATCTCTGAGGAATGTTTCCAGCACCTTGTAGAAAGCATACCACGAAGAATGAAGGCAAAAGGGAGTCCAACACGATACTAGCAAGGTGTACCCAATAAAGTGGCCAGTGAGTGTATAATACTAAAGTATAACATCAATGCTCTGTATATTTCATTATATTTTTTCTTTGTAGATCGACTGTGTGGTGGGGAGCTGGGTGATTATACTGGCTACTTGGAATCTCCAAATTACCCAGGGAATTATCCATCCAGTGTGGAATGTACCTGGACCATCAATCCTCCTCCCAAACGCAAAATTTTGGTGGTTGTGCCTGAGATATTTCTGCCTTCAGAGGATGAATGTGGAGACCTGCTTGTCATGCGCAAAAATGGTACATAGCTTAGTGAAAATTAAAATTGTGTATATAAAGGGAAGGGAGGGAACACTACTGGAAATGGTGAAATAGGGTAAAATTAAATTGGCATTAATAATTTCATCCAATCTACCCCTCACGCAGCATCACCTTCCTCTATCACCACGTATGAGACTTGTCAAACATATGAACGCCCAATTGCCTTCACAGCACGTTCACGCAAGCTTTGGATCCACTTTAAAAGCAGTGAGGTGAACAATGCTCGTGGTTTTCAAGTGCCATATGTAACATATGATGGTAAGCCACTTATATGTAAATTTCCTTTATATACACGTTGGTATGAACATTGGTATTTATGAACATACACTATCCTTACACATTTTTGTTTTAGAGGATTACGAGCAGTTGGTTGAGGACATTGTGCGAGATGGCAGATTGTATTCATCAGAAAACCACCAAGAAATTCTGAAGGTAAATATTTCGTTTTGTCTGTTACCCTCTTACTTATATTTATATGTGCTTCATTTTTGTACATTTTATTTTATCCCACAGGATAAAAAACTAATTAAAGCATTTTTTGAGGTCCTTGCACACCCTCAAAATTACTTTAAATATACAGAAAAACACAAGGAGATGTTACCTCGATCTTTCATCAAACTTCTCCACTCTAAAGTCTCTGCTTTCTTGCGGCCCTACAAGTAGCATTAGAGATACACTGCCTAAAATGGAGAACTGCACACTGTATTCCAGAGAGCCCATGATACAAGTAAATCACCATCAGAATTACAGTAGGACTTTACCTCAAGACACCAAGTTAACACTTCTCACTAAGAAGAACTGTCACATTGGGATTACATAGAAATTCAACATAGCAAGACTGAAGAATTCTGAACAGGCTTAAAGACTTGCTTCAATAAATACTGCCACAGTTCTGACACATCACCTAAAATGTTGATGACTTTCAGAGAAGCTGCAAAGGTGGTTGTGCCATATGGATTTCTTGGGTCATTTCAAACCATTGGAAAGCACCATTTGGTTTTGTATTTCTAGAAATTAGCTGTGATCTACAGACACAGCTTTTTGTTGGATTGCCTGATCTAGTTACTTTCCTCCTGAAGGTTCAGGTCATGACAGTTTACATGTGTGTTTATATGTATGCATATATGTGTGTATGTATATCTAATATATATAATATATGTATAAATACACAGTGACATATCTGGGCCTAGGCTTACTAGGTCCATGCCTAGGTTGACAGGTCCAGGGGGGCAGCAGTCCGCCTGGTGTCATGACGCTCTATGGGCCAGTTACAGGAGAGATCCTTGATCTTCCCGACCAGCCCATTTATACGTTATGACTCATTACAGCCTACATAGACAATATTAGAAGGTGTTGTGTGCCTTTAAGACACAGAGCACCAAGATATGATGTTTTGGCACTCTGTTCCCCCCTACAGAGGGGTTAGCTGGGGGAGTTGCCATAGGTTGGATAAAAACATCTATATAAATAGAGAGAGAGAGAGATACTTGTTGAACACATTAGAGAGTGAAACAAATGTTTTTTTAAGTGGAAAAGTACATTTAAAGTGTACAAAAATAAAGCGCTTCTAATAGATATTTTGATATATAAAGTGAGTATAAATAGCTGCCAGCACTTAACACTTAACCCCTACGTGACAATTAAACAAACAAAAGATAGAGTGCAGCGCTCCGTTTGTAATAACTCTATATTAATAGTGTTATGCAATACTTGAACATGTCTGTCCTTACAAAATAACACCCATCGTGCATAATAAATAAAAAAAACAAACAAAAAAAACCAACAGGTATACTTCGATTCAGATCACAAATCACATGTGATGTCTTCTATTAGACTCTCAGCAGGTTCACATGAAAAATAAAAGAAACATATAGATAATAGTATAATATTGTTTATACAAAAGATATTAACCCTCCTATAAGATTGGTACTCACAATCTTTGGAGCAACCAAGTTTGCTCAAACTATAGGGCGTCTGTGTAGGAATATCATAGGATCCAATAGTTTCTGGAAAACAGCAGCTTGTGGTGTTCCACTCAATGTTGTTGTTCCTCAATGAGCATCAGCTCAAGATATACAGAAGGTCAAAATAAGGAGGAGGATTTGAAAGTAAAAATAGCAATTTATTAGTAGTAAAATCTAAAAAACGATATGCTTGCAACAAGCAAACAAAGTTCCATGTTTTGCCTGTGTAGTTTGTGCTACTTCCAGGTGGGCGTGTCGCCAATTTGCATAACGCGTTTCACCCAATCAGGCTTCCTCATGCATCTGAGGAAGCCTGATTGGGTGAAACGCGTTATGCAAATGAATACAAAACCCATGAATACAGAGAGGCTAAAACCCAGAAGATTGCTGTTGTCTCTGGTTGCCACAAGGTCGATTCCTGGAAGGCCAAACTAGAACCAGGATGGAGAAGATTCTTTTGTCGAGGGATCAATTCGATCTGCTGAGGTTGTCTAAAGTTCAATTGTCCCTTCCCCTGAAATGCATGGCTGACAAATCTTCTTGGTTTTGTTGAGCCCATGCCATGACTTCTTCCAAGAAGGCCTGAAGTTTTGGAATCCGGGTGCCGCCCTGTCTGTTGATATATGATATTGTGGTAGCGTAGTCGGATTGGATTCTTACAGCCTTCCCTTTAGCCATGGACTGAACTACTCGAGGGCCAGAAAAACTTTCAGTTTTCGATAGTTGGACTTTTCAGTTTATGATCAAGACATGTCTGTATGAACCATTGCAGCCGACCACCAATTTCATCAGAATTTTTTGTCCTGGCCTTGTCTACAAAAATTCTGCGCCTTATAAAAATGTTGAAAAGGCCTGATGTTAAACCCCCAGAATCTCTACAAAAATTTTAAGTAAAAATATGAATCAAGGTGGGATAGGTCTACCAAAAATTAAAAAATATCATGATGCAACAATGATCGTACATCTTTCAAGATGGCTGATAGAAACATCAGATCAGGAGACGTGGTATAAAATTGAATCCTCATGCTTAAACTTTAAAGATCTAAGCTACTTATTATGTTCTAACTATGAAAATATAAAAATAGATAATTTCATTTTGAATAATTTATTGAAATTTTGGAAAACTTTCAGGAAGGATAATAAGCTAGGTTGTTTTATATTGCCAAATATTTCCTTAAAATCACTTGAACTGAACATCATGGATTTAGACATAAGTAAATGGCTTGAAAGAGGATTAAGCAAATTTAACCAGCTGATTAAAGAAGATTCAATAAAACCCTTTGCTCTTCTAGTAGAGGAATTCTCCCTACCTCTAAATGATTTATATACCTATTTACGAGTCAAGAACCTCATAAATGTGGAACTTAGGGCCCACAATGAAAAGAAATCCAAGCTGATATCACTATTTGAGAAAGAGATAAATGTCAAAAAAATCATAAAAAGTGAAGTACTTGAAGAGGAGGACCCATTAAACGGCAAACCCAAAGCTGTCCTGAAATGGCAAAAAGAGATAGGACATGGATTTAATCAGGAAGAATGGTATAAAACGCTAATTAATCTTAAGAAAAGCATCCACTGTCTAAATCTCAATGAACTCCAATATAAAATAATGTATAGGTGGCACTTAGTTCCAGAGAGACTCAGTAAAATGTATTCCCAAGCTTCTAGTGTATGTTGGAGGTGGGGGATAGAGAAGGGATCGTATGATCATATATGGTGGAAATGTGTAAAATTAAAAGATTTTTGGAGAATGGTGGTCTCTGTGTTAGACACATTAGAAATCAGAGGAGTTCAATATACTGCTGGAAGTTTTCTCTTTCATTTATCTTGGATAAATATGAACCATATTCAAAACTACTTAGCACTACACATATTGACGGCAGCAAAAATCTTAATAGCGTGCAATTGGAAGAAACAAGAACTTCCCCATTAGACAATATATAAAACTCAAGTACAACATCAACTACAAATGGAAAAAGGTTTATTAGCAGGTAAACATGAGCATGTTGCAGAAGAAGCGTTAAAGCAATGGCAAACATATTTTTGTAATGGAATATCGGATTCATCACCATAGAGTAGAGCTAGATTAGATCCATAATAGACCACTCTGCTATCGGGGTAACAAGATAATAAGATAGTGTTGATGACCCCTGGATATAGATGAACAGTATGGCGATATCCTATTGAAGGTCTTAATATGTTGTATGTAAACATAAAATAATATGTTGTTTTTAGAACAATGACTTTGGCTATGCAACATTTATATACGGGCGTATTCTTATGTCTATGTATGCGTATGTATATACATACATATATAGGTATATATATATATGCAGAGCAATGGAGCCCTGTACATAGAAAAATTTAAAAAACTAAATAAAAATGTGATAAAATGTAAAAATAATAGACCCCAGTGGTGTCACCGTGACATCATAAATTAAAAACAAATATAAAAAAAATAACTGTTTAATAGAAATATAATTATAGGCCCCACCCATATAGTTTTATGCTATTTTAACCCCTTCAGGACCGGGTTGTTTTTTTTTTTACCATGTTTGCACTAAATGACCAGAGCAGTTTTTGTGATTTTTTTTTGCCCAATAATTTTTATTGAAGTTTTTATTTCATAGACTATAATAACTTACAATAAACGTTTGAGTTGAAGAAAATACATTAGAAATGTGTTACAACTGGTCTTCAATTATTGAATTGGCTCCAGTACATGAAAATAATAAATTAATTAATATTAAAATAGGAATATATTAGCTGGATACAATATGAAGAGAAAATACTCCTGACTTGGAAAACAAAAACAAAAACCACTAACCTGACATGTTTAATTGTAAAGTATTTATTGGTCACCCGATGGAAAACACCTCAAATACCATCCATACAGGAAATAATCAATAAAATGAATGAAGTAAAGCAATTGGAATTAGTGGCTAACAGGGCCACGGGATCTACAAAATCATATGAAAAAATGTGGGATATATGGGAAGGTTAAATAAACAACATAAAATTACGCATGTACCAGAAAGGGTGAGACTCCCACGGGGAGAGAGACACCATTGAGGGACTTAAACACATCTAATGAAAATATCAGAAAGTAAACACATCATTCACATTTTTCACATATTTATGCTCACCAATAACAAAATGACCACCAATGTTTAAGATAAATTAATAAAAAAAATGGTTTTATCCTTTTGTGATTGTCAATCGGTTACAAATGTATATTAAGAAGTGAGATTAACTTTGAATGTGGTATTAACTTTGATAATAAGCCACATGAGCTTAAACTGAAGATTACATTTTCCTGTTTTTAAAGTTTGACATTAATGCCTGACTGACAAGTTTCTATACTAACCATATTCTTTATCTTTCTGTAAAACACAAAAGCATATTATTCATGTTTGACTAATGTTTTTCCTTTCTGTATAATAAAAATGTTTTTAAAAAAACAATAAAAACAATGTTAAATAAATAGAAACAAAAACCACTGGCCTTGTGTCTACCTTATTGTGAACCAATATTAATTACTTGTTAAGTACATGAAAATGAAAGGGAAAAAACAAACTAAAATACATAGCATTGTTACAGTAGCAAAGACATACATTTATAATTAGAGAAGAAAAAAATTATACATGTTTCTCCATTTACACAAATCCATATACAAAGATATATGTCCCTACATACACATGCATAATATACCGTATTTGCTCGATTATAAGACGAGGTTTTTTCCAGAGCAAATGCTCTGAAAAATACCCCTCGTCTTATAATCGGGGTCGTCTTCTCAGACCCCCCAAAAAATGTCTGCTGGGGCCATGCTGCTTACCGGTCGCGAGCAGCGTCTCTTCTGTTAGAAGCAGGAGGACAGGAAGCTTGCAGCGTCCTCACAGAGCTCTATCTCCCCCTCCCTCCTCTGGGGGCGGGGCCAGAGAAGTTGCTCTACAGCCGGTCCCCTGCAGAAGTCTTCGAGTGAGAGATCTGCAGTTCAGGTAAGGGGGTGGGGGAGGGTTTTTGGGTAAGTATGTGTGATTAATGTGTGTTTAATGTGTGAAGTATGTGTGATTAATGGAATGAATGAGTATTTAAATGTGTTTGTGTGTGATAGCATGGATGTGTAAGGGGGGTGGGGGTTGTAGCATGGCATAGGGAGGCTGTAATCCCACTACTATCATCCCCAGGTTCCAGCATGTACTGGCTGCCTTGGCTTGATAGGAGTGTGATTGCTGTTAGCAGTTTGATATATATATATATATATATATATATATATATATATATATATATATATATATATATCAAACTGCTAACAGCAATCACACTCCTATCAAGCCAAGGCAGCCAGTACATGCTGGGTTAAAAGGCATATCATGGGGCTGAGTGGCATATAGGGGGTTAAAATGCATTTCTGGACCTCCAGAAATGCATTTTAACCCCCTATATGCCACTCAGCCCCATGATATGCCTATATACCTCCAGAAATGCATTTTAACCCCCCTATATGCCACTCAGCCCCATGATATGCCTTTTAACCCCCTCACACTTAATCACACTCCTATCAAGCCAAGGCAGCCAGTACATGCTGGGTTAAAAGGCATATCATGGGGCTGAGTGGCATATAGGGGGTTAAAATGCATTTCTGGACCTCCAGAAATGCATTTTAACCCCCTATATGCCACTCAGCCCCATGATATGCCTATATACCTCCAGAAATGCATTTTAACCCCCTATATGCCACTCAGCCCCATGATATGCCTTTTAACCCCCTATATGCCAGAGTGGCATATAGGGGTATAAGGCATATCATGGGGCAGAGTGGCAAATAGGGGGGTATAAAGCATTTCTGGGGGCAGAGTGGCATAACTGGGGGGGGGGCAGGTTGGCAAATAAAAGGAAATTTAAAAAATATATTTTTCTCAATCATAGCTTTTATTAAACATGAAAAAATAATTTACATGAATTAATATTTACTGGTAAAACTTTTTTCCTATAGGGTCGTCTTATATTCAGGCTTTTTGTTTTTTTCCTAAATTAATATTTTGATTTTGGGGGGTCGTCTTATAATCGGGGTCGTCTTATAATCGAGCAAATACGGTACATACACATATACCTACACATGCATATACATCCCTGTTTCAAGTTTTTGTGCTTTTGCTATGACTTTTTTCAACTCTGATTGCCCACTAACTCATTTAGTGCACCCCACACATTATATATTGCTTTTTTCAGCACAAGCAGAGCTTTCTTTTGAAATAATAATTATATATATAAACCATCATTTATTATGAAAAATATCTAAAAATGTGGGGGAAATTAGGAAAAAAGGAAGTATAACCAGTGCAAATGGAAAAAAAACCTCCAAAAGTGTATTAAGGTATTTGTCCTGTTTTTGGAAACACCACATGTGCCTGGTATTTTCATTTATTTTGTCACTTACAGGGTTAAATATGAATGACGTGCATCACCGTTTCTAAACAAGATTTGTTAAAAATGCTGGGACTAAGGTATTGGTTGATGCGAGAGGAGGCCCCTGCAAGCGACCAATAGACTCACTCGCATGGCCCTTTAACTCCTGATGGCGAACCTACGGATTTCTGCTCCAGTTATCTACGCAACATCAGAACCATGGTCTCCCCCGTTCCAAGAGTTAAAGGTCCGTACAAGCGACTTTATTGGTCATTCGTAAGGACTTGCGGCACCAAGATTTTAAAAGTCTATACAAGTGACTCTATTGGTCGCCAGCAGAGGGCTCGTCTGCCATCAACCAATGAAGTACAGGTGTACTTCATTGGTTGATGGCAGAGGAGGCCCCTGCAAGCTCGTACGGACATTTAAAATCCTGGCACCAAAGCTGCTGCGTAGTCCGTACCACGTTAACCCCCGTATTAACACGAAGAATGTACACAGGGCCTGAACTGAACACAGGAACGGGCGAATATTTGTGGAATATGAAGATTTTTTTCCCCACGAAGACGAACACGAAGGGTTGGCCGGTGCCCAGGTCTACTATTAACCCCTTGGTGACCAGGCTATTTTTTATTTTGTGGTGCTCGTGTTTAGCAGTAATTTTCTCCTCTCCCATTTAGTGTATTCACACAAGTTATATATTATTTTTTTTCAGGACAAGAAGGACTTTTTTTAGATACTATTTTTCATCATATCATCTCATTCCATGAAAAATTTAAAAAAACTTCTCACTTTTATCTGAAAACTCGTTTACTCATCTAAAAAAGCTAATGAAAAAAATGCAAAATAGATTAAACTATTTGTCATGAGTATAGAAATACCCAATGTATTTATGTTTTTTGCTTTCTTCTGCAAGTTGTTGGGCAATAAGTACAAGTAGCGTTTTGCTATTTCAAAACCATTTTTTCCCAAATCTGGCCATTCTGCCTCATGTGCTATTTCGGGTATCTTTGAAGCCGACCAATGCAATTTACTCTCATCAAGCCATATATTTTAGAAATCACCCCAAGGTATTTAAATGTTGATATTTTAATTAGCGCTGCGGGGGATAGGGATCTTAGTCTTGTAATTTGAGGTCTGATTAGAAGACGACCTCAAATATAAGTCAACAGAGTGTTTGCTCTGAAAAAAACCTTGTCTTATAATCGAGCAATTATGGTACTTTGTTTCTCATTAATGTATTTAGATTGCAGCATCATGTGCAGGGCAGGTTCAATGATCAATTAAATTTTGTTAATTGCATAACTAAGAGGGGTCATTATTTTTCACAAAGGGCCAAGTAAAGTTGTATAGTGTGTTTCCTTGTATAAAATAAATAATTTAAAAACTGCACTTTGTGTTTTATCAGTGTCTAATATTAAAATCTGATCTGAAACATTTGTGTGACAAATATGCAAAAATAGAAGAAATCGGAGAGAGAGAATACCTTTTCACAGCACTGTAATATATGTAGTCCATGTTTTGTATTGTATAGATGTATTGTTTAGATGGCATTTTTATTCCATTGTATACAATGCCCTCAGGAAAAGCAATCAGACCATGTTGTTTTACTCCATCACCATTATTTCTGACCATGCTGTATGTACAATTGGTATGACTGACAGCCTTCATCCTCACGGTAAGTTAAAATGTGTAAAGTAGGATTGCAGAGTAGCTTTTGATAATTGTACTGGTTTTTTCTCCTTCATTTGCAACTTCTAGTTTAACCCCTTCGTGACAAAGGCTGATTTTACTTTTTGTACCCTTCGTGACAATGGCCGTTTTAACATTTCTGCGCTGCTTGTGTTTAGCTGTAATTTTCTTCTTTCCCGTTTACTGAACCCACACACATTAGATATTGTTTTTTTCAGGACAAGAAGGGCTTTCTTTAGATGGCATTGTTTTGATTGTATCATATTATTTACTATTAAAAAAAGTATAAAATATGGTGAAAAATTTAGAAAAAAATGACTGTTTCTAACTTTTAGTTGAAAAATCTTTTACTCGTCTATAAAAGGTAATAAAAAAACCTGCTAAATAGATTCTACTATTTGTCCTGAGTTTAGAAATACCCAATGTTTTTATGTTTTTTTGCTTTTTTCTACACATTATGGGGCAATAAGTACAGGTAGTGTTTTGCTATTTCAAAGCCATTTTTTCCGAATCTGGTAATTCTTCCCCCCTTGTGCCATTTCGGGTATCTTTGAACCCGGCCAATGCAATTTACCCCATCAAGTCATATATTTTTGAAAACTAGACAGCCCAGGGTATTCCAAATGCTAGTATTCTAACCCTTTCCAAGCACTTATTCTACCATCAGCCTTTGTCAAACTTTATGGTAGTAATTTTTTTGCATTTGTTTTTTCACACACATTTTACTTCAGGTATGAATAAACAGGTTCTGGTATATGTCACTATCATAAAACACCCCAATATGTGTTCAGCAACATCTCCTGAGTACAGCGATACCTCACATGAATGATTTTGCCTGGCTGTTTGGGGGCAAAAGGGCCACATTTGGGGCATGCGCATTTTCAATGTTGAACTTTGGCATTTGGGGATCCACTGCCCATGCCCTATTTGGTACATCTTTGAGCCGGGCCATTTCAGTGTGCCCAATAAACCCATATATTTTTGAAAAATAGACACCCCAGGGTATTTCAAATGCTAGTATTTTAACCCTTTCCAAGCACTTATTCTACCATCAGCCTTTGTCAAACTTTATGGTAGTAATTTTTTTGCATTTGTTTTTTCACACACATTTTACTTCAGGTATGAATTAAAAGGTTCTCGTATATGTCACTATCACAAAACATCCCAATATGTGTTCAGCAACATCTCCTGAGCGCAGTGATACCCCACATGAATGATTTTGCCTGGCTGTTTGGGGGCAAAAGGGCCACATTTGGGGCATGCACATTTTTCAATGTTGAACTTTGGCATTTGGGGATCCACTGCCCATGCCCTATTTGGTACATCTTTGAGCCGGGCCATTTCAGTGTGCCCAGCAAAACCATATATTTTTGAAAACTACACACCACAGGGTATTTTAAATGCTGGTATTTTAACTCTTTGCATGCACACATTTTACCACCAGCATTGTTTCTTTATGTATGAATTTACAGCTCCTGGTATATGCCACTGTCACACGACACCCCAATATGTGTTCAGCAACATCTCCTGAGTACAGTGATACCCCACATGCATGGGTTTGTCATTTTTTGGGGGAACTAAAAGGCCACATTTGGTACGTGTGCATTTTTCTAATTGGAAATTAGATGTGTGGCCATCCTTCCCCCCGTGTTAATTGGGACCTTGTTGAACCTGGCCAATTCAATTTACCCCATCAAATCATACATTTTTTAAAAGTAGACAACCCATGGGATGCCAGTATTTTAACTCTTTCCATGCGAGAATTGTTTTAAGCTAATATGCTAATTTTAGGACTTGCTCACAAAAATATATTTTTTATATATATATATATATTTTTTAGCCTTTTTTTTACATTTTTTTTTACATTTTTTTTCAACTTGAAGGTTCCCCTAATAGTGACATCAGTGGGAAATTATTTTTACATTTTACTGTTTTTTTACTATTTTTTTCTAATTATTATTAATTTTATTTTATTTTTAATTTATTTTTACTAATCACACTGTGATTAGAAAGCTGAGCTCCATTGACTTGCATGGTTGAATGCAGTACCTGTATTCAACCTGCAAGTGGAGCCAGAGTTCTCTAGAGGGTCTGGAGACCATCTAGCGAACTTTTTCGTCTTTATTGGTTTTTTTCCCGGGCCGCCGCCATCTTGCTTGATGGCGAAGAACACTGGCAGCGGCGGCTGTGACCGCTCTCCGGAGCGGTCACAGTCCATCCAAAGGTAAGTGTTTGGTGTCGCTGGATGCCTCCTGATCGAGGCATTCCAGCGACACCATTTAAGTTTAGGAGGCGATCGTTGATTGTCTCCTAAACGCTTTTAAAACGGGCGTCCGCCGCCATACAAAGTATGGCGGATGTTGACGCCCCGGGGAGGGGCCAGAGATGGCCCCTTTGTGCCGATCATGGCGTTGCTGAATGCCTCGAGGTCGAGGCATTACAGCAACGCCGTTTCGGTGCAGAAAGCGAAAATAGTTTGCTTTCTGCACCCGTTTAAAAACGTGCCGGTCCTGGCACGTCAATTGTCGTTATCGACTTGAATTTCGGTGACGTGCCCGGACCGGCAATTGTCATCAAGGGGTTAAAGAGACAGATAATTCCCCAGCCCACTAAAGAAGAATGCATGATAGTCATGTGTGAGTACATTGACATGAATAAAACAAACAAATTTACCCCTTGGTGACAATTGAAGCGCCGGACACGTGATGGGGGTTAAACGGGTTTAGAGAACGATTGAAAGTAGCTTTATTTTTGCAAATGGCGTTGCTGTAATGCCTTAATATCAGGTCATTTAGCTACTTAAAAAACTGCTGCAGGGGCCTGTGTGACTGCGCACCAGTGAAGAAACAACGCGCACCATATACAATATGGCTGTGGCCACCTGCTCGTCAATTGCCTCCTACGCCTCAATGTCAAGGCTTTCAGTGATGCCGAAAACCCACACCAGGTTGCCCCATAGTGAGAGACATGTCTCACAAGATGCTGGCGCCCACTAAAGCCTAAATGCGTCTCCAAAAGGTCTGTCCAGACTCTCCTGAGAACCCTGAGCTCCCTTTGCAGGCACTGCATTCAACCATGCAAGTCAATGGAGTCCAGGTTACTAATCACAATGTGATTAGTCAAATATACATATAAAAAAAAATTGGTAAATTGATGTCACCAGGGAACCCATCGAGTGTCAGCAAAAATCATATATATATCTATCTATATCTATCTAGATATATCTATCTAGATCTATATATCCGCAGTCTGATGATTCTTGCTATTAAGTGGCTGCTTGTAAAAAGTTAATTTCCTTATGTGAGAGAGGGCCTATTCACTCTTAATTTCAATCACAAAATAACTAAATTGTGTAATACTATATTCCGATAGAAATGCGTGCACAATTGTGCAACATATCTAGTGAAATACTTATTGTGACGGAAGCCTCCTCCCTATTGACTATGGGCCCAGCACTATATCACGTCATCACTGGCTGAGGGGATTATCTCCAGCAGACAGCCAGGATCTGCAACCAGGGAGTGACTGCCATTGTTTTAATTTAATATCAGACCCCTCCACCTCATGGTGCATGTTGTGTAAATCAGCCCCCCCATTGTATTGTTAATCCCGTTACTACCCCTGCTGTCTCTGGGAGGCAGATTAAGGGGGCGGCTTGTGTCTCAATATCTTATTTTATGTTAATGTGTGTTTTGCTGGATATATCCAGCTCTGTGTGTCCAAAATAAATCAGTCTTCCTTTGGTTTTACCCTACACTGAGTCTCGGCTAGTGACTGGGGAACCGGGGAAAGTGTGGTGTCCCAGGCTAAGGGAGCACAAGACAGCGGAGGTAGTCGGTCGGACTAACCAGCTCCGTGACACTTATCATATAACAAAACTATCTTAAGGTATCTTAAGGTGTCTACTCTATATGTATAGCCAAACTTAGTTAATTTAAAGTTTAACCCGAAGTATGAGTTAATTCTCGAATGTGAAGGGTGATGTCAGGAACTGGCCCATACAGATGACTGTAATGACCCAGAGCGCCCAAAGATGGTGTTCAGGAGTTATTGCGCAGTAGCGGAGCACCTAGGGTTGTGCAACCACATATCAGGGCCCTGAAATAGCAGCGGATGTTGTCCAGAACAAAGCAGACCTTGGAGATATCCTGCAGGCATCCAGGAGCAGGCATGAGACATAGCTCTCCAGAAGAACAGCAGAAATATAGCAAGCAAGGGGGACAGAGCAAGGAACATAACCAGACAATACATACATGGTACAGGACACAACAAAGGACAAGGAACAAGGAACACAAGGGATGGAGTGAGGAGCTGAGATCCTCAGATGCTTCTCCTTTAAGCAAGGATAGGGGAGAGGAGAGAGGAACTGAAATTCTCAGATGATTCAGGGAAGAGAGGGCAAAGGCACATAAGAGATAGACAAACATGAATACAGGAACTAGCCTAGGACTATGTGATAACAAATGGAGATTCCGTCACATCATATGGCCATAGTATTCTTAGCCCACCACTACGCCAAAGTACTCCTAGCACTAAACCCTGCCTACTGAATTATTAATAAACTGAGACTAAACATGAATCTGAATCTAAACACAAAACCAAGAAGGACATACCTTTAGACTGCAGACTGAGCTTTTTGCAGTTGCATTTAGCTTGGACACACAAGCGAATCCTGAGCTGGGGCGAATCTCCTAAGTGACATCTCTAAGTGAGGAGTTACAAGCAAAGAAGGAGTTAAAAAGCAAAAAGGAGGGGAAAGTATACATCCTTGTTATTCCATATATATTTATATATATTTTGCACCTTACTGTCTGTTTTTGCCAGTTATTTGAGCTATCCCCATTGCCAAGATGTCCTCCATGTTTGACAATGCGGTCAGGTGTACATCTTGCTCAATGTATGCAATCCTTGATCAGCGCTTCGAGGGTGCATATTGCTGTGCGAGATGTGTGCAGGTTGCTCATTTGGAAGCACAAATCCTGAGTCTAGAGGAGCAACTGGCAACACTGAGATCTATTGACAACTTGGAGAGGAGTCTGCTGCTCACTGAGCAAGCTCTCTCGCGGGTAGAGGTGGGGGAGGATAGCGGGATGGAGGTACAGGACAGTCAGGCAGCTAGCTGGGTTACAGTTAGAAGGCGGGGTAGGGGGAAAAGCGCCAGGGAGGCTAGTCCTGATCTAGCACACCCCAACAAGTTTGCCCGGTTGGCAGATGAGGGGGATGTTAGTTCAGAGTTAGCAATACTGCAGCAAGTCACTGCCTCTGACCTCCAGAGCGGTGTCTGCTCCAGTAAGGAGGGAAGGACGAGCACAGGGCAGGCCAGACAGGTGCTGGTAGTAGGGGACTCTATTATTAGGGGGACAGACAGGGCAATCTGTCACAAAGACCGGGATCGCAGAACAGTGTGTTGTCTGCCTGGCGCTCGAGTTCGGCACATCGCGGATCGGGTTGACAGATTACTGGGAGGGGCTGGAGAAGACCCAGCTGTCATGGTGCACATTGGCACCAATGACAAAGTAAGAGGTAGGCGGAGTGTCCTTAAAAATGATTTCAGGGACTTAGGTAGCAAGCTCAAGGCAAGGACCTCCAAGGTAGTATTTTCTGAAATATTACCTGTACCACGTGCCACACCAGAGAGGCAGCGGGAGATTAGGGAGCTAAACAAGTGGCTCAGAAGCTGGTGTAGGAAGGAGGGGTTTGGGTTCATGGAGAACTGGGCCGACTTCTCTGTCGGATACAGGCTCTACGGTAGGGACGGGCTGCACCTCAATGGGGAGGGTGCAGCTGTACTCGGGGAGAAGATGGCCAGAAGGGTGGAGGAGTGTTTAAACTAGGGAAAGGGGGGGAGGGAAACTACAATATAGAAGGGGAAGATAGTATAGATAGAGAGCTGGGGCATATAAATGTACCTGGGGGTGGAGCGGAGGGAGGGGTTAGAATAGTTAATAGGGATAGGCTTGATAGGAGAAAAAACCATACACCTCCAAATTGTATGCTTACTAATGCCAGAAGTCTGACCAATAAAACTGTCGAACTGGAGTTAATAATGTCTGCAGAAAATTATGACATAGTGGGTATAACAGAGACATGGTTGGATGATAGCTATGACTGGGCGGTTAACATACAGGGTTATAGTCTATTCAGGAAGGATCGAAGAAAACGAAAAGGGGGAGGAGTTTGCCTTTATGTAAAGTCCAGCCTAAAGGCCACACTGCGGGAGAATATATGTGAGGGAAATGATGATGTGGAGTCATTATGGGTAGAAATATATGGAAAGAAAAATAATAAAATACTGATCGGGGTTTGCTATAAGCCACCAAATATAATTGAAGCAGCAGAAGATCAATTATTAAAGCAAATAAACAAGGCAGCAAATCACAATGAGGTGGTTATTATGGGGGACTTTAACTATCCCGACATAAACTGGGAAACCGAGACCTGTGAATCTCATAAAGGAAACCGCTTTCTGACTATAAGTAAAGATAATTATCTGTCCCAAATGGTACAGGACCCAACCAGAGGGGGCGCTCTACTGGACTTAATATTAACCAACAGACCTGACAGAGTAACTAATGTGCAGGTCAGAGGGCACCTAGGAAATAGTGATCACAATATAATACATTATAACTTGTCGTTCAATAAGGGAACTCGTAGAGGAGCCACAAGAACTATGAACTTTAGGAAGGCAAAGTTTGATCAACTAAGAGAAGCCCTTAACACTGTAAATTGGGAAAATGTCCTCAAAAACAAAAGCACAGATACTAAATGGGAGATTTTTCAAAATATCTTAAATTCTCACTGTGAAAAGTACATACCGTATGGGAATAAAAGTGTCAGGAGCAAGAGAAAACCAATGTGGATAAATAAAAATGTAAAGGTGGCAATAAATGGCAAAAAAAAGGCATTTAAGCTACTAAAACAGGAATACTGTGTACAGTACTGGGCACCAGTGTACAAGAAAGATATAGTGGAACTGGAGAGGGTTCAAAGACGGGCAACCAGAGTAATAAGGGGAATGGAAGGACTGCAGTACCCAGAAAGATTATCAGAATTAGGGTTATTTAGTTTGGAAAAAAGACGGCTTAGGGGGGACTTAATAACTATGTATAAATATATAAGGGGGCAGTACAGAGATCACTCCCAGGACCTATTTATACCCAGGACTGTATCTATAACAAGGGGACATCCTCTACGGCTGGAGGAAAGAAGGTTTCTACACCAGCACAGACGGGGGTTCTTTACAGTAAGAGCGGTGAGACTATGGAACTCTCTGCCAGAGGAAGTGGTAATGGTAAACTCAATAAAAGAGTTTAAAAGGAGCCTGGACGTGTTTCTTGAAAGCAATAATATCACAAGTTATGGATAGTAGATTAATAGGGACAGAACGTTGATCCAGGGATTTATTCTGATTGCCATATTTGGAGTCGGGAAGGAATTTTCCCCCTGGTATGGGGCAATTGGCATCTGCTTCATAAGGGTTTTTTGCCTTCCTCTGGATCAACACGGTAGGAACACAATATGTATATAGGTTGAACTTGATGGACTTTGGTCTTTTTTCAACCTTATGAACTATTATTTGAAAGATAACAAACGGGTGGGGCATACCTTATAAAGGAAACAGGAGCTAAACCTAAAAGCAGGACTGGGATAAAGGAATCAGAAGCACAGAACAGAAGACAAGGAAATCCAGGAATGGATTACAGCAAAGGGGAAACTCTAGCGAGACGAGGGGAACTCTAGCAAGACAGGTTTTTTATCACACAAAGTGTATTTCAGGTATGGATTTACAGCTCTTGATATGTGTTACTGTCACACAACACCCCAATATGTGTTCAGCAACATCTCCCGAGTACAGTGATACCCCCATGCTTGGGTTTGTCGGATTGTTTGGAAGGTAAAATGCCATATTTGGGAAGTGTACATATTTTAACTTAGAACTTTGACATCTGGTCATACTGCCCCCATATGCTTATTGGGTCATCTTTGAAGCCTGCTTATTCAATTTACCCAATCAAACCATATATTTTTGAAAACGAGACACCTAAAGTGATTTCAAATGCTGGTATTTTAACCGTTCCCATGCATGAGATTCTACCACCAGCCTTTGCCAAAGTTTGCTGTAGTAATCCCCCCTCCACAAATTGTACTTAAGGTGTGAATTTACAGTTCCTGATATATGTCACTGTCAAACAACACCCCTGTTCAGCAACATCTATTGAGTACAGTGATGTCTGGTTATTTGGGGGGCTAAAAGGCCACATTTGGGAAGTCCGCTTTTTTCATTTTGGTCAACCTGTGCCTATAAAAAAAGCTGGCCACTCAAATTTACACCATCAAACCTGTCACATTAACCCTTTAAGGCCAAACTGAGAAACCTGGGAGGTAGTCAGTTGGACTATCCAGCTCCGTGGCAGTGGTGGGATGCTTCCTTTCTACCGGGATTGACCGACAGGACGGCTACTGCAGGTCACTGTTCTGCCTACGGAACAATACCAAGAACCAAGGAAACAGATGCTAGGGTCACTATGGCAGGTGGCCCTCCAAGACGCTGTTATAATCCGGGGTCAGTGTCTTCCGAGCTCCAGACAATGGGTAGAGACCAGCAGGAACTTCGGATGTCATTCCTGGGACAGCGACCCCAGGAGCAATGTGTATCCGAATTGGAGAAGCTGGTCCAACAGGAGGTAGAGCTGGAAAATCGATATCGGGCTCTGCAGTGGCATGCAGAGCAAGCATATTGGGGACTGCAAAAGAATGTTCTCCAGAGGGCTATGACTTCAGTGGCCCAGGATCCGGACTTCGGCAGTACAGCGAAGTGGCGGATTGAGGGCATCCTGGATTTCAGGGAGTTTTACCTCCCAGATACACTAGGACTGAGAGGTGATTTAGACTTTTTACTTACACAGGAGTGGGAACTAGAGAAGGCAAATAAAAAACTGTTCGACAGTATGCCCCAGTGTCTATGGGTTTCGTGGATTTAATAGATTTTTCATCTGAGGGTGTTAACCCAGGAGGGGTGGATGAGACTGCAGTCTCCTCACCTGGGTCCTCAGAATGCTGGGCAGTGCGCCCAGATCCCCAACCCCCAGCGCCGCTGGCCTCTGCCCCGCACCTGCAATGGCTAATGGGATTGTCACAATATTCTTGTGTGAGGAACCCAGTATGCAGCAAGGCACAGAACTATCAAGAATCGTCAAACAGGCCAGGTCAGGAGTGGAGAAGGTATCGCGGTCAGGAACAGGCACAGGTCAGCAACGGAGATGGTTATCATACAAGCCGGGTAGGAGTGGAGAAGGCAGCGAAGTCAAGAACAGGCATAGGTCAGCAACGGAGATGGTATTCATACAAGCCGGGTAGGAGTAGAGAAGGCAGCAAAGTCAAGAACAGGCACAGGTCAGCAACAAAGAGGCAATCAGGTAAGTATAACTTCAGAACGAACTACTCAGCAGGAACAATAACCGAGCACTGAATGGAAGTCAGTGCTCGGCTTTTGAATCTGCCGCTCAGACCAGGCTCCGCCCCCAGCGGGTGACGTAACGTTAGTACTCGGGGGAATCGCTACGTTGCGGTCCGTGACGCGGACCGTGACAGGGATCCAGGGAGATGCAGCAGCCCGCCCATCTCCCCAGCGGTAGCCGGAGCACCAAGGAGGGGTAGCAGGCGGCATCACTCCCCAGCAGGTGGATGAGAACCCAGGAGATGGTGCAGCCGGCCCACCTCACCAGCAGCAGCCGGAGCACCCGGTAGGCGGTGCAGGTGGCATCACTTCCAAGCGGCTGAGTGCACTCCAGGGAGAAGGGGAAGTCTGTACTTCTCTCCAGCAGTGGGTATGTTCATCAGACGAGGCAGAGGATGGCCTGGTGAGCACTCTCCTTTGGACTGACTAACTTCGGAGTCAACCCATCTGGGGTCTCCTCCTGTGTTAGTCTCCTTGCGAAGGGGAGAAATTTCACGTTATCCCTTTATGGACGAGGACTCATGGGGGTATGTCTGAGTGAGGGAGGTGGGCACTGTTGGATTTTTGGGGAGACTCCTTACCTGCCTGCCCAGTCCCTTCTTATGTCTAAGTAACCCTGAGCTCATTGAGGGGCACAGGGTGACCGAGACCTAGCAGCAAATTCATGGAACTGTGCAGTGGCTAGGAACCGTGGCTATGCCTGCCGACAATTGGAACAGCATTGCTACGGGCGCCCTTTGCCCCACCCCGTCACTCTTTAAGCTTTCAGCGGCAAGGAAGACCTCTACGGCGGAGCTACTCAGTCCTCAGAAACCAATGCTTTTATTTGAACTCTTTCCATGTCAGGATTTTTGGGAAGATACAGCGCAAATTTTAGCACTTGCTTATAATAAACTTTTTAGTTTTAATTTATTATTTATTTTTACATTTTGCTGGAACTGGATGGTTCCCCTGATTGTGACATCATTGC
This sequence comes from Spea bombifrons, assembly GCF_027358695.1. Taxonomy (NCBI): domain Eukaryota; kingdom Metazoa; phylum Chordata; class Amphibia; order Anura; family Pelobatidae; genus Spea; species Spea bombifrons. The sequence goes on from NC_071088.1 coordinate 49,030,384, forward strand.
ATTATTATTTTTAAATGTTGCCACATTTTTTTTAGCTATTTTTTTTTCATATTTTTTCCCCATATTTTTTTTATTTTACTAATCACATTGTGATTAGAAAGCCGGGCTCCATTGACTAGCATGGTTGAATGGAGTACCTGCCAGAGCGAGAGTTCTCAGGAGGGTCTGGAGAGACCATTTTGGAAACTTTGGCAAAAGCTCTCGAAGTGGCAGTTGTGACCTGGGGTGGGTGCTCGGTGTCTCTGAATGCCTCCCTATTTCAGCAATACCATTGAAGCTTCCTTCAATGGAACATCGCCGACCTCGCGTGGCCTCCGGACATGCAAAGGTTTCGGACGATCGGGATGTCTGACATGAAAAGCACGAACCAACGCAGTAGGATGCACATCCTTTGCCAGTTCCCATGACCTATCCACTGCCTTGTATACCTTCCAGTGAAGGAGATACTGGAATTGCCACTTGCGGATTCTAGAATCCAAAACCTCCTCCACCTCATACTCTTCTGCACCGTTCAAAATAATACATTAAAAGAACGGTTCCGGGGCGGAGATCTGTCTTCCCGAGAAACTATTTTCAACCCATGGCTTTAATAAAGATACGTGGAACATTGGGTGGATCTTAATGGTGTGTGGAAGACGTAAATTGATGGCTAATGGAGAGATAATCTCGTAGATGGGATAAGGACCCACAAATCTAGGTCCTAACTTCTTTGTAGGCCCGGACACCTTGAGATGTCGAATGGATAACTACACTTTATCCCCAACCTGGTATACAGGAGCTGGAGATCGATGGGAGTCCGCAAATTGTGTATAGCGTTGTTGCGTCTGTTTAAGGGTGTTGCGAATCACCATGTATGTCTGCGTAAGAATCCGCATCTGTTCTGTGACAGAAGGAAGGGAGTTGATGATAGGGGCTCCGGGGGGCATAGAAGGATTATAACTATAATAGGCAAAAAAATGGGGACTGTGAATGTGATTATTATAAGTAAACTCCACGAGAGGGAGAAATTGAGCCCAATCATTCAGCAGGTAAGTGGAAAAGCAGAGTAGATATTGCTCCAAGGTTTGATTTGTACCCTCAGTCTGACCATTGCTTTGTGGGTGAAAGGCTGTAGAGAGGCAACGTTGAATGTGGAGTTCCTGGCAAAACGCTTTCCAAAATTTATAGGTGAATTGAGTACCTCTGTTAGATACAAAATTCTCGGGCAAACCATGAAGTCTGAATATCTCACGAGTGAATAGGGTAGCCGTTTCGACAGCAGAAGGAAGCCTGACACATGGAATGGGCCATCTTGGAGAAATGGTCCACAACAACCATCAGGGTAGTAAACCTTTGAGAAGGAGGTAAATCCGTAACAAAGTCCATAGAAATGTTTCCCCAAGCTCTCTCTGGAACTGGGAGTGGTTGAAGAAGACCTGCAGATCTAGAGTGCATGTCCTTAGCCTGGGCACATGTAGTGCATGAGGATACATAAGATTGGATGTCTTGTTCTATCTCAGGCCACCAGAAGGAGCAGTTTATAAGGTCTTTGGTAACCCGAATACCTCCATGTCCTGCAGCCGGGATATCATGATGAAGCTGCAGGATCGGGCGGAACATATATCTTTTGGTGGTGGTAGTATAATCCTTGGTGCTGCAATAGAGTCGGTCGAGTGGATACGTTGGAGGAAGAGGAGTAGTTACATAGCATGTCCCAGATGAAGTGAGTAGAAGCCAAGAAGTGATAGAGTTGGAGAATGGTGCCAACTTCACCGGTAGTGGGTAGAATGTCATCTGATATGCGTGACAATGCGTCGGCCTTGGCGATATCCTGGGCGATAGGTGATGTGAAGCTGGAAACGTTAAAAAAAGAAGAGTGTCCATCTGGCCTGTCTGGGTTGCAGACGTCTGGCTGAACGCAGATATTAGAGATTTTTATGATCTGTGAACACAATGATGGGGTGAATTGCTCCTTCGAGAAGATGTCTCCACTCCTCCAAGGCCAATTTAATAGCCAGCAATTCCCGTTCTCCTACATTGTAATTCCGTTTGGCTGGAGTTAGTGTCCAGGAGAAGAATGCCACCGGGTGTAGTTGACCATCGTTCTCTTGGCGCTGAGAAAAAACAGCTCCAACCGCTGCATCAGAAGCATCCACCTCCAAAGTGCATGGTTTAGAGGGTTCCGGACGTGATAGCATAGGAGCTGTAGTAAATCTTTTCTTTAATGTCTCAAATGCGGATTGTGCAGCTGGAGTCCAACGAAAAGCAGAGTGTTTGGAGGTAAGTGTGGTAATCGGCTGGATAACCTTAGAAAAGTCTCTAATGCATTTTCGGTAAAAGTTCGCAAATCCTATAAAGGATTTGTTATGGTTAACAACCATAACAAACAAACAAACAACCATATGGAGATCGTTAGGACCCCCTTACGGCCAGAGGGCGGAGGCTATTGTAAAATAGCTGTCACTGTTTTAGGATCCATCTTGACACAGTTAGGGGATAAGATAAAATTCCACAATAGAGGTTTCAAATACACATTTCTCTGCTTTGGCGTATAACTGGTGTTGTCTTAGACGGTTGAGTACTATCTTCACGTGCTCTCGGTGAGAGGTCAGGGAGGAGGAATATATAAGGATGTCATCCAAGTAGATAATAATGAATTTATCCAAGATGTCCCAAAAAATATCATTTATAAAATATTGAAATGTAGCAGGAGCATTACAAATTACGAATGGCATGACTAAATACTGAAAATGACCGGGCTGTGCAGGCATGATTCATTAGTTCGGAAATCAGTGGAAGGGGGTAACAATTTGTAATAGTTATGTTATTTAACCCCCTGTAGTCGATGCACGGGTGTAACTCTCCATCTTTCTTCTTGACAAAGAAGATGCCAGCACCCGCAGGGGAGGTAGAAGGTTGTATAAAGCCCTTGGCCAGATTTTCGTCTATATAGTCTTTGAGGGTGGCTAGTTGCGGGTCGGTTGTCTGCATGGTTCCTGACAGGGGGAGCGCGAGGTCTGTGCCGCATATTGATTATGGAGTAGTAAAGCGAGTAGTCTGAAGTAATGTTGAAACAACTAGAGGGAGATCATGATCTCCCAGCTAGTCTACAGGCTGCAGCTGCTGATCGGGCATCTGTGCGCCCCCCGCAGTTGCTCCTGAGGTGAGTATGGGAACTACCGTGAGTTAGCCTCCTGAAAAGAGTAGGCCTGTTCATTTGTGTATTTTCTATTATTTAGTGTCTCAAACCTGTTTTTTATTAGGAGGAAGTATACCCTCAAACTGCAAAGAGACTTTTTGTTCTGCTGCTGTTTACAAACTGCATCTAAATCACAAGCTCCTGGCTATGTTTGAAGTGACTCTACCACAATATACACTCACTGGCCACTTTATTAGGTACACCTTGCTAGTACTGGGTTGGAACCCTTCATTCTTCTTGGCATACTTTCTACAAGGTGCTGGAAACATTCCTCAGAGATTTTGGTCCATGTGGACATGATGGCATTACACAGTTGCTGCAGATCTGTCAGCTGGACATCCATGATGCGAATCTCCCATTCCACCACATCACAAAGGTGTTCTGGTGATTGTGAAGGCCATTGGAGTACAGTGAACTCATTGTCATGATCAAGAAACCAGTTTGAGATGATGTGAGCTTTGTGACATTTTGGTACATTATCCTGTTGGAAGTAGCCATCAGAAGATGGGTAGACTGTGGTCATAAAGGGATGGACATGGTCAGCAACAATACTCAGGTAGGCTGTTGCGTATAAGCAATTGGTACTAAGGGGCTCAAAGTGTGCAGAGAAAATGTCCCCACACCATTACAACACCACCACCAGCCTGCACCTTTGATACAAGGTAGGATGGATCCATGCTTTCATGTTGTTTACGCCACATTCTGACCCTGCCATCTGAATGTCGCAGCTGGAATTGAGACTCATCAGACCAGGCAATGTTCTTCCAGTCTTCCATTGTCCAATTTTTGTGAGCCTGTGCGAATTGTAGCCTCGATTTCCTAGTCTTAGCTGACAGGAGTGTGTTCTTACGCTGCTGTAGCCCATCTGCTTCAAGGTTCAACGTGTTGTGCATTCAGAGATTTGATTCTGCATACCTTGGTTGTAACGAGTGGTTATTTGAGTTACTGTTGCCTTTCTGTCACCTCGAACCAGTCTGGCCATTCTCCTTTGATCTCTGACAAGGCATTTTCGTCCACACAACTGCCGCTCACTGGATATTTTCTGTTTTTCGGACCATTCTCTATAAACCATAGAGATGGTTGTATGTGAAAATCCCAGTAGATCAGTAGTTTCTGAAATACTCACACCAGTCCACGTGGCAACCATGCCACCTTCAAAGTCACTTAAATCTCTTTCTTCCCCATTCTGATGTTCGGTGTGAACTTCAGCAAGTTGTCTTGACTACGTCTACATGCCTAAATGCATTGAGTTACTGCCGTGTGATTGGCTTATTAGCTATTTGTGTTAACAAGCAATTGAGCAGGTGTACTAATAAAGTGACCAGTGAGTGTGTGTGTGTGTATATATTTATATATATATATATTTATAAACAAAAGATATAGAATGTAACGCACTCACTTGACTGGAAGCAGTTGCAATATGCCCGGGTGCTAACAATCCAAAAAGTATATACGGCAAATAAAGTTGATGCGCTCAGCGGGTCTTCTTTTTATAAAATGTATTGACTTGGTGAAAGGCTCATTAAGAGCCGAAACGTTGGTCCTTCAGCAAGTCAATATATTTTATAAGAAGAAGACCCGCTGAGTGCATCAACTTTATTTGCTATATATATATACACTGCTCAAAATAATAAAGGAAACACTAAGATTACACATCCTAGATCTGAATGAATGAACTAATCGTGTGACATACTTGCGTCTTTACATAGTTGAATGTGCTGACAAGAAAGATCACACAAAAATCCTCAATGGAAATCAAATTTATCAACCCATGGAGGTCTGGATATGGAGTCACACTCAAAATCAAAATGGAAAACCACACTACAGGCTGATCCAACTTTGATGTAATGTCCTTAAAACAAGTCACAATGAGGCTCAGTAGTGTGTGTGGCCTCCACGTGCCTGTATGACCTCCCTACAATGCCTGGGCATGCTCCTGATGAGGTTGCGGATGGTCTCCTGAGGGATGTCCTCCCAGACCTGGACTAAAGCATCCGCCAACTCCTGGACATGGATGGAGCGAAACATGATGTCCCAGATGTGCTCAATTGGATTCAGGTCTGGGGAACGGGCGGGCCAGTCCATAGCATCAATGCCTTCCTCTTGCAGGAACTGCTGACACACTCCAGCCACATGAGGTCTTGCATTGTCTTGCATTAGGAGGAACCCAGGGCCAACCGCACCAACATATGGTCTCACAAGGGGTCTGAGGATCTCATCTGGGTACCTAATGGCAGTCAGGCTACCTGTGGCAAGCACATGGAGGGCTGTGCGGCCCCCCAAAGAAATGCCACCCTACACCATTACTGACCCACTGCCAAACCGGTCATGCTGGAGGATGTTGCAGGCAGCAGGACGTTCTCCACGGCGTCTCCAGACTCTGTCACGTCTGTCACATGTGCTCAGTGTGAACCTGCTTTCATCTGTGAAGAGCACAGGGCGCCAGTGGCGAATATGCCAATCCTGGTGTTCTCTGGCAAATGCCAAACGTCCTGCACGGTGTTGGGCTGTAAACACAACCCCCACCTGTGGATGTCGGGCCCTCATACCACCCTCATGGAGTCTGTTTCTGACCATTTGAGTGGGCACATGCACATTTGTGGCCTGCTGGACGTCATTTTGCAGGGCTCTGGCAGTGCTCCTCCTGCTCCTCCTTCACAAAGGCTGAGGTAGCGGTCCTGCTGCTGGGTTGTTGCCCTCCTACGGCCTCCTCCACGTCTCCTGATGTACTGGCCTGTCTCCTGGTAGCGCCTCCATGCTCTGGACACTACGCTGACAGACACAGCAAACCTTCTTGACACAGCTCGCATTGATGTGCCATCCTGGATGAGCTGCACTACCTGAGCCACTTGTGTGGGTTGTAGACTCCGTCTCATGATACCACTAGAGTGAAAGCACCGTCAGCATTCAAAAGTGACCAAAACATCAGCCAGGAAGCATAGGAACTGAGAAGTGGTCTATGGTCACCACCTGCAGAACCACTCCTTGATTGGGGGTGTCTTGCTAATTGCCTATAATTTCCACCTGTTGTCTGTTCCATTTGCACAACAGCATGTGAAATTGATTGTCCATCAGTGTTGCTTCCTGAGTGGCAGTGGCGTCGCTACAGGGGGGCAAGGGGGGACAATTGCCCCCCCTAGGTTATTCCTTGCCCCCCCTGTTGCCCCGCCGCCAATTTTGTAACCCCTTGACTGCTAACGACGGCATGGTGCCGTCGCTAGCAGTCCCAGTCAGGTGCTAACGACGGCACCATGCCGTCACTAGCACTACCTTACCTTGATGGAGGTCTGTGGACCTCCATTACCACCTACCCCGGCGATCTGCCCCTCAAACTGAAGGGCATCACCGGAGCCACCCGATCTGCCCAGTGACGTCTCGCGCAATGACGCGATGACGTCACCGCACAACTTTATTAACAACTGACAATTGTCAGTTAAAGAGGTATGGGGGCATGCTGCTTAGATGCCTGTATCTCAGGCATCTAAGCAGCTACATACCCCCAACATATACCATTGGAAAGGTAAACAAATAAAAAATATTAAGTTAAAAAAATAAAAATGTAAAAAAAATGATTTGGGGGTCTCTAAAGGCAGATAAAAAAGATCAAAATTGCCTAGAGACCCCCAAATTTAATTATTTAAACAAAGTAGTTTAACTTTAAAAAAAAAAAAAAAAAAGTTTAAGTATTCTAGCTAAATGATCACTGTGGCAGCCAATGTTACCACAGCGATCATATAGCTATAAAAAGTCACGTTCCCTTTTTAAAAATGGCCGATACTAATTTTTAATCCTATGATCCCTTTGATCATGGGGTTAAATTTAGCCAACGGTAGAGGGAGGCAATTTTTGAAATCCTGATGAACTGCAAATATTATTAAAATCAGCCATTTAGCCTGTGCGGTACGTGAGTAACCATATCATCCCTGGAGTGCCTTGCATTTTTACTGCAAAACTTATTTTTGCTGTAAAAGTGATTTTTTTCCCTTCTCCCTTTACCATCATTTCTTTGGGATTGTAAGGGGAAAGAATGGTGTGTGCTTCTGTGAGTGAATGTATTTAAAGTATGGTGTGTGTGCTTCTGCGAGTGAATGGAGATATGAAAGGCGTGTGAATGGTCAGTAATTAGGGTTGAAGCCTTGACGTGGCATTACTGCTCACGTAGGAAGTTAAATTATGGCACAAAAAGTACACATTTGCAAAAACGACATCCCTTGGCGCATTAAATGAGGGGCTGCATGTGTTTCTAGTACAAACCTGGAGTGCGCAAGACACAAATGAACATGTCGCTATGGATAGAAAAAACATTTTCTAGCCAAAGCGACATATTCCATCATTATTTGTGCACTCAACTTTTGTCCTAGAAATACATGTAGCCCCTCATTTGAAGGTCCAAGGGGTGTAGTTTCTTAAAATGGATCAATTGTCTGAATGAGGGAGAGCATGAGTTAATATGTGGATGAATTGTCTGAATGAGGGAGAGCATGAGTTAATATGTGGATGAATTGTCTGAATGAGGGAGAGCATGAGTTAATATGTGGATGAATTGTCTGAATGAGGGAGAGCATGAGTTAATATGTGGATGAATTGTCTGAATGAGGAAGAGCATGCGTTAATATGTGGATGATTTGTCTGAATGAGGGAGAGCATGAGTTAATGTGATTGTGCGTATCATAGATGTATAATTGTGGAAGGGCAAAGATGGCACTAGCAGGATGTTTGAGCCTTGGGGACCAAGATGGCACAGGCAGGGTGTATATGGGACAAAGATGGCAAATCGTATGTGTGTTATCTGGGTGTGCAACCTGTGATCTATCCCTGTAATTTAGGGGGTTTTAAATATACCATTAATGCCGTGTTTTTATGTGAATTCCAATTGATCTATACCTGCAAAGCTGGGTTTGTGTGTTCTTCTGTAGATCCATATCTGGTATGCTATGTTTCCATACATTATTTATGTATACATGCAAATACAGGGTTTGTATGTCTTGTTCAGTTGATTAATACCTGCAATGCTGTTTCCATGTATTTATTTGATCTATACCTGTGATGCTACGTTTCATATATTATTATTGTATACCTGCAAATACAGGATTTGTATGTCTGATTCTGTTTATTTGATATATACCTTCAGTGCTGAGATCACAAGTGAATTTCAATTGATCTATACATGCAAAGCTGGGTTTGTGTGTTAATCTGTTGATCTATACCTGCTATCGGCAGCAGGGTCTAATATTTATATATATATCGGCAGCAGGGACTAATATTAATATATATATCGGCAACTGGGGCTAATATTAATATATTTGGGCAGCAGGGGCTAATATATATATATATATCAGCAGCAGGATCTAATATTAGGCCCTTAAATCATTTAGTGCAAAAGTTAAGGTATTGTGTTGTTTAAAGGATTTCAAGGATTAGTCTTACTAAATTGTGGCTTCAGGCTTCCCATGTTGAATAATCAAGTATTGTATTGTCCAATAACAAAAGTATCATTCCATAGCACATTACTTTTGGCAATATATATATATATATATATATATATATATATATATATATATAGTGTGTGTGTTTTTCAGTGGTATGATTTAATGGTGGAAATTATTAATGTTCTGTCTCCACATGAAGGCGAATGAAGGTGTAACTGGTAGTGGCTGTGTGACTTTCCTACCTTCGTGTCCAAGCAGTGGAGCAGACAGGACCGGCAAAAGCTCAGGTTAGACGGATACACGTAGACACGGAGATTTGAATCAATGTGGGTTTATTTGACCCAAGTCAAACACAAACAATGATACTGAAACCTTGGTGTTGTCTGTTAATATCTTTCCTAACGCTATCTGCTGGTCAAAAAACTGATGCCTTACGTGCCCGAGTGATGAATGTCCAGTCACACAGAAAGCAGATCCCTCACACAAGGGTTGCAGGAAGTGACATGGACCCAGGCTCCTGAAAACACGCCCAACTTTATTAACAAGAACAGAGGCGTGCAGCATACGAATTCTGGCCAGCAGGTGGCAGCAAAACAACAATACATATAAACAACATGGTGATGGAAGAAGTGACAATATGGTGGACATTAAATAAATACAGTCCAGTGGACAGCACACTCCCCGTCTGAAATTCCCTGAGGGAATTTCACTATGACTAATGTCCAAAAAAAAAAAAAAATATATGGAACAAACCTGTAACAAACATGTTAGAATATAACAGGAAACATTACAACATAGTCCTGTTTCAAACTTGAAATGGAGAAGATCCACAAAATTCAAGTTCAGTTCTGTTCATCCTGCAGATAGGCAACCGCTGCTATGGCTTCCGTGGAGGCGTCTGAGAACACGTGGAGTTCTTTCTTTATGCTAGAGGTAGATGAGGTTTTGACATAGCATCTCGGGATGTGGATCTCATCCAAGGCACAGAAACATTGTTTCCAGGCTTCCCATTTTTGCGCTTTATCAGAAGGAAGTGGGGTATCCCAATCCTTGACGGTTTCAGAAAGCTGTCTCAGTAGGGATCTACCTTGTATGGTGATGGTCGCTACAAATCCCAGCGGATCAAATAGGCTGTTCACCACTGATAGGACACCACGTTTTGTGAATGGCTTGTCCGCACAACTTATTTGAAAACCGAAGGAGTCGGCCGAGAGATCCCACCTGAGGCCCAAGCTCCTCTGCACAGGTGGACTGTCCAGTCCCAGGTTAATGTCCTTGAATCCAGGTGCATGATCACCTGACTCAAAGGCTCTCATTACGGCCAGGCTGTTTGAAGCAATTTTGTGTAGTCTAAGTTTAGCTTGGTACAACATTTTTTGAGTCCTCTTGAGCAGACTGATAGCCGCTTCTTCAGTCGGTAGTGATTTGAGTCCGTCATCTACGTAGAAGTCATTTTCTACAAAGTCTCTCGCATCTGCACCATACTCGGACTCTCCTTCTAACGCAGTTCTCCGAAGGCCGTAAGTTGCTACGGCAGGTGAAGGGCTGTTTCCAAATACATGCACCCTCATTCGATACTCCACCATCTTTGCGTTGGTGTCATTGTCCTTGTACCACAGAAACCTGAGGAAATTACGGTGATCCTCTCTGACTACGAAACAGTGGAACATCTGTTCAATGTCGGCAGTGATGGCAACAGGCTCTTTCCTGAACCTCATCAGCACTCCTACTAAGTTATTTGTCAGATTGGGACCTGTGAGAAGAACATCATTTAGAGATACACCTTGATGTTTGGCGCTTGAATCAAAAACGACCCTAATTTGATTAGGTTTCCGTGGATGATACACTCCGAATGAAGGCAAGTACCAGCACTCTTCGTTCTTCCTTAAGGATGGAGCTATTTCTGCGTGGTTGTTACGGAATATTTTATCCATAAAGGCGACAATGTGTTTTCTCATTTCAGGCTTGCTGTTCATGGTACGCTGAAGAGAGTTAAATCTAGACAGAGCTTGTTCCAGATTGTTAGGGAGTCTTAGCCTGGTAGCTCGGAAGGGTAATGGAGAAACCCAGTGATTGGTTTCGTCTTTAAAGGACTCGCTGTCCATTATCTTGACAAATTCTCTGTCCTCTACTGACAAGGCTACTTTATCGTCGTTCTTGGTTGTGTGAAAAACTGATCTCCCCAAGTCGTCGGCAAAGAAGGGAGAAATGATGTCAGGTTGCTGTATGAGGTCTGGAGACTTCTCTTTAACTTCATAGTGATGAGGACACGGCTTAATGCTAGTTGCGCGTCCATCTACACGCACGTAAGTCTTGAAGGAGTCAATTCCTGGTTGATCTAAGCATACGTTCCCTATGACTACCCATCCCAAGTCCAGTCTCTGGGCGTATGGCGTATAGTCGGGACCATTACATTGTTGACGCACCTTGTGTACCCTTAGATTGTCTCTGCCGAGCAGGAGTAGAATCTCGGCGTTGATGTCCATAGGTGGGATAAGGCTGGCTATGTGCCTTAGGTGTGGTTGGTGAAATGCAGCTTCTGGGGTAGGAATCTCATCCCTATGGTTGGGTATTTGGTCGCATTCGATCAGCGTCGGTAGGGGTATTTCGGTATCCCCATTGATAGGAGAAGCAATGAATCCTTGTGCCCTTCTGCCGCTAGTCTCTATGCGGCCCGAGCAGGTGTTTAAGGTGTAGGGTTCTGATGGTCCTTTGATTCCAAAGGCTTCAAAGAATTTAGGTCCCGCTAGGGACCGGTTACTTTGGTCGTCGATGATGGCATACATTCTTACTGCCTTTTCTGGTTGTCCATCTGGGTAAACCTCGATTAGGCATAGTCGGGCACAACATTTCTCTCTCTGACTCTCCCCACATACTTCCAAGCATGAGCAGGAAACAGCTGTGGTGGTGTTGGCGTGATTCTGGGGCTCCCCGCCATGACTTGGAGCGGGACTAATGGCGACTGCAGCCAGGGAGTCTCTGGCGAGTGGGGTTGGATGCATAGCTGAGGTATGTCTTTCGCTATGACACTCTTCACACTTGATGGCAGATTTACAGTCCTTAGCCATGTGCTCCACTGAAGCGCAGCATCTGAAACATACCCCAAGCTCGGTGAGGACTTTCTTGCGCTCCTGTATGGTTTTGGATCTAAACCCTCTGCATTTGTTCAATGAGTGTGGTTTTTTATGAATGGGACATTCACGATTGAAGGACTTGTCTCCTAATGAGGTAGTGTACTGTTTTCCCGTGGGTACTGCAGGTGATGGTAGGTTAGTCTTTCTAACGCTCACGCTGCTCTTAAAGTCTCTGTGTTTATGCATGACACTTTCATACCCTGATGATGATGACGTCGCTGAGGCTATAGTGTTGGACCCCAGGAAGTCGAGGCTGGGGTCATTCCTCATCTGGGACTGTTCGTCGATGAACCTACAGAAATGAATAAATGGGGGAAAGGTGACATCATGCGCTCTTTTGTACCTTGAGACTGACGCTGCCCACTTCTCTTGCAGACTGTATGGTAGCTTCACAACAATTGGGTTCACTCCATGCGCTGTATCCAGGTAGCACAGCCCAGTCAAACGAGGGTCTCTTTTGGCTAGCTCCAGTTCCATGAGCAGATCACTTAAGTCCTGAAGCTTATGGACTTCCTTGAGATTGATCTTTGGGATGTTTTGCAGTCTCTGGAATAGGGCCTTCTCTATCGCTTCTGCACTACCAAAGGTACGTTCAAGTCTCTGCCAGGCGGCAGCGAGACCTGCTTCTGCTTGTCCCACATAGACAGTTCTGAGGCTCTTGATACGATTTGTAGAGCCTGGGCCCAACCATCTGATCATGAGGTCAAGTTCTTGCTCTACGGTTAGGTTGAGGTTGGCAATGGCGGCTTTGAAGGTTGCTTTCCAGGCTCTATAGCTCTCTGCACGGTCATCGAACTTTGAAAGACTGGTGTTGATTAGCTCTCTGCTCACCATAAACCTGGCGAACTCAGACATATCTGATTTCTCACTGCTTGTTGCCATGACAACTTGTGATGCCCCTGGGGCGTATGGGCTGCTTGGCGTGAAAGGGTGAGATGCTACCGGGTAAAATGATGTTGCTGCAGGGTTGAGCTGTGGTTTAGCCTCTGTAGATTCTGATGACTGCTGCTTGAGCTGTGGAGGTAGGTCAGAAAACACCTGATCTTGCTGTAATAACTGTCCTTGAGTGGGTACATCCGGGTGACGGTTATTAGCTTGCTCGGGTGCTGTGGGTGGCACTAGCACCGTAGGTAAAGCTGGTTCGGAGGTTTCAGTGTTGTCGGCTTGTACAGTACTGGAAATAGGGGGTGACACGGGTAACTGTTTCAGCACATAGTCACTGGTGCGATCGACTGGATCGTCCATTTCCTGTGGTAGTGAGCAGACTGGATCAAGACCTTGGCTCAATGCTTGCTCAAGTATTCTTACTTCGGCTAACGCAATTTCCTCATCCATCTCTGATTCAAAAATCTTTATCCGAGCCTCTGCTTCTGCTTCTACCCTCTTGGCCTCTGCTTCTGCCCCAGCCCTCTTGGCCTCTGCTTCTGCCTTTGCAAGAGCTGTTTTCTCAATGAAGGTACGTCTCGCCTTGGATTGTTCTGCATTTATGCGGGCCTCTAGTATTCTGTCACTCATGGCTGAGCTTCTAGAGCGCGATGATCTGTATGACCGAGAGGAATTTTTAGATGAATTTGATCTGTGTGATCTAGTTTCCTGCATATGAGAGATATGGAGTTCCGCTTTATCTTTAACATCCTGCACCATGGCGTCTCTTTCTCTGTCTACTAATTCTGCCTTGCTCAGTTCTGATGAGGCTTCATCGATATTAGAGTCTTTTAGAAAGGTTATATACCTTGTAGATAGTCCCTTGTATCTTTCAAAAGCTGTGTTCAGCCGTCCAATGGCGACTTGTAACCTGGCAGCACCACCTGAGGAGGATTTAAGTCCTGACATGAGGGAGGAAACCCGTTCCCATTGCTCTTCCAGGTTATCACATAGCTCATCTTTCATGGTGTGATAGTTTTCAATGACCTTTATTGTCGGTTTAAAAGAGCGTCTTGGTCGTGCGTCTTGGTCTGCTGGAAGCGTGGGCTCTGCTTCCTGCTCTTCATAATTACCATTATCAGGTTGCATTTGCTTTGTTTTATCACTGGGGAACTCAGCAAGGTCCTTTTCGGCCATTTTGATTTAAGGTGCGCTATCTCTTTAAGAAAATAAACTTTTGAATTGGGGGCTGAAAATCGCTGCACGGTTCCTATAGGGCACCTGATAAGCTTCCTAAGGTGTTTTGAGTGAATTGCTGGGGTTTTGGAGTTGTGGAGGACTTCCAGGCGAGGGAGTAGATACTGCAGATGCACGTTGATTCCCCTAGCTTTGTCCAGACATGTTCAGTGGCTGGGCAGATTTGCTGCACGTGAGCCTGTTGCTAGGGAGATTCCTGAGTGTGGTACTGGTCACTAAGGCAGTTTTTTGACTGTTCTGTCTCCACATGAAGGCGAATGAAGGTGTAACTGGTAGTGGCTGTGTGACTTTCCTACCTTCGTGTCCAAGCAGTGGAGCAGACAGGACCGGCAAAAGCTCAGGTTAGACGGATACACGTAGACACGGAGATTTGAATCAATGTGGGTTTATTTGACCCAAGTCAAACACAAACAATGATACTGAAACCTTGGTGTTGTCTGTTAATATCTTTCCTAACGCTATCTGCTGGTCAAAAAACTGATGCCTTACGTGCCCGAGTGATGAATGTCCAGTCACACAGAAAGCAGATCCCTCACACAAGGGTTGCAGGAAGTGACATGGACCCAGGCTCCTGAAAACACGCCCAACTTTATTAACAAGAACAGAGGCGTGCAGCATACGAATTCTGGCCAGCAGGTGGCAGCAAAACAACAATACATATAAACAACATGGTGATGGAAGAAGTGACAATATGGTGGACATTAAATAAATACAGTCCAGTGGACAGCACAATTAATGCCCCCCCAGTTTGACTGTGGTATCTTGTGTGCCCCCCCTATATATTGTTTCTAGAGTCGCCACTGCTGAGTGGACAGTGTGATTTCACAGAAGTGTGATTGACTTCGAGTTACATTGTGTTGTTTAAGTGTTCCCTTTATTATTTTGAGCAGTGTATATATATATATATATATATATATATATATATATATATATATATATTACAGAGGTATGACAACTAAGACTAACTGACAGACTAAGACAAACCAATATATTAGGTAGGGAGAGCCATGCTTGCAAGATCTTGGTAACTAAATTAATAGATGAGGGGAGCAGCAGTTATCTTATTTCAGTTTCAGTTAGGCATTTGACGCTATCCCTCATAAGTAAATTGCTATAGTCTAAAACTAGAGGGTCAGAGGTTTAGATATAATGTAGGGAAGTTTTATTTCACTCAGAGGGTGGTAGATAAATGGAACTGTCTCCTATCATAAGTGGCAGAGGCTAATACAGTGAGGGAATTTAAACATGTTTGGGGCAGGGATAGGGTTATACTAAATCTAAGAAAAGACCCAGGTTAAACAGCTAAATGGTCTGCTATCAAATTCTATGTTTCTATTGCAGATAATGCATGTGCAGCTCAACTTAACAGATATTAAATTCAACATTACGCAATACTGTAAAGATGATGAGAATCTATACACTGATGAAGAAAGTATTTTATTCCAGGATAATGTTTAGTGTATGTTTACCTCAGAGTAAACATGCTGTACCCTGTAATACGCTGAATTTAATGGCTGCAATTAATAAACCGGCTATATTATGAGAATCTGTGTGTATTTCCGTAACATTAACCCTCCATGTAATTGTGTGCTTTTGTCAGCAGGAAGTGGTTGGTGCGTCTGCTATCCTGTCTAAAAACTACAGTGGTTTGCTGTATCTGTCTCTCTCTGCCCATGTGAATGCATATGTGGTTGTGTACCCTCGTGCAATAGAGCACATTATATCTGTTTGCTAGAGAATGTGAGCGCATAACCAGGTCTGTGCATGGCGTGGTAAAACATTAAGTATCTGATAGAGAGAGTGTGTAACAAAATTGCCTGTGTGTTTGTTTGGGGTTAGAACTGTAGTATATATCAACATTTACTGGGATTACGAGTGTCTGCTTTGTTTAGGTAAATGGCTTTCATTTGTTGTCTCGTAGACTTGCCAGTGCTTCATATTGGTTAATGCTTTAGTAGATTGTGTGTCACAACTCTTCCTGCTGCAATGTATAGCATTGTCTGTACCCTGATATTGTTCATTTTAAAATTAAAAACCAGGAAGGAAACTATTCTTTTACAAAATTAATCAGAGATTTAACTACAGCCTCTTTCAAGTACAGGACACTAGTACTCTAATATTGTTTTTATTATTATTATTATTATTATTATTATTATAGCTAAGTTTTTCTGTTTTGGCAAAGACTGCATGTCCTAGCTGTGTGGGTGCGGTAATAGCCAGTGCGCAGCATGTCCCTAAGGACGGAGCTCCTCAAGTCGGTTTGGTATGCCTTTACATCGCTGGACACAGAAAAGAGTGGGAAAGTTTCCAAATCCCAGCTTAAGGTGAGCCAAACTGTAACATATTTGTTGTGCAGAGTAGATAATTAACTAAATGCAGACTTGGTCAGAAAAATAAAGGGTAAATTATAAAGTGATCTTAAACATTATGTGAACAAGGGATTAGCAATAGTGTCAAATTTTACATTTGGGGTTTGAAGGAAGGATGAAAAGCCAGCAACTTGTATAGCTTGCATTTCCATTAAAAGTGTTGTGTGTTTAATAGGTGTATAACACAAGTTATAGAGGGAAATATGTTGGCCCAGCATGCCTATTGGTAGTTAAAAGATATTCCTTGGCATGGTTTTACAGATTTTTGGTGGGTTTAATTCTGTCTCTGGAAAGACTCTTACATAAGGCAACATGGTAGAATATAGGATTTTTGTTCTGTCAGTTGTTTTGTACAGTTCATGTCTATAGCTGTACTATCTATTCTTTCAAGAGGTCATAGTCTAATATTAAAAGGTTAAAGGCTTAGATGTAATGTGAGAGGATTCACTTCGTAGATTAGTGGAGCCCTTGCAGAAGGGTTATATCATACTACAGTGTGGTAATTTAATCCTGCATAGAATAGACATATTGCTATCCTGCATTCAAAACAAAAGCCTCATAGATCATCCCACGTTATTCACACTCAATGTTATTTAGTAACTAAAATATTGTGTACATTTCCAGGTAGACTCAATGTTACATGCTATAATGGCTAATGCAAGAGAGAGAGTGACATGGTATAGTTAGCAGCCAATACATGTGTGCAAAAGTGTCTCATTTAAAAGGTTCTGGAGGATCATTGGTATTTTATGTTAAACAGTTGATTATGATTATGTTGTTTGTAATGTATATGCATAGTCTGTGTTTCAGGTTGATATACTGAATGTCCATTTATGGGTAGATAGGATGCATGTGCTAAAGCTCTGTTGACGCTTGCTTTATTGGAAGATGCTCTGTAAGCCACCTTGTCCAATTTGAATAATATATTTTTAAATTTATAATTCAGCTGCATAGAGCTGCCTGGTGCATGTATGTTTTATTTTACACAGTTGTTCTACAGCAGGAAAACCTCAATAGAGCAGGAAACAAAGGAGGTGAACGGAAGTGGTAAGAGAGGGGAGAACTGTAAGACTACACAACAATGTCTATGGTGTCAGCTGTCCTGTTTTCTTCATTAAGAATATTGAAACATCAAACTTATTTGCATTATTAGATAAAGCTGTGTTAATTCATCAACCTCTGCTCTGTTCGGCCCTGTTATATATCTGAACAGTGTGTTACATTGTGGAGTGTGCACTTCTTGTCAAACTGTGACTCGTGCTTTTCTCTTTGACAGGTGCTATCCCACAACCTGTATACCGTACTATGTATTCCCCATGACCCAGTGGCTCTGGAAGACCACTTCCGTGATGATGATGATGGTCCTGTGTCTAGTCAGGGGTACATGCCATATCTCAACCAGTATATACTGGACAAGGTGCGAAATTCCTTCTATGCATAGATTCAGTCATCCATCTAACCTTTTTAGAACGTGTGTAGAGTAATAATAAATAATTTACACAACTGGCTTCTATATACATAGATATACAAATACACATACAAACCAGAAAAAAACGCGAGGGAGTATTTTTGTGGTGTTTAATACAGATCTGTATGAAAGTACCAGTTATCTTAAATAATAATAAAAACACTTTGCTAAAAAGTGATTGAAGTAATAATATACACGTGAAGTAGCAAACTAATGCTTTGTGAACAACAAGCTAAATGTTTCAACAGCTGGAAAAGCTTTCTAGGCGTTAAATCGCTCTGTTATGTGGGGCAAGAGGTGTCACTGTAGACGTGCAGTCACTTTTGGGCAATTTAAGACACAAGATAGGGCTGAGGGTAGAAAAAAACGGTTTAAAATGGTGATAAGATCTTGATCTGTTTGCTCAGAACCTGTTTCTCAAATAAAGAATAACAAAATAAGGCTAACAATAAACAGTATGACATACTTAAGGATACTGAAGCTTGGCCAGGTGGTGTCTCCAGCTTTATTATTTAGGGGGGGCACATTATAAAATGCTACATATACACTCTATGTGTGTGTATTATATATATATATATATATATATATATATATATATATATATATATATATATATATATATATATATATGTATGCTTTAGACATGCATTTTTAACTATATAATATGTGCTTATCTCTTTGAAGTAAAGACCGTGATTGAAATATAATTTCAAAATAAAAGCTGAACTGGCAATTATTTTTCATTCTTTAATATTAGCCCCTGCTGCTAGTATATATTATTAGACCCTTCTGCCAATATATATAAGTATTAGGCCCTGCTGCCAATATATACAAATATTGATCTATACATGCACATGCTGTTTACAACTGAATAAGACATAAAAGCCCTGTATTTGCAGGTATACAATAATAATGTATGGAAACATAGCATAGCAGGTATAGATCAACAGAACACACAACCCCAGTACTACAGGTATAGATCAACTGGAAATCACATGTAAACTCAGCACTGAGGGTAAAGATCAAATAAACACATGGAAACAGCACTGCAGGTATTGATCAACTCAATAAGACGTACAAACCCTGTATTTGCAGGTATAGATAAACATAGCATAGCACAGGGCAGTAGCGTACCTAGCGGGGGGCGGGGGGGGCGGTCCGCACCGGGTGCCGCTCATCAGGGGGTGCCAACTTGCCGGCACCCGGCACCCCTCCAGAGACGGACAGTAATGTCCGCCGCTGGAGGAGCAGGCTCGCAAGAGAGCGGTATCGGAGGTCTTTAACAGACCTCCAGCTCCCTTGAGTGATTTTAAGCCGGTTCCCTTGAACCGGCTTAATATCACTCAAGGGAGCCGGAGGTCTGTTAAAGACCTCCGATACTGCTCCCTTGCGATCCGCGCGGCAACTGCTGCTGTGCAGAGGACACTGTGGGCGCGGCTTCAGTGCCGCCGGGATCTGACAACAAACCCCGGCGGCACTGAAGCCGCGCCCACAGTGCCCTCTGACCCGGAAAAAGACAGTAGAAGAGGAGCGAAGAGGAAGACTGCTGTAAAAAGATAAGACTGCTGTAAGAAGAAAAGAAGTAGAAAAGAAGGTAGGAAATCATTCATTAAGACTGAGTGACAGTGAGAGTGGATTGGTATATGTGTGGAATCTGTGGATTGGTATATGTGTGGAATCTGTGGATTGGTATATGTGTGGAATCTGTGGATTGGTATATGTGTGGATTGGTATGTGTGGAATCTGTGGATTGGTATGTGTGGAATCTGTGGATTGGTATGTGTGGAATCTGTGGATTGGTATGTGTGGAATCTGTGGTATGGTATGTGTGGAATCTGTGGATTGGTATATGTGTGGATTGGTATGTGTGGAATCTGTGGATTGGTATGTGTGGAATCTGTGGATTAGTATGTGTGGTATGTGTGGAATCTGTGGATTGGTATGTGTGGTATGTGTGGTATGTGTGGAATCTGTGGATTGGTATGTGTGGTATGTGTGGAATCTGTGGATTGGTATGTGTGGAATCTGTGGATTGTAAGTGTTGATTGGTAAATGTGTGAGAGTGATGGGTGTTATGCTGTACCATTTCCAATGTCTTTTTCATTATAATTATGCTCTAAAGTACATCATAACTCCCATCACTCTATACTGTTCCGTACAGTGGCAGAGCTGGGAGACAGAGGCCTTGCACCCCCACCGCAGGGTGCTGGTCAGGTTCTATGTGGGCAATGTGGACGCTGGCTTTGGGGTGTGCAATCTGTGATCTATGCCTGTAATTTAGGGTGTTTTATCTATAACTTTAATGCTGAGTTTTTATGTGAATTCCAATTGATCAATACCTGAAAAGCTGGGTTTGTGTGTTAATGTGTTGGTCTATATCTGCTATGCTATGTTTCTATACATTATTTATGTTTACCAGCAAATACAGGATTTGTATGTCTTATTCAGTTGATCAATACCTGGGGTGCTGTTTCCATGTGTTGTTTATTTGATCTATACCTTCAGTGCTGAGTGATTTCCAGTTGATCTATACCTGCAATGCTGGGTTTGTGTGTTCTGTTGATTTATACCTGCAATGCTATGTTTCCATACATTATTTATGTATACCTGTAAATACAGGATATTTATGTCTTATTCAGTTGCACGTGCTGTTTCCATGTGTTGTTTATTTGATCTATACCTGAACTACAGGGAGTAATTAAAAGAGAGTTGTGGTTTAGTGACGTAGGGGACAAATGGACTTTGGGGATGATTACGGGGAGAGGACCTCCCAATGTCACGGTGCAGTCAGAAGAAGGGAAGGCTGTACTGACTCTCACAGTCTTCCCCTGATCTGCAGTTGAGGGCAGTACAACATAATCCCTATCACTATACATCGATCTAGACATTTACAATAATGCAGCATAACCCCTACCACTATATACTAAGCCAGACACTGAAGTGGTAGGCCTACACCACATCAATGGCTTTGTATATAGTGATATGGGTTATGCTGCATTATTGTAAATGTCAGGCTCAATGTATAGTGATATGGATTACGCTGCCCCACCGTCAATGTGTGCTCAGTATAAAGTGATAGGTGTTATCCTGTATCACCGGCAATGTGGGCCTCGGTATATATTAACAGTTATGTTGTACCACCGTCAGCGCGTGCCTCAGTATATAATGGAAACAGTTATGTTGTACTACTGTCAGCGCGTGTCTCAGTATATAATGATAGCAGTTGTGCTGCACAACTGTCAATGTCTGCCTCAGTGTATAATGATAGTTATGTTGTACTACTATAAGTGTCTAGCTCAGTATATAAAGATAGCGGTTATGCTGTACCACCATCAATATCTGGCTCAGTTACAGTGATAGGTGTTATGCTGTTCCACTGTAGTATCTGGCTCAGTGTATAGTGATAGGAGTTATGCTGTTTCACTGTAATGTTTGCCTCAATATATAATGAAATTACTTAAGCTGCACCACCGTCAATGTCTGTCTCAGTATAGAGTGATAGGCATTATGCTGTACCACCGTCACTGCCTGGCTCAGTATATAGTGATATGTGTCATGCTATACCACAGTCAGTGTCTGGTTCATATGGTATATATAATCATGAGTCGACATGGCAACACCACTATATATGCAAATGCTTAAATAAAAAGAGAACAATGTTATGGTGACTCCTGATTATAATATCAGAATTTTTTTTAGTTTATAGTGTCTTTAGCTGCTTAGCCAGTACTTAATTTGTAATGTTTGTCACTCATTTGTTAGGGTTATTAAAGAAAGCACTATTATGTTTGTTAAATGTTATTTAAACTTTTATATTTGGGGGGGGTGCCACTTACAGGATCCGCCCCGGGTGCCAAATACTCTAGGTACGCCCCTGGCACAGGGGTGTCCAAGTTTTTTCTATAGTGGGCCACTTCATCAGAACTGTATACGTGTGAGAGCCGCACTCATTTTTCACTGTGAGAAAATAAAGTCTTTAATAAAATATGCAGATTAAAATAAAGTAAATGACACAAAACCTTTACTTTTCCTCTCACTGATTTCTGGATAAGTAAAAAATGAAATAGTACTATTTATTCTAGGGATGCACCGAAACCGAAAATTACCCCCCACCAAAATATTTAAAAAATCCCACACTTTTAATAAAAGTAAGTTACACACCAAAATTGTACAAAAAGTTAATAACAGTGTTTATATATATATATATATATATATATAGAGAGAGAGAGAGAGAGAGAGAGAGAGAGAGATAGCAAAGAAAAAAGAGAGCAAACAAGTTTTTAAAGATCTTAATGTGTGTTTGCAAACTCTTTTTAGGTGAATGAAATTTTTGAAACAGGAAAACAAAAAGATAAAACACAGAACTACGGAACAATAGGGGAAAATACAGTCAAAAGGGATAGGCGGGGAGGTAGACAATAATGCAAAATCATAGGAAAGGCAGCGGGGACATTCAGTGGCTAAACCCGTGACACATAAACGGGCGACGCACAGTTGAGAAGCAATGCAGAGTGATAGGGCGGATCCAAATGGACTGCAATGCGAAAGTGCTGCCTGCCCCTACATTGGGCACAGTGTAATGCGAAAACAGGGATGGACCAACACGTATCAAGAGGGAGGAGGGAGAAAGAACAAAAAAGGGGGGGGATGGGAGTGAGTGAGGAAAGAAGAGAGAAACGGGATGGAGGAAAAAGGGGAGAAAGGGGGGGAGAGAAGAACGGGAAAAGGGGAAGGAAGGGGAGGAGGGGAAGAAAAGACCAGAAGAGGAGAAGGGCCGGCAGAGCAAGTTAGAAATAAGGCCTGAGAGGCGGAAGTAAGGAGAGGCACCCAACAGCACCGTGAGCGGTCACTGCCGGAGCAAGGAGGCCAGGACAGGAGAAGATTGGAAGGACAGCCAGCAAGCCCAAACCCTAGTGTAAGACTCCATCCTGTCAGAGGCCAAATGAACCAGCTCCTCCAAACCCCGGATCTCCTCCACACGGGTGACCCAGTGGCGCACGGAGGGGACCTCCGAGCGTTTCCAATATAACGGGATGAGGCTGCGAGCAGCGTTAAGAAGGAGACGGAGGAGCGAGCGTTTCATCAACCCCAAAGAGCGCTCTGAGTGAAGAAGGAGGCCAAAGCACGGAGAAGGCCGGATTGGCTCACCTGAAACCTCCAGACAACGAAAAATTCCGTCCCAAGAGGGCCGAAGTCGAGAGCAGCCCCACCAAACATGCTCCTCTCCACACCTCCAACAGGTCGGATCACTCCATGACAAGAATCTACTGGTGGCAACCAGAGTCCTATACCACCGAGACAGCAGTTTATAGGCAGTTTCCTGGTACCGAGATGCAATAGAGCATTTATGCGTCAAGACGCAAACCTTCTCCCACTCCTGTTCAGAAAGCACCTCCCCGAGGTCATCTTTCCATTTCCCCATGTATGCCGGGGGGACGGAAGAATCCGCGCTCAGAAGCAAGCGGTAAATCATAGAAATCCTGCCCCTGGGGAGGCAATCTCGCTTGACTAGTTGTTCGAACGGGGTAAGGGACCTAGAGATGTGATGCTTACCCGGGAGAGACCGAACATATCGCACCATTTGGGCATAACGGAAACGTTGCAGCAGGGTACCCAGGGCAGCGGGGCTCACGCGATCAAAGGGCAGCGGGGCTCACGCGATCAAAGGGCAGCGGGGCTCACGCGATCAAAGGGCAGCGGGGCTCACGCGATCAAAGGGCAGCGGGGCTCACGCGATCAAAGGGCAGCGGGGCTCACGCGATCAAAGGGCAGCGGGGCTCACGCGATCAAAGGGCACCGGGGCTCACGCGATCAAAGGGCACCAGGGCTCACGCGATCAAAGGGCACCGGGGCTCACGCGATCAAAGGGCACCGGGGCTCACGCGATCAAAGGGCACCGGGGCTCACGCGATCAAAGGGCACCGGGGCTCACGCGATCAAAGGGCACCGGGGCTCACGCGATCAAAGGGCACCGGGGCTCACGCGATCAAAGGGCACCGGGGCTCACGCGATCCCAGATCGCCGAGATGGAGACGTCAGGGGTCAACTCCAGCGACTGAAGGTAACCGCCCTCCAAGCCAGGGACAAAGTCCGGATTGCCAGCGAACGGGTTAATCGGCGACGGAAAAGAGGAAAGAGTGTTGCTAACCTTCCGCCTGTGCCAAACCCCCCAGGTCGCCCGCACGAAAGGGTTCGAGCTAAAGGCGGGCTGAAGAATCTCAGGGCGAAGCCCTAAGCAGACCCCGAGGGGTATCTGTGTACCAAATTGCTCCAACTCAACCCAAACCTTAGAGGCTGGGTGGAATCTCCACTCAAGGAATCACAATAGATGGGTGGCACAGTAGTAGCCAAAAAAGCCGGGTAAGGAGAGACCTCCTCTGTCCTTCAGGCGCGTGAGCACCTTGTAACCGAGTCTGGGGTGACTTGATATGATATGATCCTGACACCAGCGGTAAGGAAATGAGGCGCCCACCGCGCGGGATTCAGCAGCAGACAGGGACACATCCATAACCTCGGACTTATCAGAGTTAATCCTAAAGTGGGAGAGGGAGCCAAAAGTCCTCAGTGCGGCGTGTATATGTGGAAGGGATACGACCGGTTGAGAGACCGCAAAGAGCAGATCGTCCGCGTAAGCAGAGACCTTATAGTCGCGGCCGGAGCAGGACAGACCGTGTATGCTGGGATTATTCCTAATGGACTCTAAAAAGGGTTCTAGGGAGACAGCGAAAAGAAGCGGAGACAAGGGACAGCCCTACCGCGTCCCATTGCCGATGGGGAAGGAAGCCATAAGGGCCCCATTCAAGCGGATACGTGCCGAAGGAGAAGAGTATAGCGACATGATCCAGTGGAGCCAGGCCCGCCCGAATCCCATGGCGCGAAGGGTCTGAAACATAAAGTCCCAGGCCACCCTATCAAACACCTTTTCCGCGTCAGTAGATAAGAGGAGAATTCTCTGGCCGGACGAGTGGGCGAGGTGAATCGTGTTGAGGGCTCGATAAGTCCCGTCATGCCCCTCCCTCCCCACCATGAATCCCGATTGGTCAGGGTGTATCAAGGAGCCAAGCACCTCCTGCAGCCTAGCAGCCAGAACCTTAGCAAAGATCTTCAGGTCGGAGTTCAGAAGAGAGATGCCTATAGCTCTGGCAGAGAAGCGGGTCCTTTCCGTCTTTCGGCAAAACAGTTATCGTGGCCATCAGAGAGTGAGGGTGCAAGAGCTCCCCCAACCTCAGGGCATTTAGAAGCTTAGTGAAGGGAATCTTCAGCTGCTCCCAAAACGTGCGATAATAGCGGAGAGGGAGGCCGTCCGGTCCCGGGGCCTTCCCTGCCGCCATCGACTTCACCGCTGCCCACACCTCCTCCTCTCCAATCTCCCTCTCCATGGCCGCTGACTGATCCGCCGTCAATTTACGACGAACGTGCTCCTCCAAATATGCGTTTATGAGGGACACCCGGTTGGCGCCCTCCGAATCACAGGGGAGATTGTACAGCGAGCGGTAGTACTGACAGAAGGAGTCAGCTATGTCAGAAGGCATGCACGAGGTACGGCCCCCGGGAGTTTTAATTCTGCTAATGTACAGCGTCTGTTGTTTGGCCCGCAGCACCCGTGCCAGCAAACGCCCGCTTTTGTTACCGTGCTCATAAAAAAGGGAACGGGTGCGAAGAAACGACCTCTGAATATCCTGATTAAGCAACGAGGTCAATCGACGCCGCAGGTCATTCAATGCCAGGTAGGTGTTTTCATCGCAGGAACGCTTGTGAAGCGTCTCCAGCGCGGCAATCCGCTGAGTGAGAGCAGTGATCTCACGAGCCCGAAGTTTCTTGAGATACGACGCTTTTCCAATAAAGAGGCCCCTAACTGTGCACTTGTGAGCCTCCCACACAGTCAGCATGATCTTGGAAATAATGCGTTAATTGGTCAGAGACCTCCTGTACCGTGGCAGCATCAGAGAGCAAGGAGTCGTTAAGGCGCCAGGAAACGACAGTAGGCCGATAAAGGCGAGCCTGAAGGCGCAGGGTAACCGGGGAGTGATCCGACACTGTAGCCGCTGCAATAGAGCAACTCTCAGCCAGGCCCAAGTGGTAGTACTCCATTAGGATAAGATCAATCCTAGAGTAAGAGCGGTGCGGGGCGGAGTAGCAAGTATAGTCTCGCTCGCCCGAATGGAAAGCCTGCCAGCAATCCACCAGTCGATATCTCCCTAACAGTGAGTTAAATTGCTTTACATGAGCCGGCGGGGCCCTGGAAGGACTTGAAGTAGTGTCAACCCGAGGGTCCTGTGCCACGTTAAAGTCCCCCCCCACCAACAGGATGCTCTCCTTAAAGTCCACAAGCTTGCGGAGTATACGCGACAAAGCAGTGCATTGCCGCTGGTTGGGAAGGTACACGGAGGCAAAGGTAAACATCTGATCCAGGATAGTGCCCTTAACAAATGTGTATCTTCCATCAGAGTCAACCTGAGAAGCGGACACCAGGAAGGGGGTATGGCGGGAAAAAAGGACAGCCGTACTGCGGGATTTGGAGCCCGCATAGTTACTACAATAGACCTGCGGATAAGCCGGGTGACGGAGAGAAGGGGCGTCCACGCCACGAAGATGAGTCTCCTGCAGAAGAACCACCGACGGAGCTGGTTTGCAAAGGCTACGAAAGACCCTAGACCTCTTTTCAGGAGAGTTGAGGCCCCTCACGTTGAGGCTCAAGACCTCAAGATTAGACTGGCGAAAGGCTGAAGTCAGAGAGGGCATGGTGAGAAGTTAGAAGAGACAAAGGGAGTAAAGCCAAGGAGGGCGATAAGGGGGAGAGAAAGAAAGGAGAAAAAAAAAAAAAGAAGGGTGGGAGGAAGGTATGACAAAGGGAAAGGGGAGAAGACACGACACAAAAGGGTGGAATACCAAACACAACAACGTAGAAAAGCGCTAGTAACGTGCTGCAGCAGCAATCGGTGAGAGCGAAGGCGTAATAGCCAGGCCCTCAGGCAATGGGATACCGATCTGCTTTGGGAGAACGGAAGCTCCACAGTAAGTGGCAGCTAGGCAGAGACATGGAAAGTGTGAAGTATAAACTCCGCAGTACTTCACAGCCATGGCTCACATTTGCATATAAAAGAACCAGAACCATCCGAAACAGAACGAAGAACACAATGACAATCTGAAGGACCTGACCCCCCGTAGTGTGTGTGAGTATGAAAAGTAGCATGAATGAGTAGCGGGTAGTGAGGGATGTAACTAGCAGGGGCCCCAGGACCGGTACCGAGTAGCGGGACCGAGTGCGAGGCCGAGTGATGGGAGAAGAAGAGAACAAACAGAGCAGCATAAGCTTCGCGTACGTGTATGTGTCAAGTGCAGTGCGAGAGCAAGGGAGCAATAAGCTCCACCACGTGGCAGAACCCACCAGCGCAGCCATCATTAACGTATGGATGCCAAATACAGGACTAGGGCGACTGAACAAATATAAAGTGGCTGGAAGGAGAGTATCTATCATAATCAGGGTGGAGGCAAGGGCAGTACAAAAGCTGCGAGGGAAGGAAACCCTGAAGAAAAAAAATAAAAAATGAAAATGGGTGAAAATGGGAAAGTGAGCCCCCGCGCCCGTAGTGTGCAAACTTACAACAATATTGCATGGCCCCGGGACCCCATATATCACAAATATGCATAAGTCAAGTGCAATGTAAAATCAACAAAGTAAAGGAGTAAGAGGCATAGCTGCCGGACAATCAAACGTGATCAATGATACTCCAAGGATAATGCAACATCCACAATCACGGAGGATCATGCATGTGAGAACAATAAGCGAGACCGGTGAGAAATACACTCAGGGTACCGTAGACGCCAGGAACGTATGGGAGCCGAGTACAGTACAGACATAGCAAATGTAAATTGTCATGAAATAAGGTAGCGAATATAATCAGGTTAGAGGCAAAATGCAGTGCAAGAGCGGCGGAAAAAGTAAACCCTGTGAGAAAAAAAAAAACAACCCCAGGACCACCAACAGCAACTGCCCCCCGAGCATAGGAACAGCGCAGCACTTGCAAACTCTTTAAGTTGAAAGAGGTTGGTGTAAGTAATACTGACAAACATTTTTTTTATTTAAAGGTTACAAATTATTTTTAATGCCCAGGTAAAGCACTTAGAGAAAGGCGGTTGATTATTTTTTAAACAAATATCTCAAAAGAAATATTTTAGAAGTGGAAGGCCAATCCTTCATTGCGGGTATTTTAAAAGTGTCACAAGAATTTTACCAAAACCTTTTTAATGAGAAAGTTATAGATCGTTCCTTTTAAAAAGATAGTCTGGGGGCCATAACCAATGTTTTAGCATCTGATGATCAAGTGGGTATTAGCAGAAAGCTGTTGTCAACCGAATTGCATGATGCAATTAAAAGCTTTTCTGCACATGGAATCCCTATTGAATTTTTTTTTATTGAAAATACAATTTATTTATAGAAAATGTGCTGTAATATCTGGCAACCCTACAAACCAAGAGGAGAGCCGAAGTATATGTAAACATGTAAACAATTAAATAACATATAAACTTTTTATTTACCTGGTTGTAGCTACCCGTACAATTTCCGTCCTAAGAAAATTTTGAGCGTTTAGTGAATAGTCTACTTGTCAGGTGGGGGGCTGTCCCAGTCTGTATATTTCAGTTCTTGATTTTCAAGAAGAGTCAGATGAGAGTAGAAGGTGGAGACACACTGATGTTCGTTAGGTCAGTGGGATCAGGTCTTGTCTGAGTAATTCTGTCATGTACCAGGCTGTGTGTTGGAATGTGTGCTTAACTCGCGTGCATGTTTGGATGGGAAGTGAGTTAATGTATGGTAGCCAGGTATGGAAGAAAGATGCGGCGGCAGTTTCTTTTGTGCGTTGTGCTGTTAACCACGACATGTAGATGACTTGGAATGTAAAAGTGGAAGAGGTGTAAGAGGTGGTGGTGTGGTTTCTATCCGGTAAGCAGGCCCGGACTGGCCATCGGGCACACCGGGCATTTTTCCGGTGGGCCGGGCAGCCCACGGCCGGATTGACGTAGGGGCTGATGGAGCTGCAGCTCCAGGCCCTACCTTAAAATAGGCTCAGTCAGGACCGGACTGATTGGGCCTATGCAGCCGCATTAACGCAGGGCATAAGGGGCACCTGCCCCTTAAGCCCGCAACAACTGCGACCGGGTCCGCCACTCTAGAGGGCCGGGCAGCCCCCACCAGGGCCGGCCTTAGGGGTGCGCGGCCGCACAGGGCTTAAATTAAAACATCGGGTTTTTTTTTGTTTACTTTATTTAACATCCTTCATGTTAAATAAAGTTTGTTTAACTTTATTTAACATGGAGGATGTTACATAAAGTAAAAAAAAAACCCTGATGTTTTAATTTAAGCCCTGTGCGGCCGCACACCCCTAAGGCCGGCCCTTGTGGGGGCTGCCCAGCCCCCTAGAGTGGCGGACCCGGTCGCAGTTACTGGTTACTCCGGCAACAAGGTAAGTAGGATAAGGGAGGGGGGTGCAGTGAGAAGGGGGAGAGGGGTTAGATAGAAAGGGGTAGAGGGGATAGATAGTGAGAAGGGGTACATATTGAGAAATGGGGAAGGGGGTACATAGTGATAAGGAGGAACATAGTTAGAAGGGGCAGATAAGAAGGGGATGGGGAGAGGGGGTAGTGTGAATGCATACAAGAATGAATGAATAAATGTGTGGATGAACTGTGTGAATGCGTATGAGAATTAATGAATTCATGTGTGGATGAATTGCTTGAATGATTTGTGAGACTGCATTAATGAATATGTGTTTGTGTCTATCATGAATGTTTAAGTGATTTGGGGAAATGCAAAGATGGTACATGAAGGGTGGGCTTTAACAATAAATAAATAAATAAAAATGGGCTGCTCAGTCTTAAATGCCCGGGCCTATTTTTTGTCCCAGTCCGGGCCTGCCGGTAAGAGTATATTTTTAAGGGTGACTGCTGCTAAGATTCTTTGTAGTTTGGCGTTTCTGGGATGTGAGTGTGTGATGCCGAGTATGGCGTAGCTAGGTGAAAGCCCTATTTTTATGTGAACCTGTTGCCATAATGTTTGGGAGTGTTGACAGTGCCATAGACAATGGGTCAGGCCGGCTGCTGGATATTTGCATTTGGGGCATTGATCTGTATTGGATCTGCCCATTTTATAGCTTTGTGTCGGGGAGATGGAAGATTCTGTCATGGAAGATTCTGTAGAACATTTCACTGTATAAAGAGGACGGGATTGTTTTAAGCATTTTTAGATGGGCCTTCAGTATGTCTTGTGTGGTGAGTGGGGTCCAGGGCAATGTCTAGGCCCTCTACGGAGTGATTCAAAATCTATAATGTGTCTGATCATGGAGAAAAGATTAGATGTTGATGGGTGAACACAAGAAGTTGGTAGTGGAAGGCGGTCTAAAGGGTTTTTCCAGTCATCCGTGTTGAAACGTTGTATTTGAGAGTGGGCAAAACGTTTTGCTTGCGTGTATGAGAATTGTGTGATATTCAAGTCTGGGTATTTCTTTCTAAGTTGTTCAATGGATAGGATGGTCTTTGTGTTTTCATTCAAAAGGTGTCTTATGCCAGTGAGTCCCTTATCTGCCCATTGTGTGAATGGGTGTCCTGCCTGGCCATTTTGAAATTATGGGCTTTTCAAGAAAGGTAAAAAGATTGATTGTTGGAAGGATAAGTTTATTTGTGGTCTGATTAGTTGCCATGCTGGGATTGTACTGTACAGCAGGGGGTTTGCTCTTGCCTCTGTTAGTAGCAAGCCCACCGGTGTATGTAGAAGGGTGGTTAGAGAAATGTGTGGGCAAAAGGCCTCATCAAGGGTTGTAGTGGTGCAGTATGAGTTTGCAGAGATCCAGTCTATGGCCTGTCTGTATAAAGCTGCTAAACTATATTCCCTGAAATGTGGGAGGTTTAGGCCTCCATTGTGGGTGGGTTGCTGCAATTTGATTAGTGCAATTTTGGCCCTTTTGTTTTTCCAGAGAAAGTGGGAAAGCGAAGTGTGTGAAAGATAAAGTGATGTGTTGCCAGGATTTTAGTTCACGGGGATCTTGCCTAATGTGGGTTTAATGTTCAAGTTGTAAAGTTTTTGTGGGATTTTGGGTATGTTAATACCTACATATTGTATATAGAAGGTTGAAGGTTGCCCATTGTAGTGGTGTGGGAGGCATGTCGTGTGGATTTGTTGTTTAGAAAGAGGGCTGTGGACTTGTCATAGTTGATTTTGAATCCACTTATGCGTTTGCAAATGCGGTAACTTTAATTGAGTGTGTGTTTAAACCAATGCTCTGTGTAGTTGGTATGTCTTCTAGAAGACGTAGTAGGGGGTCTAGGGCGATATTGAAGAGAAGGTAGGGGTCTCACACCCCTACCTATGGGAATTCGGCGTGAGATCTCAGAGTTTGTGATTATTTTAGTCGTTGGATTGGTGTATGGGTTCCTGAAAAATGCTAGGATATTTGACCCAAAATAATGGAATTTTTATATTCTAACTGTGTGCCCATGAGATGGAGTCAAAAGCTTTGTGGGCGTCTAAGTTAATCAGAGTGTTATGATGTGGAGTTTGTGGGTTGGCTTAAATTATCGTGGCTGCTATGGCCTTCCAAATGCCTATAATGGGGTTACATGATTTTGTGACTCCTAGTTGATTGTGTGAAAGTATATGTGGAAGGACGGAGTGTAGACGTGTGGATATCAGTTTGGTAAGGATTTTAAGATCTGTGTTGAGGGGGGTTATGGGCCTGTATGAGGTGATTAGTTCCCAGTCCTTGTTAGGTTTTAGTAATAGCATAGTTTTTGCATCTGTGAGTGTTTCATTGGGTTGTTGTTCCAGATATATGTTATTATAGAGTAGAGGCATCCAACATGTTGGCCCGAGGGCCAAATGCGGCCCGCCGGACCTTGAGGTGCGGCCCTCATGAGATCCGCAGGCAGGGCAACCAGGATTGCAGAATCGCAAGGGCCCTGCTGCTTTCCTGTGGGTTGCTCGCACAACAGTCAGTGTCAGCGGAACCCAGCGGAGTTACGTGAATTTATGTCACATCACATGACTCCGCTCCATTCCTGCTTCCGCGGTTAGGCACAAGAGAAGTTGCTCGCGAGCTACACAGTGGGAAGCAGCAGTCCCTGCGTAAGTCTGCAAGTGAGAGATCTGGGGGTGGGGTGGTGGTGGTGGGGGTGAGAGGGTGGTGGTGGGGTTGTATGCGTGATTGAGGGAATGAATCTGTGAATGAATAAGTGTATGTGTGATAGCATGGATGTGTAAGTGGGGGGGCATGGCACAGGGAGCCAAGTTTCAGCATGTATTGGCTGACTTGGAATGATAGGAGTGTGATTGTTAACAGCAATCACAGTCTATCATGCCCAGGTTCCTGCATTTACTGGTTGCCTGGACGTGATAGGAGTGTGATTGCTGTTAACAATAACACTCCTATCATGCCAAATCAGCCAGTAAATGCTGTAACCTTGGCATGATAGGAGCATGATTGCTAATAGCAATCCCAGGCGACCAGTAGTGTGCTGTTTACAATTATATATATATTTATATATATATATATATATATATATATATATATATATATATATATATATTGTTTAATTTGTTTGTACAATTTTGGTGTGTTACTTTTATTAAAAGTGTGTTTTTTTAGTTTATTTTTAAAGATGGGGTGGTCATTTTTGGTTTCGATCCACAATTTTCATTTTAGTGCATCCCTAGAATAAATAGAACTATTTAATTTGTACGTATCCAGAGATAAAATGACCTCCTGAATTTGTGGTCACATCAGAGGATAAACCTTTCTAGGCCCAGAAATCAGCGAGAGGCATTGTCAAGGATTTTGTGTCATTTACTTTATTTCAATCTGCATGTCTTATTAAAGGCCATTTTTTTTCTCTCAGTGAAAAATGAGTGCGGCCCCCGAACATATACATTTCTCGCTGCATGAAAAACTTGGACACCCCTGTTTTAGAGTGACTGTATAGTAGGGGTAATATTGTCTTTAAGAATTTTAAAGTATTCAGATGGCAATCCATCCATGGGGCTTTAGCATTTGGTAGGGAGGATATAACTTGATGGATTTCTTGTTGGGTAATTGGGGGATTTAAGCGTTCACATTGAGCGTTAGTGAGTCATTTTAGTTTTGCCTGTTGTAGAAAGAAGACTCCTAAGTGGGGATCATCTGGTTGGGCTTCAAATAGGGAAGTATAGAAAACTTGGAATGTTTTGTTGATGGTGTTTGTGTTAAGGGAGGGTCCATGTGGTGTTTGAAGTTTAGTGATACGTGGGTGTGGTTTTCTAGATTTTGCTTGTTGCTTTGTTTTTTTCAGTCAGTCTTACATAGTTACATAGTTAGGCTAAAAAAGACATGCGTCCATCAAGTTCAGCCTTTCCCATATCTGTTTATTTCTTGCTGTTGATCCAAAAGAACGCAAAAAAACCCAGTTGTGGCTCTTTCCAATTTTGCACAAACTAGGGGAACAAAATTCCTTCTTGACCCCAGAATGGCAGCCAGATTTCTCCTTGGATCAAGAAGCTGTTTCCCCATAATTTAAACATTATAGCCCTGAATATTATAAGTATTTATCCAATTGTTGTTTAAATGTCTGTCCTTATTGTCCTAACTGTAAAACACCCTTTCCTTTGCCCTAGACTAAATCTCCTTTCTTCTAGTCTAAATGCGTGAACCCGTGTCCTATGCATAGTCCTGTTTATAAATAGATTTCCACACATTGGTTTGTATTGGCCCTGAATATATTTATATAATGCTATCATATCCCCCACTAAAAAGATTTAAATTAATTAACCTTTTCTCATAACTAAAGTGTCCCATTCCTTTTATTAATTTTGTAGCCCGCCTCTGCACCTTTTTCCAGTGCTATAATATCCTTCTTTAGAATAGGTGCCCAAAATTGCACAGCATATTTAAGGTGTGGTCTTATCATTGATTTATAAAGGGGCAAAATTATATTTTTATCCTGCAAATTGATGCCCCTTTTTATACATGACAATACCTTACTGGCCTGAGCAGCTGCTGACTGACATTGCAAATTGTTTCCTAATTTGTTGTCTATAACAATTCCCAAATCCTTCTCATTTGTTGTTGTCCCTAATTCACTACCATTTAGGGTTTAAGTTGCTTGTGCATTCCTTACCCCAAAGTGCATAACTATACTACATTAAATTTCATCTGCCATTTGTGTGCCCAGTCTAAATCCCTCTGCAGAAGTTTAGTGTCATCTTCAAACACGGAAACAAGGCTTTTCAATGCCTATTGCAAGGTCATTTATAAATATATTGAATAAAATTGGTCCCAGAACAGAACCCTGGATAACACCACCTACTACTTTTGTCCAGCTTTAAGATTTACCATTTATAACAACTCTCTGTACTCTCTCACTAAGCCAGTGATCAACCCAAGAACAAGAATTGGCAGCTAGACCAATTTCTTTCAGTTTGAATACTAACCTATTGTGTGGAACCGTGTCAAACGCCTTGGCAAAATCCCAGTAGATGACATCCACTGCAAGACCCTGATCTACACTTTTACTTACTTCTTTGTAGAATGCAATTAAATTAGTTTGGCATGACCTTTGTTTCATAAAACTATGCTGAACACCGTTCTTACCAATGAATTCTTGAACATTATCCCTTAATAGCCCATCAAATATTTTCCCAGGCACAGAAGTTAAGCTCACTGGTCTACACTTTCCAGACAAAGAGTTTGAACCCTTTTTGAATATAGGAACCACACCTGCTTTCCTCCAAGCTTCTCGAACAATTCCTGAAATAAAAGAATCCTGGAAGATTAGAAACAGAGGTTCACTTGTACTCATGGGTGAATACTGTCAGGCCCCGGAGCTTTGTTGACATTAACTTTCTTTAGTTGCTGCAGCCCTTGTCCTGAGTCATCCAATCAAATTTTTTTGCAGTAGTCATTTGCATATTCATTTCCATAGCTTCCTCCTTAATATAAACTAAAAATAGTTATTTGAAGTTTCTGCTTTTTCCTGGTCCTCGTTAACTAACACTCCCATCTGTTTTTAGAGTACCTACACTTTCCTTTTTGTAGAATGTATGTACTTAAAGAAATTGTTGGCCTTGGCTTTGCTCTCTTTGGCTATCCCTCTCTAGTTTAGCACATCTAATCACCTTTTTGCATGCATTATTTGCTTCCTTATAGCTTACATAGGATGCCTCTGATTTTTCTGATTTAAATGCTTTAAAAGCCCTTTCCGTATTTGTAATTTCTTGGTTTACTTCCACACTAAGCCACATTGGTTTCAATCTGCTTCTTTTATATTTATTACCCAATGATACATACTGAGAAGTGTACCTTTCTAGTATTTATTTGAAAATACTCAATCTTTCCTCAGTGTTTTTATCACTAAAGAGTTTATGCCAGACAATATGTTATAAAGCTGCCCTTATCTTGTTGAAATTGGCCTTTTTAAAATTATATGTTTTAGTATTCCCCATGTGCCATTTCTTTTTTGAGTTTATTTCAAAAGACACCATATTGTGATCACTATTACCCAAGTGCTCCCCCACTTGAATGTTTGACAGTAGATCAACATTGTTTGTTATAACCAGATCCAGACAATAATCCTTTCTAGTTGGTGCTTGTACCCCTTGTGACATGAAGGTGTCATTTAACAGGTTCAAAAACTGAATCCCCTTGCAGAACTACTAGTCCCTCTATCCCAATTTATGTCCGGGTAACTAAAATCTCCAATAATTAACTTGTTACCTAGATGTGCAGCTTTCTCAATATGCCCAACAGCTGTTCTTCATCAGTATTAACAGGGTGCTTTATAACATACCCCAACCAGTAGTCAATTTCCTTTTTTTGCCCCTTTTTTTCTGTTATGCCTATTATGTCATATTGCTTAGTGTATGCTGTTGCCTCTAGTTCCCCCATTTTGTTATTTAGGCTCCTTGCGTTAGTAAGCATACATTTAATATTATCATGAATTTTTATTATTACATACCTCCTCTGTTCTGATCTTGCCCCTCCCTATCTCCTCCCCTCTTGTTCTGATCTAAAGCCCCCCTCCTTTCTGTGCTATATACCTTTTCTAGATTTCTGTGTGTCCCCCCTACAACTAGTTTAAAATCCCCTCCAACCTTCTAGCCATCCTGTCCCCCAGCATAGCAGGCCCTCTTCCGTTTAGGTATAATCCATCACAGCTATAAAGATTGTACCAAGTGCAAAATCAGCCCAGTGGTCTAAAAAGTCATTAACCTCCCTAATCTCCCGTTGCCTTTCTACTGTTACAATAATTCATCCACTCTGTCAGCAACATGCCGGACCCGAGTACCCAGGATAAAGCAAACTGTCCGGTTGAGCCGATCAGAGTGGCAGATTACCCTAAACTCTTAATTATAGAGTCCCCTACCACCACAACTAGAAGCTTCAGGGCCCCGGTGCGAGAATCTGTTAAGGGCCCCCCAACCCAATCTTCCCCCTTCTCACACCATCTACCCCCTCTCCCCCTTCTCAGGCTATCTACCCTCTCCCTATCCCCCCATTCTCACTATCTACCCTCTCCCTACCCCTCTCTCCCCCTTCTCAGGCTATCTACCCCCTCTCCCTCCCTTTTCACTATCTACCCTCTCCCTACCCCCCCATTTTCACTATCTACCCTCTACCTACCCCCTTCTCACTATATACCCTCTCCCTACCCCCCTTTGTAGGTCACTTACCATGCAGTCCTGTGGTGGGGGTGCGAGGCCTCTGTCTCCCTGCTCTGTCGCGGTGCGTGCGGCTTCACTGCTGAGCACCGGCATATGGAGTCATATGCCTCATTCTCCCACCACTGCAGTCGGGCAGCGCTGAGGCAGGTGGCGGCGGCAGGGAGCAGAGGAGATAGAAGGGCACTGAGCGGTTGCTGAAAACGATCGCTCGGCACCCCTTGGGCCCCCCCTCACTGTGTCTAGCCTTTCTTACACTCTCAACCCCACCCATACTAGAGGGGCTGTTCCCTCGGCTGTAAGAAGGAACAGCTTCCTCCAGTACAGCTACTCCTGAGCTGATGCGCCCATCATCCTCACTGAAGTAGGCAAATATGTTGGCTGCACAAGGTCAGGGCTAGCTAAACCTTTCCTCTTCCCTCCTCTGCTACCACGTATAACTGTCACCCAGCTACGTACCTGTACCCCAGCTGACTTATCTCCTCCCTCTTCACTACCTCCCCCACTACACTCTGCTCAGTGAGCAGTAGACTCCTTTCAAGATTGTCAGTCTGTCTCAAAGTTGCAATTTGCTTCTCCAGATCTCCGATGTGAGCTTCCAGAGAAGCCACTTGTTCAAACCTGCCACAGAGGTATGGACCCTGGACGGATTCATCCAGGCATGCATACATGTTCTGTGAGACTGAGGTAGTGTCTAGGGGGATAAGCGGGGTTGCAGTATGCAAGCACAGGGTGAGTTGGCAGTTTTGGATTGGTGATGTGAGGGTGTAGGATTGATCCTCCGTTTGCCTTCCTGGGGTGCCCGGTGTCTGAGGTGGGGGGGAGTAAACAGCCACAATCCTTACTCTTTTCCGGGCCTTTGTCAGTAGGTGTGAAGTGTAGTCTGATTACTCACACTTGTAGGTATCTTTGCACGGGGTCATGGATGTCTCCTGGCTGGACTCTCCACATGGAGTTGCGGCCTTCCTACCAGGTGAAGGCCTCCAGGGGGTGCAGTGATGTCTATGCGGGTAACGCTGGACTTCTTGCACAGTGCAAAGTCTATTGCCGATGAAGATGGTGTTTTGCACTGTATTATGCCCATGGATGGGCTTGGGTTAGCTTTGGCAATATGAGAACTCAAACAACTGCAGCCATTTTGCTTGACTCCTCCCCTGGAACTCCCTTATTGAATTTTATACATATTTTTAAAATATTGTTATAGAATCTTTTCGTAGACAGGAGTTACCCTCTTCCTGGAGAAGAGGCATCATTACTTTATTTTTCAAGACGTGTAATAGATCAAAATTAGATAACTGGAGGCCTATCGCCCTACTGAATGTAGACTAAAAGATACGGCTAAGATTTTAGTGATCAGAACAAAAGCTGTAATAGATACTTCCACAAAAGTATATGTTTATCCAGGGCATACCCATCCTGGGGAGGCAGGGGTACAGGTGATGGCTCTGGGCTACATGGCTCTGGGCTATTGCACAACCCCAGAGTCCCTGAAAACAGCTATAAGAACGACTGAGTATTTTACATGTGCCTCTGGTTTTAAGCTGAATCTTAACAAATATTCTGGAACCCCAGGGTAAGATGCCTGGATATGAATGTCACATCACAGGATATGAATAAGGTCAGATAGCTTAACTTGTCTCCTATGAAAGCACACAAAAAGTCTTCTGTATTTTCTAACCTTTATTAGAGAAGTATGAGTAGAAGTGCTTCTGCGAGGGGAAGGTAAAAATGGATTGCCTTACAAGGGAGAAGAACATCAGAACTTGTACTCACAGAGGCTGCTGAGATAAGAAACCCAGACGTGAGATTCAGGGGAATGGGAAAACACCCAAGACAAACTAACTGCACAAAAGATACAGGGGAGGAGGAATAGCCCGATCTCAACTATGATAATTGGAAGGTTGCCAGGGCAACTAGCTACGTACTGCGAGAAAAGAAACAACAGAATAAAGAAACTTGTTCCATGACAGTTTTACTATTGGTGATTCGGTTAGCAGTCAAGACACCTGTTGTCCAGACCCAAGGTGACAGTATTAAAATTCTGGGAGTGGATTTTGATTACGCAAATAATGGCAAGAGATCATGGTTTTAGAGAAAAATTACCACAAAATAGAATTATGGCAAACTCGAAAGCTGACAATGGAAGGGAGAGTGATGATGTATTTAGGAGTGGTATCACCCCACCTCCCCAACTTGTATGCAAAGAAGTGTATGCATTTTTGTTTTATTTAGCTTGCAAACAAAACATGAATGGTGGTAAGTCAATGTCTGATCTGAAGCGTATTTTATATATAAAGTTTTTTCTAAAGTTTTAAAAACTTTTATAAAGAAGGTACCTTTGCTTCTTTTTTATACTATGCAGCTGGTCACATTTTTTGAAAATATAACTTTTCACTCACTGTCTCTTAACTCTCCTGTGCTTTTAAATCTGCCAAAGCAGTATGTCATTTTAGAAAAAAACAATACAATTTTATCACCTCCAAAATTTTAGCCCGGATATTTTAGGAAATCCAAAGAAGTAAACTGCTGCAATATTATCGAAGGAATGGCAAAATACTCTCTCATAGAGTCCAGAGGAAATGGTGGTTGCTTGCCTAGGGTCCAAAAATTTGGACACCCCCACAATTTGAATATTAATTTAGGAAAAAAAGAAAAAGCCTTAATAGTAACATAGTAACATAGTAACATAGTAACATAGTTCATAAGGTTGAAAAAAGACCAAAGTCCATCAAGTTCAACCTATATACATATTGTGTCCCTACCGTGTTGATCCAGAGGAAGGCAAAAAACCCTTATGAAGCAGATGCCAATTGCCCCATACCAGGGGGAAAATTCCTTCCCGACTCCAAATATGGCAATCAGAATAAATCCCTGGATCAACGTTCTGTCCCTATTAATCTACTATCCATAACTTGTAATATTATTGCTTTCAAGAAACACGTCCAGGCTCCTTTTAAACTCTTTTATTGAGTTTACCATTACCACTTCCTCTGGCAGAGAGTTCCATAGTCTCACCGCTCTTACTGTAAAGAACCCCCGTCTGTGCTGGTGTAGAAACCTTCTTTCCTCCAGCCGTAGAGGATGTCCCCTTGTTATAGATACCGTCCTGGGTATAAATAGGTCCTGGGAGTGATCTCTGTACTGCCCCCTTATATATTTATACATAGTTATTAAGTCCCCCCTAAGCCGTCTTTTTTCCAAACTAAATAACCCTAATTCTGATAATCTTTCTGGGTACTGCAGTCCTTCCATTCCCCTTATTACTCTGGTTGCCCGTCTTTGAACCCTCTCCAGCTCCACTATATCTTTCTTGTACACTGGTGCCCAGTACTGTACACAGTATTCCATGTGTGGTCTGACTAGTGACTTGTACAATGGTAGAATTATTTCCTTGTCGTGGGCATCCATGCCCCTTTTGATGCACCCCATGATTTTATTTGCCTTAGCAGCAGCTGCCCGACACTGGTCGCTACAGGTAAATTTACTGTTAACCAAGACTCCTAAGTCCTTTTCCATCTCAGTCGTCCCCAGTGTTTTCCCATTTAATACATATTCCCAGCCTGGATTTTTCTTCCCCATGTGCATAACCTTACATTTATCTGTGTTGAACCTCATCTGCCACATCCCAGCCCAAGCTTCCAACCTATGCAGATCCATTTGTAATCGTGCACTGTCCTCTATTGTGTTAACCACGCTACAGAGCTTAGTATCGTCTGCAAAGATTGATACTTTACTATACAATCCCTCTACAAGGTCATTAATAAATATATTAAAAAGAATAGGACCCAAAACTGACCCCTGTGGTACCCCACTAGTAACAGTCACCCACTCAGAGTATGTACCATTAATAACCACCCTCTGTTTCCTATCACTGAGCCAGTTACTTACCCACATACACACATTCTCCCCCAGCCCAAGCATTCTCATTTTATGTACCAGCCTTTTATGTGGCACCGTATCAAATGCTTTGGAAAAATCAAGATATACGACATCCAGCGATTCTCCCCGATCCAGTCTAGAACTCACCTCCTCATAAAAGCTGATCAGGTTAGTTTGACAGGACCGATCCCTTGTAAACCCATGCTGATATGGAGTCATACATTTATTTTCATTGAGATACTCCAAAATAGCATCTTAATATAAGACTACCCTATAGGAAAAAGGTTTTACTAGTAAACATGAATTCACATGTAAACTATTTTTTCATATTTAATAAAAACTATGGTTGAGAAAAATGCATTTGTTTTTATTTCCTTTTATTTGCCAACCTGACCCCAGTAATGCACATCTACCCCAGTCTTGCCACTCTGCCCCCATATACCCTTTACTCCCTTATATGCCACTCTGCCCCAAGAAATGCCTTATACTCCCTATATGCCACTCTGCTGCCCCCAGATATGCTTTATACCCCCTTATATGCCACTCTGCCCCCGAGAATTGCCTTATACCCTCTTATATGCCACTCTGCCTCGTTGATATGCCACTCTGCCCCCATATATGCCTTATACCCCCTATATGCCACTCTGCCTCCAAGAAATACATTATACCCCTTTATGCCATTCTGCTTCCCTGATATGCCACTCTGCCCCAGATAGGCCTTATACCCCTATATGCCACTTTGCCCCCCAGATATGCCTTATACCCCCCTATATGCCATTCTGCCAACCCAGACTTACCAGTGCATCCTGAGACTTGTCCCCCAAGCTTCAGACTCCCTGGTGTCTTGGGGCAGCCGGTGGACGTCTGCATGATGCGCGTAGACAACCTCTGCTGCTACCCGGCACTTCTGCTAGGGCTTCTACGACTGAGCACCGATAGGTCATGTGCTCCATCATAGAATCCCCAGCGAAAGTGCCGGGGGGAAGCGAAGGTTGTCTGAGTGCATCTCAGGTTTCCTGCAACGCTGCAGGGGATCCCCCTCTCTGGCAGCCAGTGAATGTCTGCACAATGCGCTCAGTCAACCTCTGCTTCCACTGGGGCTTCTATGCTTTTATGATGAAGCACCGAAAGGTCATAGAAGTCCCGGAGGAAGTGCCAGCAGCAGTGGAGGTTACCAGCAAAAAGGATCCAGGTCCCTTGCGGGGGGAAAAATACACATTAGTGGAATGGTAAAACAGTATTTTATCTAATGAACAGGAATACACATATTTTCACATTTTTGGTATCTATTATACAGTTAGTATATGTTATATGCAAACAGGAAACCAATAGCCATTTTAAGGTCCCCCTTAATTCATAATGCACCTTACTTGCCACTCTGCCGCCCTGATATGCCACACTGCCTCCTCATATGCTTTATGCCCCCCATATATGCCACTCTGACCACCAGGTCACTCTGCTCTCGGATATGTCACTCTGCTCCCCTTAGATATGCCACTCTGCTCCCCTCATGTGCTTTATCCCCCCTGATATGCCACGTTCC
Source organism: Spea bombifrons (assembly GCF_027358695.1). Taxonomy (NCBI): domain Eukaryota; kingdom Metazoa; phylum Chordata; class Amphibia; order Anura; family Pelobatidae; genus Spea; species Spea bombifrons. The sequence continues at coordinate 49,072,184 of NC_071088.1, forward strand.
ATCCCCAGACTCCCTTGTCTCTTGCGGGGGCAGCCGGTGGACGTCTGCGTGCTGCTGCTTCTTGCCACTTCTTCCCGGGGGAAACATAAAGTCAGTAGAAATAAACATAGTAAATTCTGGAAAGAAAACTGATACACTGATCTTTTTCATCATGTTTTCTTTTTTTTTGTTTAAAGTATTTTATTTGCATTTTAACATAAAGAAAGCAACAGTTGCCAAGTCCAAAGTGTTTACAGCAGTACAGAGCAGGAGTCATAGACGCTTAAACACATCACAATCACCATGTTACAAAACCGCAAACAGATGCAGATTAGAGCAACACAAATGTATCAATGAACATAGGCATAGACACCCTGACCCCAGGGGGTGCCGGGCTTGTTTACTGAGCTAACACATTGTAAGGAAAGCAACCTACTGTCGAACACTTCACATGATGGGGGGAAGGAAAAAGGGGAGGGAGGGAAGGAGAGGAAAAGAAAGAAGAGACAAAAGAAACAGAACAGAGAAAGAGGAGAAAGGCAAAACCGACTAAGCCGGGTTACCAATGAAGTAGTGCATGAACCGGCCGAAGGGCCTGGAAATGTAGAGAGCCAAGGCTCCCATATAGCCTCAAACTTTGACATGGTATCATAGAGCTTGGCGGTGATCTTCTCCATACAGATGAGATGCCAAATATTAGCATGGATTTCGCCGAAGGTCGGAGGGACTCCCTTCCATCTCCTAGCAAAAGCCTGTTTGATCGCAACGCATATCCTATGAATAAGTTGCTGATTTGGAGCGGACAAGGCACCACCCGGAATATCCATCATAAGGAGAGCCACCTCAGGGGACACTTGGACATCGGTGGCTAACGCTCTCGACAGCTGGAGCGAAAAGGAAGACCATATAGGTTGGACTAATCCACACGCCCACCACGCATGAAGATAGGTGCCGCGTTCCCCGCAGCCTCTGAAGCAGCAGTCACTGGAGCCTCTAACCATATGGGACAGTTGCACGGGAGAAGTGTACCACCTTGCGACTACTTTATAAGCCCTTTCTTTAACCAGCGTGTTGATCGTGAGTTTGTGCAAAGTCGTCACCGCCGAGTCCCAGACGTCGTCAGGGTAAGTAGAGAGTAGGTCAGCATGCCACTGGGAACGATATAAAGGAGGATGGGCGGACGTAACAGAGATAAAGCTGGAGTAGAGCGCTGAGATCGATCCCCTAAGTCTTTTCCGAGCCATAAAGCGTCGTTCAAAAACCATGGGAGCAGACATCTCGCCCCTGGTCAGCAGGGAGCGAATAAAATGACGTACTTGTAAATAGCGAAACGTTTCCGTAGAAGGGATATGCTTGGATTCCTGGAGTGTGGCAAAAGAGAACATCCGTCGGCCGCGTACTAGGTCGCCAAGAGTAGATGAGCCAGCTTCCGACCACCAGCGAAACGACAACCGATGCATTCCCGCCGGGAAAAGGGGATTGGACAACAGCGGCGTGAGTGGAGACAGAGGACCAGCTAGGCGAAGACGGAATCGCCAGGTCCGCCAGAGTCGGAGCGCTGCTGACACAACTGCAGATGAGGGAGGGCCGAGGAGCAACGGGTTATCCAGCCACAAAATCTGCCCGAGGGACTGGTGTGGAAGGTACGACCGTTCTATATCTACCCACGGAAGGGTGTTTGCAGGTAAGGACCATGCCTCCAATTGCGATACTCGAGACGCCACATAGTAGAGGAAAAAATCCGGAACGGCGAGACCCCCGAGGTGTTTAGGTTTGTACATAGTAGACCTTTTGACACGCGCCCTCCTGTTGGTCCATACAAATTTGAAAACAGTAGACTGAAAGGCCCCAATCTCATCTTTCTGAACTGGAATGGGTAGCGCCCTAAAAAGATATAAAAGCCGGGGCAACAAGTTCATCTTGACGGCGTATATACGCCCTAGCCACGATATGTTGTACCGGGACCACTGTCGTAACTCTGATCGCAGCGTTCCCAGAAGAGGTGGGTAGTTAGCGTGATACAGCGTTTCAAAATCCCTGGTTAGGCGTATGCCCAGGTATGTGATGGAGGACGGTTGCCAGGCAAATTTAAAAATAGTAGCAATGAGTTGTTGAACATGAGGCTCTAAGTTAACATTCAACGCCTCACATTTAGCGTCATTTATCTTGTATCCGGAGATACGGGAAAAATCCGTCAGGAGGTGAAAGAGGTTAGGGAGTGAAATCAGGGGATTCGTCAGGTTGAGCAAAATGTCGTCGGCAAACAAACTTAATTTATACTGCACTCCGTGAACCACTATCCCTTGTACATCTGGACTGGCCCTAATAGCAGCTGCGAGAGGTTCCAAGCACAGGGCGAACAGGAGTGGAGACAAGGGGCAACCCTGTCGCGTGCCATTCTTAATATTCAGTACTGAAGACTCACAGCCCATCAGGGCCACCGTCGCCGTTGGAGAACTGTAGAGTGCCCGGACCCCGGCCAAAAAGCTGCCTCGAAAGCCAAACCGATGCATCACCTCCCACATATATGTCCAGTCGATTCTATCAAAGGCTTTCTCGGCGTCCAACGCCAACAGCATAGATCTCTGAGTAGAAGCCTTGGCTGCCTCAAGCAAATCAATTGTGCGCCGAATGTTGTCGGGGGCCTCTCTGCCAGGGATGAAACCGACTTGGTCCGGATGGATTAGGGATGAGATAACTGAGCTTAGACGGGTCAAAAGTAATTTAGCATAAAGTTTGATGTCCGAATTAATGAGGGAGATGGGGCGATAGCTCCCACAAGCAGAGGGGTCTTTACCTTCCTTATGTATAACCACAATTTTAGCCTTCAACATTTCACTGGATGGGGGGTCACCTCTGAGGAAACGTTGAAAGAGAGCCAGCAGACGAGGAGTAAGCAGAGATCGGAACTTTTTATAGTATGAACCTGGGAGCCCATCGGGGCCAGGAGCCTTTGAGGTCTTGAATGTGGCGATCAGCGCTTGGACTTCCTCCTCCGAGACAGGGCCGTTAAGTGACTCCAGCTGAGCAGGCGAGAGACGCGGTAGCGCCACCGAGTCCAAAAAGCGGCGCAGCGGTCGGTTGTCATGGAGATTTTGAGGAGCCTTGTTGCCGTCATATAAGTCCTGATAAAAGGTGGCAAATTGGTCAGCTATGTCTTTCGGATGTACCCAACTTTTCTTGTTGGGATCTATAATCCTGGAGATGTTCTGAATTTTCCGCTGAGCTCTCAGGCATCTAGCCAACATGGCGTCAGGCTTGTTCGCTTTGTCAAAAAAATTTTGTTTGGTAAGATTCAGGGAATATAAAACATCTCGGCTCAACAAAAGGTTCAGCTCCCCCCTCGTCCGGACTATATCGTGCAGTATCGAGTTATCAAGAAGCTGCTTGTGACGGGTTTCCAGGGCTTCCAGCTGAGACGTGAGGGACTCAATCTCAGCTTGTCGCAGTTTCCGGCGCCGCGCTTTAAGTTTGAGGAAGGAACCCCTAACGTACGCCTTGTGCGTCTGCCAAACTAGAAGAGGATCAACGCCCGGGGTCTCATTAAAATCGAAAAACTCTGACAAGTCCTTATTAATTTCTGAGACTAACGACGGATCCGTCAACAAAAACTCGTCTAGTCTCCACTGCCTTGCGCCCCCGTGCCAATCCGTGAGCTGAAGTACACACTCAACCGCGCCATGGTCCGACCAGATGATAGGGTGGATCCGCGCAGCATGAAGGGAGCGAACCATGTGTTGACCAATAAATATGTACTCTATCCTCGAGTAAGTCCGGTGAGGATGGGAGAAAAAAGAGTAATCGAGGACTTTAGGATGGAGCAACCGCCAAGCGTCGACCAACGCCACTGTCCTGGCAAAGTCCTTAAGGCGACCAGAGTTTGGTAGAGCATGAGAAAGAGGAGAGGCACTCTTCCTATCCAGATAGCCATCCCAGAGCGTGTTAAAGTCCCCACCAACGATGAGATTGTGTTTGCGGTATGGCAACAGGAGATCCATGATGTGCGAATAGAAATCAGCAGCCGCCGTAGAGGGGGCATAAACATTCAGGATTGCTGTAGGTTTATTTTGAAGGAGCCCCAGGAGCAGGATGTATCTGCCCCACTTGTCCCTGTGTACAGACTGCAGGTGAAATCCTAGGGAAGAGCGAAAAAACACACTGACCCCATTTTTCTTTTGACTTGGATGCACGGCGTGGAAGTGTGACCCGTAGGACTTGTCCCAGTAGGCAGGTAAGTGAGTACTGCGCAGGGGAGTTTCCTGAAGGAGCAAGATGCCCCCGTGTAGTTTACGGTAGTAACGCATCGCAGCTCTACGTTTCTGGGGCAAGTTCAGGCCTTTGACGTTGTGAGATATAATTTTAAGGGCACTAGCCATGGCATCTGACATAGTGGCACAGCAGGGTAAGTCTGCAGGTGAGTGGAGAGATCAAGGCCAATCGCAACCTAGAAGAAAAGAAGAGGAGAAGAGGAGAAGAGAAAGGGAGAAAGAACAGAGAGAAGAGAGGGAAGGAGGGGAAAGGGGAGAACAACACAAATATGCATGTACAATGCACAACCAACATAACGGCATAGCACATAAACACTGGTCTCCTGAAAAGGTGCCATATGAAGCACATATAACCAGTAAAGCACTGCTCTGACTTAGCAGGTGGTGTAGTGTGTAAGGCATAAGTGTACGTCAGGCAGAGCGTGGACCAACTCAGGTCAAGGGGGGTGCAAGGAAAGGAACCTCAAAATGGAACCTCCAGCCCTTCATTGATTAGAATCACCTGACATGGATGAGTAGCTAAGGCCCGAGACTATATGGCCCGTATCTAGAGAGCTATAGGGGAAATAAGCCAAACGCCCGATAACTTTGCCAAGTTTAATAGCCAACTAGGCTGTAGTGTGTGCATAAAATTAAATCATAAATCAAAATAACAGAACGAGCGTGATAGTGTACCGATAAAGTGAAAACACAAGATAAACGACGCAAAAAAAGAAAAATACGCGATACAGATATAACGAAGAGCCGAACTTAGCTGTGTCAAGTCCCACAGAACCGCTGCGGTGGGAGCAGCACTGCACAAAGTCAGAGCCGTGAACGGTGACCTGCCCATCCGGGCACACCGAAGCTGTAGATCCCCATCAGGGAGGTACCGCTGCTGTAATGGAGGTGTCTCAATGCGACCCAGGACGCCACCTGGGCAGGACCAATCAGACAGCCACGGGTTGCCGAAGCAAAAGATGGAGTCCCGGAAAACGAATCACGAGCGGGAAAGCAAAACGGCCGAAAAACAAAAATTATAAAAGCAATAAAACCACAGCTAGTCATCCGTCGACCTGTCCATGGGAACGGTATCTTGATCGCGCCTCCTCGGTGTCGATGGAATCTCGAACCATTCCCCCGCTGGTAGGGATCCTGGGTCCTGGCGGCTTCTTTTCCGGTTCACAGGCAAGGGCAGCAGATCCAGATAATGCAGGAGCTCGGCAGCCTCCGACATGTCTTTGATCGTGTAGCTTTTGTCACCTGCGGCCACTTGAAGGGCGAAGGGGAACCGCCAACGGTAGGTGATACTCTGGGCCCGCAGGTGATCCGTGAGGGGTTTGAGGGCCTTTCACCGCAGCAATGTCCGCGGAGACAAATCCGCAAATATGTGGATCTCCAAGTTGTCGAGTGATAGCTTGGTGGCTCTGGCCGCTCTCATGACCTCTTCCTTGACCGCATAATCCCGGAGCTTCACAATGATGTCACGAGGCTTGTCGGAGGGTCTAGGCCTAGGCCTCAAAGCTCTATGAGCCCGGTCTATGATGACCTCGTCGGTAGGCTTGTTCGGTAGGAGTTGTTGGAGGATAATGCCCAACACAACCTCGGCATCTTGGTAGGCCTCAGGAACGCCACGTATCCTGAAATTAGCTCTTCGCGACCTGTTCTCCAGGTCCTCATGGGCCTCCTGCAAATCTTGAACCTCGTGGCGCAGCACGGCTATGTCAGCCTCCATTGACTTCTTGTCACGCTGCATAGCAGACTGGGCCCTCTCCAGTTGATCCATACGCGTGCCTATGTCATTGATGTCTTTCTTCAAATCTCGGATTTCGTCCCTGATGTGAGCCATCAGGTCACGCTTAACAGACAGGACGAGGTCCTTGAGCTCATCTATGTCGCGCCTCGTGCAGGCCACAGCATCGCCATCTGGATCCTGACTGTGGGACGCCATTGGGGAAAGCGCGGGAGCTTCGAGGTAAGTCGCCTTTTTCTGAAAAATGTCCGGCACCACTTTCTTCTTAGCGGACTTGCGGACACCTCCCGGCATTCCCATACACAATCCTGCCAAAAAAGCTGGAAAACGTCAGGTGAAACGCTGCTTTTAAGTGCTTAGAACAGGGCGGCTTGGAGGAGCAGAATCACTGCACAGCCATTTCGGAGTCCAGCCAGCCACGCCCCCTTCATCATGTTTTCTAAATTATTTATCCCTGGGACCTTATCCCAGTTTGTCATCTGCTACTAATTTCAGTCTGGGTGCTACAGCAGTTGTCAGGATCCACTCTCTGCTGCCTAAACCATGGCTGAATTATACTTCAGGCTAATACATCTGCTTCCACTAGTGGCCACCCTCCTCCCTCTGGAGTGATCAGAACCTGATTATCAGGGACAGCTGCGCCTCATGAACTGAGTGAAGCCCTGCCTTTAAAAGACCTGCCCTGTCCTTCAGTCAGGGCCTTGGCATTGAAGTTGTAGGACTGCCTTGCTCTGAGCTGCTGCTGCTGCTGCTGCTGCTGCTGCTGCTTGTGCTTGTGCTTGTGCTTGTGCTTGTGCTTGTGCTTGTGCCTGAGCCCGTTCCTGCCTGAGCCTGAGCCCGTTCCCGATCCAGTACCCGAGCATAAGTCCGTACCCGTACATGAACCTGTACACGTGCCTGGCCCGGTAGTACTCTGTTCCCGTCCGCCCTGCCAGAGGGCCTCCGTTCCCAACCGCCCTGCCAGAGGGCCTCCGTTCCCAACCGCCCTGCCAGAGGGCCTCAGTTCCCGACCGCCCTGCCAGTGGGCCTCCGTTCCCGTCCGCCCTGCCAGTGGGCCTCCGTTCCCGTCCGCCCTGCCAGTGGGCCTCCGTTCCCGTCCGCCCTGCCAGTGGGCCTCCGTTCCCGTCCGCCCTGCCAGTGGGCCTCCGTTCCCGTCCGCCCTGCCAGTGGGCCTCCGTTCCCATCTGTGCCTGGACCTGTACCTAAACCTGCCTGTGGGCTTACCTGCCAGTGGGCCCGCACCCGAGCCTGTGCCTGAACCTGCCTGTGGGCTTACCTGCCAGTGGGCCCGCACCCGAGCCTGTACCTGCACCCGAGCCTGTACCTGTACCTGCACCCGATCCTGTACATGCCTCAGCTCCCGTCTCTCTGCCTCAGCTCCCGAGTCTGTACCTGCCTCAGCTCCCGTCTCTCTGCCTCAGCTCCCGAGCCTGTACCTGCCTCAGCTCCCGTCTCTGCCTTTCCAGTCCTGCTACTCTGTCTTTACCTATCTCTCTGTCACCATGCATAAGGGGGTACAGACAGAGTTCCCCGTATCCCCTGCACATGGACTCCTACCCGACCTGCTCGCCGGGTCCTGACAGCAGTAGAGGCGTTGAACGAAATGAGAAAGAAGTCTTGTTTTCCAACAAAAGTGGGGTCTGTTTAAAAATGAGGTTCCAGGTTTAAAATCTCAACTCCCAGAATGTAATTATACATTATAATGAGCCGTCCCCAGGTAGCTGCTTCTGCAGTAAGGGCTGAGCTTCCCTATATTGTGAAGCTAAAATGGAGCTAAATTTTACAATGTATTGCCTATGCATTATGAAATGCCATATTTGAATACATGATGCAGTATTTAACTTTAGGATATCTGAACTTTAAGCTGTAGAAATATAATTTAATATTTTTGTAATTTAATATACAGTACACTCCTCAAGTTTGTAAATATTTTATTATATCTTTTCATGTGACAACACTGAAGAAATTACACTCTGCTACAATGTAAAGTAGTGAGTGTACAGCCTGTATAAATGTACTGTCCTCAAAATAACTCCGCACAGCCATTGTCTAAACCTTGGCAACAAAAGTGAGTACACCCCTAAGTGGTAATGTCCAAATTGGGCCAGAAGTGTCAATATTTTTTGTGGCTACCATTATTTTCCAGCAGTGCCTTAACCCTCTTGGGCATGGAGTGCACCAGAGCTTCACAGGTTGCCACTGAAATCCTCTTCCACTCCTGCATGATGACATCACGGAGCTGGTGGATGTTAGAGATCTTCTGCTCCCCCACCTTCCGTTTCAGGATGCCCCGCAGATGCACAATGAGACATGCTTGGCCAGTCACCTTTACCCACAGCTTCTTTAGCAAGGCAGTGGTCGTCTTGGAGGTGTGTTTGGGGTAGTTATCATGTTGGAATACTGCCCTGTGGCCCAGTCTCCGAAGGGAGGGGATCATGCTCTGCTTCAGTATGTCACAGTACATGTTGGCATTCATTGTTCCCTCAATGAACTGTAGCCCCCTAGTGCCGTCAGCCCATGCAGGCCGTGATCATGACACTCCCACCACCATGCTTGACTGTAGGCAAGACACACTTGTCTTTGTACTCCTCGCCTGGTTGCTGCCACACACGCTTGACATCATCTGAATCAAATATGTTTATCTCAGTCTCATTGGACCACAGGACATGGTTCCAGCAATCCATGTCGTTAGTCTTCAGCAAACTGTTTGCGGTCTTTCTTGTGCATTATCTTTAGAAGAGGCTTCCTTCTGGGATGACAGCTATGCAGACCAATTTGATGCAGTGTGCAGCCTATGGTCTGAGCACTGACAGGCTGACCCCCGACTCCTTCAACCTCTGCAGCAATGCTGGCAGCACTCATATGCCTATTTCCCAAAGACATCCTCTGGATAGGATGCTGAGCATGTGCACTCAATTTCTTTGGTCGCCAATGGCAAGGCCTGTTCTGAGTGGAACTTGTCCTGTGAAACCACTGTATGGTCTTGCCTACTGAGCTGCAGCTCAGTTTCAGGGTCTTGGCAATCTTCTTATAGCCCAGGCCATCTTTATGTAGACCAACAATTCTTTTTTTCAGATCCTCAGAGAGATGAACTTCCAGTGACCAGTATGAGAGATTGTGAGAGCGATAACACCAAATTTAACACACCTGCTCCCCATTCACACCTGAGACCTTGTAACACTAACGAGTCACATGACTCCGGGTAGGGAAAATGGCTAATTGGGCCCAATTTGGACATTTTTCCACTTAGGGGTGTACTCACATTTGTTGCCAAGGTTTAGACATTAATGGCTGTGTTATTTTTAGTATGATTCTTATATTCAAAACATATAACAATACATTCTTTATATATACATTCTAAGAGCCTACTCGGCATCCACCATCTTTCCTCTTATCCCAGCACTTAATTTCTGATTGCTAACATCATCCATAATTACCTTACCAACAGGTAGTAGAAGGTTCCTTTGTGAAGGAGAATTTCCATGAGCTGTGTTGGACTCTAACAGCCAAGAAGAATTATCATCCAAAAGGAACGGTGCTGCCGAACAAAGATGCTTTCCGTCTTTGGTGTCTTTTCAATTACTTATCTGAAGATATATACCCACTTATCATGGTCCCTGATGAGGTAATGCATGCATACCTATAGGATATTTTCTGTTATGTTTAACCTGTTACAATTTTTTTAGGATAACTTAACTCTGAAGAGTTTCTTATTGCCCCCCAAAATTCAGGAGAATATTTGGTAGCAATTGTCGTGGCCTTGGTTGTAGACAGAGATTTGAGTGACCATCGTCTTTGTATTCTGACCAGGGCTGTCTAGGCCTAGGACACTCTAACTAGAAGGGAGGCAGGTGGTGGCACCAACATCTATCTACTATAAAGTAATATAAGATAATATATTAAGTATACATTGCAAAAAGGTTTTTTTTCTATTATAGTATAGTTTTTTTAAAATCTATTTTCCCTCATAATTATTATCTTTTTTGTATTTCTATGGTTTCAAAAGAAAGGCCTACTTCTCCTGGACAACATGAAGTATAATTTGTGTAGTTTCAACCCTTTAATGGACATTCAAATCTGTCTTTGTAATGCAATATGTGTGTGTCATTGAAGGGTAAACTCAGACACACATTCACACACACACGCAAAGGATTTTAATGTAGCTGCATCGCTTTAAACACTTCACAGATGCAATTGCAGCACTAAAGAGGTTAAACCTATGCAGGTTCATTCAAATAATTTGTGTTGTGTGCTCTGCAGCGCTTCCCACCACCTGCCTCTCTGTGGGGAGATTTGACTTAGGCTTGGTTTCCACTTGGTTTTTTTTTTGCTAAAAACGCCCATAAAAAACACCAATAGCGCCACCTGGCGTTTTTTTAGTGAAAAAACGCTGCAGCCAGATGTTAGCTGTTCTTCAATAGGAAATCGCACAATGCCATATCCACTTGGCGTTTTTTTGTTTGGCGTTTTTTCAGTCCTCTTTGGCGTTTTTTTGCTTTTTTGGGCTCTGTGGCAGTTTTTCAAAATCGCAGCATGTTGACACTCTGGCATTTTTTGCAAGGAAATCTTGGCGTTTTTCTCCAATAGAAGTCTATGGGAGAGAAAAAACGCCATGAAAAAGCCATGTGGGTTTTTTGCTTTGGCATTTTTTATGGCGTTTTTTTCCACAGTTACAATGCAGAGGATGGACCCAGTATCTGTGTGTCCTACGAGAAATGGGCTGGAAACAAACAGTTTCACACAAAACAAAGTTCATATTGAATTGTACACCATTGGGAACAAACATACCTTTACAAACAAACATACCCAACTGGATCCTGCGTGCCAAAAGCAACAGCAAACAATTTGCACCATCATTTGGGGCCAATCTTCCTAGAGGAGCAGACATTCGGAATAAAGCATGCCTTACAAACCACAGAAAAGAGACAAAAGGGTCCGCCGGGCCGTGTTTAAGTAGAACTCTACCAAGTAAATGACATCAGGAGGGGGCAGATACTTGCCATTTATCCCAATCCCTTTTTAGCTGGGTGAAACTTCTAACTTGTAAAGGCTGGAAAAACTGCCTAAGGTCAAAAAAAGCAATTTCCACAGAAAGGCTAAAACGCCAGAAAAAACTCCAGAAAAAACGCCAAAACGCAGGTAAATGCAGTGGCAGTTTTCTTGGTGTTTTTCCTGGCGTTTTTCATCAAGAAAAAAACGCAGGACAAAAACCCAAGTGGAAACCTAGCCTAAAGGAAAAGAAAGAAGGAGAGAAATAATTGGATATTCCGTGTGTATGCTCCTGTTGAAAGGGTATCCCTATACATATTATTTAACTTGTTTCACAGATATAATTTATTTGTTTTTGAGTGCGCAGACACGTGTTTGTTTATTTTATTGTGATTAGGTTTGGGACATTTGGGGAGTTTGTTCCTGTGTTTTGCAGCACTATTTCACCAGTAAGTGTTATATATATTGGGTATAGAATATTGCGCTTCACCTTACTGTGATTTTGGATCAAAAATGAACTGAGGCTACATATCTGCAGGTACGTGGAAAATAACAGAAAAAAGGAAAGATATATTTCATGTTGCTTCTGAACAACCTGAAAATCTTGGGGATTGCTGTAATTCCTAAACCATAGACTCAATTTGGAAGTAAATACTTTCAAACAAATGCTGGAAGTGTGCACCTCAATCACATCTTAATTGTTTTATTTCAAATCCTTTGTGGTCAATTCACATAATCTCCAGGTTATACAGGAAATTGTAGATCCTGATTTCTCAGCCTCTCCAGAGGCTTTACTTTTACACCACACTATATCCTCACCAGCCACATATAAGAAGTCCTTGAAGATACATCTGATACAAGCCACCAAAACTATCACTTCTAGATTCTGGAAGTCCCCGAGATTGCCTCCTTTAGATGCTTGGCTGGCAAAGGTTAATTTTATTGCACATACGGAAGACCTGGTTGCTACCGCCAAAGGTCGAGAATACAGTAATGGCCTTAAATGGCTTCCTTGGTCCTTATTCATCTCCTCCAAACGCCTTTTAGACATATGTTTTTCACACAATTGAGGTGTCCCACTCACCGCGCCATCCTAAATACATTTCACCTTAACATTTTATATATGTTAAACCATTTTATATATATTTTTTTTTCGCGATAAGGTCCTAAAATGATTTAATGTAGGGTATTACTCACACCCTTCTTTGGTATGTTATACAATTATACATGGCACACAATTTGGGCATAACTTATGTTTTTTCCCCCTTTTTTACATTTCTTTATGTTTCCCCTGGTTCCGTCTGGGAACTGTTGTTCCCTGTTATATCGCCAAGTCTCTTCGCTGTTTACATGCTATTTACACACGGCTGTTGGTCCCTAGGGTTTACTTCCCTTGACTCTGGCCTGTCGTCCTGTACAAGGCACTCTGTACTTATCATTTTCTTTTCTTTCCTGCTCACCCATCTTGTAATGCCGCGGGATGTAGTATATAATGTATAGTGTATCCATTATTGCTTTGTATATCTATATGCACATAGAATACACTGTCACACAAACGTCTGTGTGCGTATTTCAATAAACAACGATTTGACTCAATTCACATAATCTCCTACATTTTGGCAGAGCCGTAGCTAGCTCCTTTTGTGCCCAAGGCAAGAATGGAAAATTGTGCCCCCCAGCTATTTTTTTCACAGAAGTTATTTTATTTACACGCATTTACACATACACACTGCCTTTACACACATATCTGCCCATTAACACGCATATACCGCCCTTACACACGACTGCCTATAAATACCCATATAGACATACACTGCCCTTATACACATCTACCCAAAAACACACATATACACATACCTGCCCAATTAACACGCATATATACATACAATGCCCTTAAACACATACCAGCTTCCAAACATACAAATACCTACACTTCTCTTACACACAAACTGTGCATACACACTGCCTATAAACACACGTATGCACATACACTGCCCTTACACAAGCCTGTCCAGACACACATGTATACACATACACTGTCCTTACACTCCCCTGCCTTTACACACAAACACATACAGACACACACTGGCTTACAAACACCGCCCATACATATACACTGCCCATACACATACACTGCCCATACACACACTAGGGTAGTGATGTCCGGATCATGAACGAATCGTTCATTTGATCCGATTCTTTTTAGTGATCCGGATGAATCGGTTCAGTAGACTGAACGATTCATTTGTAGCGGTTCAGTAGACTGAACGATTCATTTGTAGCGGTTCAGTCTGTGAATCATGCAGCTGTAACCTGATCCTAGAGCTGTGAGTCATCTGCAGAGCACTCAGACACAGACTCTGGGGTCAGGTTACAGCTCATTAATTCACAGAGGAACGATGACTCATAGAGTCAGAGAGTCGTTCGAAGATTCGAATGATCTGAAGAGTCGAATGATTCGAATCTTACAAAGGTTCGAATCATTCAGAGAATATTACCGATACCATACTTTTATAAATAAATACATTAATAATGTTCACACTGCCCCCAGGACTTAGATTCCCCTGAGTTTGCCCCCCTTTACCTACAACTGCACCTACAGTTAACTTTATTAAATTAATTAAATTAATACTCAGTCATCAGCATAAAATTAACCCTTATACCCCATCAACCATAACTGCCCCTGAAATTAACCGTAAAGATCCCATTAACCATAACGGCCCCTGAAATTAACCCTAAAGACCCCATTAACCATAACGGCCCCTGAAATTAACCCTAAATACTCCATTAACCATAACTGCCCCTAAATGAATTGCATGTACTCCAGATAAATTACCTAATAAATTGGTATGGTTGATGGGGTCTTTAGTGTTAATTTAGGGGCAGTTATGGTTAATGGGGTGTTTAGGGTTAATTTAGGGGCAGTTAGGCTTAATGGGGTGTTTATGGTTAATTTGGGGGCAGTTATGCTTAATGGGGTGTTAAGGGTTAATTTTAGGGGCAGTCATGGTTGATGGGGTGTTAAGGGTTAATTTTAGGGGCAGTCATGGTTGATGGGGTGTTTAGGGTTAATTTAATGGTGAGGGTTAATTTAATTAATTTAATAAAGTTAGCTTAAGGTGCAGTTGCAGGTAAAGGGGAATGTAAATCCAGGGGGCAGTGATTATTAATGTATTTGTTTATAACAATATAGTGATATTATCTGACTGATTCGAATCCCAATGAAGGCAGAGAGTCGTTCAAAGATCCGGATCTTACAGTGATCCGGATCTTACAGTGATCCGGATCACTGTAAGATTCGGATCCCTGTAAGATCCGAATCTTTGAAGGACTCTCTGCCTTCATTGACATCACTGGAGTAGGCAGGATTCATTGAGTAATGAAAGGGGCGGGGCCAATCGTTAGTGTGCCTGCACGGAGTTACTGGAAAACAGTAACTCCTGTGAGTCACACTGAGTGATCCGAAGATTTGGATCATGAATCGGATCATTTCAGTGAACGAGTCGAAATGATCCGATTCACTTTAATGATCCGAACTTCCCATCACTACACTAGGGTGAGATTGCACACACAGGTATATATATATATACATATACTGACAGTTAGTTTTCATTATTTAATATTAGATCCTGCTGCCGTATGTATATTAATGCTGTCTATATATACTAATATTAGCCCATGCTGACAATATATACTAATATTAGCCCCTGCTGACAATATATAAATATTAGACCCTGCTGACAATTGTATATTGAAATAATTGGACCCTATGCAAGCATTTCTTTGGGCTCCACTCCACACTCCCTAGCATGAAATAATTCCCTCCACTTCGGCACCATATGTCCCCATGTGTCCCCTTATTCACTAAGCCATACCTCTCTTTTACTTAATCCCTGTAGTTCAGGTATAGATCAAATAAACACATAAAACAGCACTTGCATGTATAAATCAACCGAATAAGACATACAAACCCCATATTTGCAAGTATACATAAATAATGTATGAAAACATTGCCAGTACAGATCAACACATGAACACACAAACCCAGCTTTCTATGTATAGATCAATTGAAATCACACCTATAAGCTGTACTTTCTTTCATCAACTTACCTTAATTAATAACCTCTGCTGTGTATGGTCTATATGGTTTGCCCTCTAATATCTCAACTGCTTAACACCAATAGTTGTATAAGTCTTTATGCCTCTGCTATTGAGCCAATTGCAAGTTCCATTCATAACCCAGTTACTTGTTTCTTTATTTCCCTTAAGCTCTGTTAAAATTTGTTTGCTTCCAGATGAGGTCCTTTTATCTATCACCCTTCCCTGCATGAGTCCTTAGG
The DNA here is from genome assembly GCF_027358695.1 of Spea bombifrons. NCBI lineage: Eukaryota > Metazoa > Chordata > Amphibia > Anura > Pelobatidae > Spea > Spea bombifrons. Next base: position 49,087,492 of record NC_071088.1, read on the forward strand.
CAGATATACTGCCATATCTTACCACATTTCCATTGCCTGTAAATCTTAGGCCTTGAGCATTGGTCTATCCCATGCTGATATTCTTTACCTCAAGCCTTTATGCCATTATAATTGGAGATCAGAGTTCCTAATGTACCTGAGAATCAGATTGTCAAAGACTATGATTAATCTTATCTTTAAACTGAAATAGAGAGATTCGTCTACTTGTGCCATATTTGACATTTCATGGTTGATGATCCTCCCCAGCTATTATATTTACATGGGTTCAACTCTCTCCCTAAATGACTCACTTTAAAATTCCAAAAGGCTGTTAACTCTTTCATTCGTCCTTTTATTCTTGCTTTCAGCAAGACGGATGTATAGGTTTAATGTTCTATTTTATTTTGTCTCCTATCATTCTGTAGTATGCTATGCTTTGCATATCTTAATTTATAAATTGCAATAAACAACTATAGTTTCAATAAAATTGTATATTGCTGTTCATGCCTAATAAAATAGCTTATACTGTAATTGTTAAATTCTTTTACTCATCATTTAAAGGATGAGAGTATATTTAAAAGAAGAAATAGTACCACAAGAGAACATATTCTTAAATAAGAGGGGCAAAATGTCCTAAGATTATTTATTTAAAGGCATTTTTTAAAGGCAGTGCCCCTTTTATGATGAGAAATGTTATCATATGACCTATCACCAAATGCCATATGACCATATGCCCCATGACTAAATGCCCTAAGACCAAATGCTTTATGACCATGTGCTCTATGACCATATACTCTATGACTAAATGTCCTATGTCTTTTGACCTTATGCCCTATGTCTAAATGCCCTATGACCAATTGGGCTTATAACCGAATGAACTTATGATTGACTCTTATGATTATGAGCAAAAGTCCTTGTGATCATATGCCTATGGCCATATTTCCTATGACCAAATATATTTTGACCATTAGTCTTAATACCGAAAAGAGTATATATGAGCAAAACCAACTTCTATGCTAAACGAGAATGAATTGGGTCCCAAAATAAATGTTATCTTCTATTTCTGATGAACATGGGAATGTAATACTACAGGATAAATAACTGTTTTTGAATGACATGTTCTTAAACTATTTCTAGGTGAAGTATCTTCTGCAGAAGCTGCTGTCTATAGCCCGGTTGGAATTTGGGGAAGTGGAGTTAGGGGATATCTTATCATCTGTGTCCTCAGGAGTCTCAGTTTGGCAGTTTCTGGAACTTGTAACTTCCCCCAAGATTCTGAAGGGGATTAGTGGAGAAACTCTAAGCATGGCTATCCAGGACTTGTATGATGAGGTCATTCAAGATGTGCTGAAACAGGTAAAATGCACCTTGCATATGGCATTCAAAACCTGTGAGATGCAAACAATGACCCATATGGCCAGTTTTTATACCATTATGAATATTCATCATTATCATGTTGTCATCTAGGTTTAAAAAAAAATATTTGGTTCACAGTTACATAATGAAAAAATGCATGTTTGCATTGCATCAAATAGAAACAGCATTTAGACCAATCACAGTGGGTCTTCCTCAGGATATAAAAGCACAAGTAGACTACTTTTGGTTTATGCCTCACAGCATGTGTTTCTAAGAGTGGTATAGGAAAAATGAAAATTACCTTAGTATCTATGTAGATATTGTAGTTTTGCTCCATGTATAAAGTTCATTTAGGTAAAATAATCCCAATAAATGCCACTGAAACAATTCTTAACCGGATTTTAAAACCGAAACAGCTGTGCAGGTATGTTCCCTTTTACTAAACCTCTGCTGTCAAACAAAAAATGTTTAAGTATTTAAGCTTACTTATTTAGCTATTATTCCAGTGTAACTGGATTTTGTTTTATAGGGATATCTCCTAAAGAAAGCCAATTTAAGAAGGACGTGGACTGAACGTTGGTTTGTACTGAAGCCAAGTTTTTTGTGCTATTATGCAAGCGAGGAATGTAAAGAAATTAAGGGAAGCATTGCCATAGAGAAGGACTGTGGAGTAGAGGTTAGTAGACTTGGGCACCAGGGGGCTCTTCGTGTTAGTCTTCGTGCTCGTCTTCGGGGGGAAAAAAATCTTCGTATTCCGCGAATATTCGCCCGTTCCTGTCGTCTCTTCGGGCGAATATTTGCGGACATTCTTCGTGCTCGTTTAATCTTAGTTTCCCTCCCGGTTGCCTAGCAGGGGTTAATACGGGGTTAACAACACATCGGAGCAGCAGCAACTGCCGTGAAGGTACGTGTGTGCAACTCTATTGGTCGTTTCGGCAGGGGGCTGGTCTGGCATCAACGAGTGAATTGCAGAACGCACTTCATTCGTTGATGGCAGGCCAGCCCCCTGCCGAAACGACCAATAGAGTTGCACACACGTACTGAGGTGTACTGTACACAAAATGACCTAGAGACAAATGCTCCAAGGAACTTGGCCTCCATTTTTATCATACACAGTCACACATCCATAGATGTTTAAAAAAGAATAGGGATTATTTTACGTTTTTAAATTGATTTTGGACCACTTGTAATACATGCCTAACATTTGCTACCCATTTACAATGGCATACTTTGCAACAACCCAACTTTTACTGGACAGGACTGGAAAAAAGCAGGACTGTCCACCAAAATCTTGGGTGTGTTGGCAGGTATGGGGATGGAAAAATGAACTAAAAAAAATAGCTTAGGGTTAATGTACGGTTATGTTTAAGATTAGTAGCAGTGCACTGGTTTGGTTAAAGATGTATTATGTCTAAATAATTTAATTTTAATGGGTTTTTTAAAAAAAATTAGGGGTTTATTTAAATGTATTTTAAAGTTAGATTTATTATTTAGTACTTTATTATATTTATTTAATGTTTATACTAGTGCTACCTACCGAGCTATAACTACCTACGTGTATTTGCATACCTAGTTTAGCTAAATTAGATGGGACAGGACTGGAAAAAAGCAGGCCTGTCCCTGAAAAAGTTGGGTCTGTTGGCAGGTATGTTGATGGAAAAATGTTATAGTATAAAGTGTGAGTTATAGCGTTAATGCTAGTGAGCGTAGAAGTGACGGCCAGGACAAATAACAAGAGGAAAGGTCCTTGTGATTTGTGCATTGTACGTGTATGTGTTGTGTGTTATGTGTGATGTCACTGTGTTATATGTGTTATGTGTGTTATGTCACTGTGTTATTTGTGTTATTGTGTGTGTTATGTTTGGTTGGTTGTGCATCAGAAGGAAAATAATGAAATGGAAAAGGAAATGGAAAAGGCGAATGAATGGGCAATTGGCGACCCACTCACCTGTTTCACCCCAGAGCAAAGCATCCAAACACTGTCAGTCCTAGACGTTTGGCAGCAGACTTCCAGAGCTCAGACACAAGGCCCTAGCGTAAGCTGGCCACTCCAGCGGAAGTAACAGGCGTTGCCACACCGCAAACAGACGCAGCCAGGGGGGAGAAACTGCCCTTACCATTAGGGACATTTGAGGCATGACACTAGCCAGGAAGCGAACTGGCAGAGAAGAGATGCTGGCACCACCACCACCAGCAGCATTGAAAAATGGGAAAGGCGAATGAGTGGGCAATTGGCGACCCACTCACCTGTTTCACTCCAGGGCAAAGCACCCAAACACTGTCAGTCTTAGACGTTTGGCAGCAGACTTCCAGAGCTCAGACACTAGGCCCTAGCGTAAGCTGGCCACTCCGGCGGAGGTAGCAGGCGTTGCCACACAGCAAACAGAGGCAGCCAGGGGAGAGAAACTGCCCTTACCATCAGGGACATTTGAGGCATGACACTAGCCAGGAAGCAAACTGGCATTGAAGAGACGCTGGCACCACCACCAGCAGCAGCATTGGGAAAGGCAAATGAGTGGGCAATTGGCGACCCGCTCACCTGTTTCACCCCAGGACAAAGCACCCAAACACTGTCAGTCTTAGACATTTGGCAGCAGACTTCCAGAGCTCAGACACTAGGCCCTAGCGTAAGCTGGCCACTCCGGCGGAGGTAGCAGGCGTTGCCACACCGCAGACAGAGGCAGCCAGGGGGGAGAAACTGCCCTTACCATTAGGGACATTTGAGGCATGACACTAGCCAGGAAGCGAACTGGCATTGAAGAGACGCTGGCACCACCACCAGCAGCAGAATTGGGAAAGGCGAATGAGTGGGCAATTGACGACCCGCTCACCTGTTCCACCCCAGAGCAAAGCATCCAAACACTGTCAGTCTTAGACGTTTGGAAGCAGACTTCCAGAGCTCAGACACAAGGCCCTAGTGTAAGCTGGCTACACCGGCGGAGGTAGCAGGCGTTGCCACACCGCAAACAGATGCAGCCAGGGGGGAGAAACTGCCCTTACCATTAAAGACATTTAAGGCATGACACTAGCCAGGAAGCGAACTGGCATTGAAGAGACGCTGGCACCACCACCACCAGCAGCAGCAGAATTGGGAAAGGCGAATGAGTGGGCAATTGGCGACCCACTCACCTGTTTCACCCAGGGCAAAGCATCCAAACACTGCCAGTCTTAGACGTTTGGCAGCAGACTTCCAGAGCTCAGACACAAGGCCCTAGCGTAAGCTGGCTACACCGGCGGAGGTAACTGAACTGGCACAAAAGAGACGCTGGCACCACCACCACCAGCAGCATTGAAAAATGGAAAAGGTGAATGAGCGGGCAATTGGCGACCCACTCACCTGTTCCACCCCAGAGCAAAGCATCCAAACACTGTCAGTCCTTGGCGTTTGGGAACAGACTTACAGAACTCAGACACAAGGCCCTAGTGTAAGCTGGCTACACCGGCGGAGGTAGCAGGCGTTGCCACACCGCAAACAGTCGCAGCCAGGGGGGAGAAACTGCCCTTATCATTAGGGACATTTAAGGCATGACACTAGCCAGGAAGCGAACTGGCATTGAAGAGACGCTGGCACCACCAGCAGCAGCAGCAGTAGCAGCAGCAGCAGCTTTGGGAAAGGCAAATGAGTGGGCAATTGACGACCCGCTCACCTGTTTCACCCCAGGGCAAAGCATTTAAACACTGTCAGCCCTTGGCGTTTGGGAGCGGACTTCCAGAACTCAGACACAAGGCCCTAGCGTAAGCTGGCTACACCGGCCGAGGTAGCAGGCGTTGCCACACCGGAAGCAGAAGCAGCCAGGAGGGAGAAACTGCCCTTAACATTAGGGACATTTAAGGCATGACACTAGCCAGGAAGCAAACTGGCAGAGAAGAGACGCTGGCACCACCAGCAGCAGCAGCAGAATTGGGAAAGGCGAATGAGTGGGCAATTGACGACCCGCTCACCTGTTTCACCCCAGGGCAAAGCATCCAAAGACTGTCAGTCCTTGGCGTTTGGGAGCAGACTTACAGAACTCAGACACTAGGCCCTAGCGTAAATTGGCTACACCGGCAGAGGTAGCAGGCATTGCCACACCGCAGCAAGTGCAACCAGGGGGAGAAACTACCTTGAACATTTTGGAAATTTCAGGCATGACACTAGCCAGGAAGCGAACTGGCAGAGAAGAGACGCTGGCACCACCACCAGCAGAATTGGGAAAGGCGAATGAGTGGGCAATTGACGACCCGCTCACCTGTTTCACCCCAGGGCAAAGCATCCAAAGACTGTCAGTCCTTGGCGTTTGGGAGCAGACTTACAGAACTCAGACACTAGGCCCTAGCGTAAATTGGCTACACCGGTAGAGGTAGCAGGCATTGCCACACCGCAGCAATTGCAACCAAGGGGAGAAACTACCCTTTCTATTAGGGACATTTGAGGCATGATTTCAGCCAGGAAGCGAACTGGCAAAAGATACTGGCACCACCACCAGCAACAGCGTTGGAAACGGAAAAAGGTCAATGAGTGGGCAATTGACCACCCGCTCACCTGTTTCACCCCAGGGCAAAGCATGAAAGTCTGTCAGTCCATGGCATTTGGGAGCGGACTTCCAGAACTCAGACACTAGGCCCTAGCGTAAATTGGCTACACCGGCGGAGGTAGCAGGCATTGCCACAACGCAGCAAGTGCAACCAGGGGGAGAAACTACCTTAAACATTAGAGAGAAAAAAAATTAACTTTCCAAGCTAAGAGCTGGGTAACCCAACTTGGGCAGATTGAATTTAAGAAAGGCAATCTGCTCCATCAGATGAGGTGCCATGCGTGAGCGCTGTGGATTCAGTATGTTTCCAGTCATAGAAAACACGCGCTCACTTTGAACAGTGGTTGGCGGACATGATAGAAGCTGCTGCGCAACCCATGAGAGTGCAGGCCACACACTCTTCTTTTCATCCCAGTAGCTAAGAGGATCAACATTAGGCGCAGAAGGAACTTCACAGAGGTAAAGTTTGACCATTTCAGCAGCACTACTCTCCTTTCTGCTGCTAGCTCTGTCAGATGGTCCAACTATACTCCCAAGTGCCTCTTCCCAAAACGCAGCTGCTCCACTCAGCTGTGTTGTACTGCTTGTGGCACTGCTGCTGATGCTGCTGCTAGGAGTAGCAGACCACATCATCTCTTCCTCCTCCTGCACCTCTCCCTCCTCGGACAGCATTCCCATTTTACGCTGCCAGTCACGCACCTTGTTGACCAATTGCTCCCGGTAGCTACTGAGAACATTAAATTTCAAAGCTAGCTTTCCCTTAATTCTTGGATCACAAAGGCACGCTAGCATCATTTCGGGACTCTCTTCCATTCGTTTGCGAAGGTGTACTTTTAGCAGATCCTTCAGCTTCCTGACTATGGCTGCTACGTCAGGATGTAGAGTGCCACCTTGAACAGCCTCACGGTTTCCAAGGAACACATCCATCTTGCTGCCTAGATGGGACAACACTGGGATTACCTGGGCCAGACTGGCAATGTTTGAGTTTAAATTTTCTGTGGCATCCCTGAATGGTTTAAGGACTGCCACTAGCTGGGCGATCACTGTCCAATCCTCCCTATTCAATGGAGAGGTAATCCCAATATTGTGCTCTGAGGCAAGATTATGGATTGCCCTCTGCTGCTCCAAAATCCTCTCGAGCATGTCTAACGTGGAGTTCCACCGTGTACTGACATCCTGACGTAGGCAGTGTACGGGAAGACCTGACCTCTCTTGCTCTTCCCTCAAAAGTTGGCTAGCCTTAACACTATGGTGAAAGTGCCCAGCGATCTTTCTGCAGCGGGACAGAACTACTGCTGCCACATTAGTTCCTTCTGACATTGCTGCCTTCACTACAAGATGGATGATGTGGGCTGCACAGCGCACACCAACAATATGACCATCTCGCAGCGCTTTCACCATATTGGCACCTCCGTCAGTTACCACAAAACCAACTTCAACATTGGTGCCCGCCTCTGCTCCCACCCAAAGGCTAAACATTTTCCTCATTGCATGCAGAATATTTTGGGAAGTCTGCTTTTCATCCATGACTTCTGCATGGAGAAGGAAAGATCAGTAGCCTGCTGCAGCAGCTTCCTTAGACACACCGGGCTGCCACCAGTGTGCTGTCAAAGAAAGAAAGGCATGCTGGCCGCTAGGTGCACTCCACAAATCTGTAGTGAAATGAACACACTGACCAGCAGCCTTGGAAAGCTCCTCTTTCACTGCTGCAACACAGGACCGATACAATGAGGGGACAATGTTCCTGCTGAAAGTGGAATGTGACGGAACTGTATATTGTGGAGCCACAGCCGCCATCAATTGTTTGAAAGGCTCTCCTTCGATCATAGAGAAGGATGCCCCTCCAACAGCAATGAACTGACCAATGAGTTGCGTTACTTTATTGGCCTGCTGTTTGGGCATTGACCTTTTGGATTGGAATGCCACAAATTGTTCCAGGGTGGGCTGGACATGCAGTGCTCCAACCTGCCTTGGTCTCTGGCTGCCAGCACTAGCTGCTGCTGCTGCTGCTGCTATTGGCTCAGAAGAAGAAGCTGTTGGGGTTTTTCCACGGCCACCAGCTATGCTGCCTGCACTACGTTTTACTTCTGCATCTTTCCCCAATAGCACAGCGTTGTGTTGAGTGCTCAGGTGATGCTTCATGCTAGCACTGGTAAAATGGCCAGACACTTTCCCTCTGCTTATTAGCTTCCCACAATGTTTCCATAGTGCCATTCTTCAACATTTTCAAAGTGCTGCCAAATTGGGGCGCGCATAGCCTTGGAGTGTGCCTTGGGTGCTGCTCCTACTGCTCGGGGTGGATGAACAGAGGCAGAACTAGTGGTGGTGGGACTGGTGGTAACAGTACTGGCCATAGTGGGACTGCTAATTGCTTTAGCTTTAGATTTGCTAGGTTTTGCTGCTGCTGCTGGTGGTGGTGGTGGTGATGGTGGTGATGGTGATGATCGTAGCGGAGAAGGTGGAGGCTCAGGAGAAAATTGTGCACTAGTGATTTGGACACTGCTCCCTGAGGAATCTGATTCCTGACAACTCATCTCCTCTACTTCCTCTCGCTCATAGTCTAGTTCTTCATTAGCCAGATCGAATGGAATTCCTGCTAGGCTGGAGCTAAGACTGATATCGTCGTGAGACTTGTGACTAGTATTAGTGCGAGCAGGAAGAACAGACTCTCCACTTGGCCTCTCAGTCTCAGGCTCCTCTGCTACCTCGCTAGGTGGAGTACCACTATGTGTAGCCCTCTCTCTAACTGTCTTTACAAAAATTTTGTAAGGACTTGGTGGCTTGCTAGAGGTACTAGGAGGACATGGCGTGGTGGTACCGGTGGGAACAGTAGGCGCAGCACTAGTGGTGGTAGAGGCGGTAGAGGTGGGGGTGGTGGTGGTGGTGGTTTTCCCTACAAAGGAATGTGATCGCTTTGGTTTGGGTCCCCTCTGAGTCTTGCTGCTAATTTGGCTCTGCTTGGTACCTTGCATGCTGCTCGTGGATGGGGAAGATGCTGCTTGGGGCAAAAGGCACTTCTTTTTACTCACTGGGCTGGTACTACTTGTGCTACCCTTTAACTATGAACGTGCTTCTGGTGCTTTAGGCTTTCCGTAAAAAACCATACAGCTTGTGGGCCTAGCCGCACTACTACTGCCTGCTTTTGGTGCCTTTCCTTTACTTGATGATCCTTCAAGCAATGCTTCCCCAAATGATAAGCGAGAGCTTGGCCTACTTGGCCGACTAGACTGACGCATCTTAGAACTGGTGGTGGTGCTAGTGGTGGTGGTGGTAGATCGAGCTTGTCCCTCCTTAGTCCCAAAAGGAGGATCCATTTCAAATTTTGTGTTGTGTGTGTAGTGTAGTGTAGTGTAGTGTTTAAAAAACTATAAAAACAAAAATAAAAAAAAAGGAAAAACTAATTAAAGACAAAAAAAATTAGAGGAAGTTCTCTTCAGTGCTACTGCTTAAAAAGTAAAACTATGCACTACTGCACTGTGCTGTTGTGTGCAATCTGCCAAAGTGCTAAAGTTATTTAAATTATTAACTCAAGATTAACTATTTATATAACTAGCAGTATTTTATTTTTAATTTGAATTTACACGGGCCTAAGAGCTTAGCCTACTACTATGCTAGCCTAAAGCTATATTTCCTTACTATAAGTCTACCTCTAGGCAGACACTCTCAAACCCACTAAGCTAAAGTGAGGTGAAATCAGATTCAGTATATGATTTATTAATATTAAGTTATATAATATTAATAGATTAGAAATAATGTACTTATATATTATGTATTATAGATAGAAGAATATAGATTATGAATTAGAATTACTTATATTATAGATTATGAACTAGAATTTATATTGTTATTATTTATAATATATTATAGATTAAGATTAAAGAAGATTATAATTATTTTAGTACTACAGCTAGTAGCTTGAAGTTTTGCTTAGTACAGTTGTTGTCGTCACACAGTCAATTTTTCTTGAAAAGAAATTAGAAATAAAATAAAATGTCACAGCAAAACAGTTAGCTTCACTGCTTGCTGAAACACACAGCACTTATGCGGCTGCACTCACTAGCCCAACAAGTTCACTTCACTGATGGACTGAGGTGAGCAAAACAAATGAAATAAAATGAAAGATTATTAATTAAGAAAAATTGACTTGGTCTCTTGCTGTTGCTAAAACAAAGCACAAACTATAGAGCTGCAGCACCAGTACAAATAAGATTAGCTGAACTATACGCTAGTAGTAATTAATTATTATTACTTTTATGTATAGCTAATTTAATTAACTATTAAGATAAGAATTATAGAATTATTGATATTACTGATTTTAGATTAGACACTAGTAGATGTCTTGAATGTCTACAGCACACTCTACACTAGTATACTACAGTATATATATATATATATATATATCACTGACATATATATATATATATATATATATTTTGTCACATACCCGGCGGTTAGACCCGCCGGGCAGCAACCGCAGCCACCGCGAGGTAGGTGGAGACCCCCCGCTTCGGTCCGGCAGCCGCAGCGAAGAAGAGGGAGACCCCCCGCTTCGGACCAGCAACAGCAGCTGCCGCGAAGAAGGGGGAGACCCCCCGCCTCTGCACGGCAGCTCCAGCCACCACGAAGAAGGGGAAGACCCCCGCCTCTACACAGCAGCCGCAGCGAAGAAGGGGGAGACCCCCCGCTTCTACACAGCAGCCGCTGCGAGGAAGACCGCCTACCTGCACCGTGCGTCCCCAGCAGCTGCAGCCGGGTCCTCTTCTGGAGTCCGGACTCGTTCTTCTAGTGGCGCCGGCAGGTACTACCTCAACTTATATTGGAAGACTACATAATCGCCAACCACAAGATGGCCGTGCAGGAAGTGACGTAACGGCACTTTGAATATTTGGCAGGAAATCTCCAATTAGTGCCTAATTTCCTGTGCCTATTTAAGAGACTTCCTAACTCTGAGACTTTGCCTTCTGATGGTCGTGCCTATCTCGGTAGTGCCTTCCCAGTACGCGTTCTTGTTGTTTCCTGTTGTTCCGGTTATTGACCTCGGCTTGTTCCACGACTACTCTGATCTCTGGTATCCTGACCTCGGCTTGCTCCTCGACTATCCTGATCTCTGGTATCCTGACCTCGGCTTGCTCCTCGACTATCCTGCTCTCCGGTATCCTGACCTCGGCTCTCTGGACCATCCTTTGCCAGTCCTACCTGACTACGGTGTCTCCTCTGTACGCTGTGCCGTGACATATATATAATATTATAATGTACTATTAAATTATAGAGTCTATTAAATTATTATTTATAAATTCTATTTAATTTATTTAGGCAGGACAGGCAGTGCCACTGAGGCACTGGGTGCACTGTCAACTCAACAGCACTTACACTACAGTTGATGACAAATTAAATAAATAAAAAAAATCAAATTATTATTATTAAATATATTAATTAAGTAGAACTGAAGTGAGGATGAAGTACACTGTGAGAAATGGCAGGCTAAGGCTTACCAGTCTCACACAGAACAGAACAATCTCTCTCTGTAACGCTTGGATGCAGCACAGCAGTGTTGCCAAAGCAGTCACAGTGAAAAATGAATGGATCTCTTCTTCGTGGTTGTGAGTCTTCGTCTTCTCCTACGTTTTGCCGGCACTGTATTCTCTTTGACGTGTCTTCGGAACGAACAAAAAAAACGGCCTCTTCGTGCTCGTTTTCATGTTCGCCCGAAGACGAATGCGCAAGTCTACAGGTTAGTATATACCCAGTGTATATGTTCCTGTACCAGTTTATTACTGTCCCTGCAGTAATAAACCAAATTTAAATTAGCAGGATGGACAAGAGATTGACAACTGCAGATGTGTATTATTGTCTATTATTAGTGACTAATGGGATGACTGGAGTTTTTATTTTGGATGCCAAATGTAGACAGGCAATGTCACAAGGCAACAAGGAATATAGACACATTAACCTGGAGTTATCAAGTTTATACATTACAGGACGCATAAAGGGTATAGATATTCTGGAAAGAGACAAAATAAGGATGACTAAAATGGTACAAGGTACCAATAGCAATCCAACAGAAAACCAAAAAGCTCCAAACATGTATAGTCTGGAAATATAAGAGTGAGGAGGGATATGATTAAAACCTTCATATTCATATAGGGATTCAAAAGAGAGGGACTAAATGTAGAGGTTCACATGGTTTTGATGTTAGAAAATATTTTTAACTAAGAGAACAATTAATACATTTAATAGATTTTCACCAGATGTGGTAGAAGCAATATGTCATAAAGACATTGTGTGAGGAGTTTGTTGTGAAAGAACTCCAGTGGGCAGCAAAGAGCCCTGACCTTAACCCAATGGGAGGATATCCACGGTAGCCATAATTACCATTTAAAACTGCTTTGTGAGGGAGAAACTACCAACATCAGAAACAATGCTAAGAGATACCCATTTGCTCTGCAACTATAATTTCTAGCCAGAACACACACATTCCTATATGTGCTAAGCAGTAAGCTAAGTTACCCAGTCAGACCTCAGAAGGTAGCTTCTTAAATGACCATCCATTTATTAGTTCATTCATTAAACCTTATGTGATAACATTTTACTTTGGTGTTCACTGTTTGTATAATTTGTTGTTCATACATAGAAACTTTTGATGGCAGATAAATTGCCCTTCTAGTCTAAGCCAGTCATTAGGGACTCAGTTACGATGCCTTGGAGAAAATTAGTGTATAGTGAGAGTGCCGGAAGCCATTTTTTAAACTCTGCTCATTTTTTTCAGTTTTTACCTTTCTGTCTTTCAGGTACTTCCTGACAGGGATGGGAGGCGCTGCATGTTTTGTGTCAAAACAACCACAAAAACCCATGAGATGAGTGCATCTGACACAAAGCTCAGACAAGAATGGGTGACAGGTATGGATGCTTATGGGAGGACATAGTGGGTCACAGAACAAGATCACATTTTAGAAAATCGGAAACCTGTGACATGAGCAGAATGTGTGGAGTAGGGAATACAGGTAATTAAACATTTGGTTGCTTGATTTATCAGAGAGTGAAAAAGTCGTCTTCTGCCTTAAAGTATGTGACCAAAGGTATGTGGAGTAAGCACTAGTCATGCCCAAAATGCATTAAGCCTTCTAGTCTCCGTGTATACTAGCACTAGCTAATCGATAAAATATACCTACCTGCATCGAACACTTGTGGTTTGCTTTCTATGTGGGAACCCCACATGCACATTCCCCACAAGTACATAGACATGCCATCTCTATAAACAAACACTGGGAGTAGAATAGGTTGTACTGAAGAGCTCAGTGACTTTAAACGTGGCACTATCAAAGGATGCCAGTGTTTGCCACAAGTCCGCTTTTGCCCTGCCTAATCTGCCACACTTAACTGTAAGTGTTCGTGTTGTGAGGTGGAAGCTTCGGAGTAACAGCTCAACCACAAACCGGTAGACTATGCACACTCAAGCAGCGGGGCTGCTAAGTGCTGAACCACATACAACAAAAAAGAAAATTTTTGTCCTCTGTAGCATCATCCACTACAGAGTTCCAAAATACCTCTAAAAATAACATCAGCACACACACTGTGCATCAGGAGCGTCATGAAATTGGTTTCCATGAGTAGCTGCACTCAAGCCACAGATCACTAGGCCAAATGCCAAGTGCCAGCTAGAGTGGTGTAAAGTACACCACTACTGCATACTGGATCAGTGGAAATCTGTTCTCTGGAGTGATGACTTACACTTCACTGCCTGGAAGTCTGATGGATGGGTTTAGGTTTGGCAGATGCAAGGAGAATGCTACCTACTGGAATACATAGTGCCTCATGCAAAGTTTGGTTGAGGGGGGATAATGGTCTGAGGCTTCTTTAAAGGTTTGGGCTAGGCCCCTTACTTATTATTATTTATTGTTTTATATAGCGCCATCAAATTCCATATCGCTGTACAATGGGTAGACAGGACAAGTAGTATGTAACATAACAATTTGACTTACAGAGACAACAGGTGAGGAGGGCCCTGCTCCAGGAAAGGGTAATGTTAATTTTTCAGGAAATATTGGATAATATCTGGCCTATGCTAAGAAGTCGACCTTTTAATGAGGCACAGCTGAACTCTGAAATGACATATTCTGATCCCGTTACTGTGAAATTTCTCTCTCCACTAAACTGCCAGGACAGTTGCAATACATGCAAAGAAAAGGCAAAAGAAGGGGACTTACAAATGAACCAATGTGTAAAAGGAATAAAAATGTTTCCTATTTCAGGTTAATGGAAAACTGGTAGCTTTTGTGTATATACATACATACATACATACATACATACATATATATATACACACACACACACAAACATATACACAGCAATATTAATATAAATAAGAGCATATGGAACAATTTTGTATCAAAATATTCAACATGGAAGAGAGGAACATACTAATCTGAGTGTTTGTCTATATTTACCTTTTTTTCTCTCAAGTATAACAAGAAACCTTTAATTGTAAGAAATAAGTACATTTTCTGATGTAGAGTTTGAAAACCCAAATACATGCAACTTAATGCTGAAAAAATATACCCATTTTGAAGACAAACATTGTTGAATGTAAATCTTTGCCCTTACAGCTATCCAAACAGCGGCCCGTCTCCAATCCTCTGGCTCCGAGAGTCTACACAGAGAGTTACAGAGCAGGCGTAGGGAACTGAGAGAGCAAAGAGAGCAGCGCAGAGCAGCACGTGAGCAGGAGATGCAAAGGTTGGCAGACCTGCAAACCGAGAAAGAGCGCCAACAGCAAGAGCTGGAACAGCTGAGACAGGCACAAAAGAGAGCAGAGGAAGCCATTTTACAACAACAGCATAGACATAGAGAACAACAAGAAGAGATGCAGAGACAGCTGGCTGGACAGCTACGAGAAGCAGAAGAGGTGACTGAGATTTGGGGAAGAGCAGTAGAGAAGAAATCCAGAGATACACAGTGGTAGATGTACACAACGACTGCATGCCCCCCAACTATCCCGATTTAGGCGGGGCAGTTCCGATTTTGGGAGTATATGTGTGTGTAAGGGCAGTGTATGTGTATATGTGTGTTTACGGGTAGGTGTGTGTAAAGGTCCTGGGAGGGAGGCTAACATAAGCCTTTTTTTATTAAAAAAAATCTCTGCTGCTGTTGACTACTCTTCCAATGATACTCAGCCAGCATTATGGTGGACACCTGGCTGGCTGAAAATCATGGGAATTGTAGTTCACAGCTAGCATCTGAAGCTTTACTGTTGACCATCTTTCACATTTTGGGAGGTATGTTATATTTGTAATTTCAGAGGGCAATGCAGTACTTAGATTGCACTTCCAAAAGTTATTTTTGTATTTTTGTTTTCCCCTGTATTTCCATTTTCCAGTCTTTTTCTATGGAGGAATGACATTTTTTTTAATTGTAATTTTCCCTTTGCACAAGGCACGTGCTACCATGCAAGCAGAGATGCAGTTAAAGGAGATGGAGGCGATGAGCCAAAAACAACGAATTTGTGAACTAGAACAACTGCAGCAACATCTTCAGGAAGCACTTGCACAAGAAATAAGAGCACGTCGGGATGAGGAGGACTACAGGCATGCTCAAGCCAAGTAAAGTAGATCTATTTATTTATCTTTCCAAACAAATGCAGACACTGGAGATATATATATATATATATATATATATATATGGCCCCCTTTTGGCGCCAAAACAGCCCTGAACTCCACTAGACCTCTGAAAGTGTGCTGTGATATCTATAACCAGGACATTAGCAACAGATCCTTTAAGTCATGTAAGTTGCATCCCGGTACCATCTGTTCTCCAGGTAAGCGACGCACACACACACCCCGCCATCCACGTGATATAAAACAAAATGTGATTTATCAGACCAGGCCACCTTCTTCCTCTGTGTTCCAGTTCTTATGATCAATTGACCATTGTAGCTGCTTTCGGCAGTGGACAGTGGGCAGGAGTCAGCATGGGCACCCTGACTGGTGTGCAGCTATGCAACAAGCTGCGATGCATTGTGTGTTCTGACACCTTTCTATCAGAACCAGCTTTAACTTTTTCAGCAATTTGAGCTAAAGTAGCTTGTCTGTTGGATTTTACCACACAGGCCAGCCTTCTCCTCTCCATGTGAGATTTGGCCGTGCATGACCCCTGCAGACTAGGAACACTACACAAAGAGCTGTAGTTTTGGAGATGCGCTAACCAACCGTCTAACCAGCACAATTTGGTCCTTCTCAAAGTTGCATATACCCTGCTGATTTCACATTAACTTTGAGAATGAAATGTTCACTAGCTGCCTCATGTATCCCAGTCACTGACAGGTGCCATGAAAACAAGATTATGTTATTTACTTGACCTGTCAGTGGTCATAATGTTATGGTTGGCCAGTGTAAATTATTCCTTTTTAAGAGTGCAATTGAGAACCATTTTGAGATGTTAGAGCTAGATTCTTAGAAAATATGAGAATGTTATTGAGATGATATTGTAGGAACATGCTGTAGCCCAGAAGTCATTATTGACTGGAAGGTCGCAAC
The DNA here is from genome assembly GCF_027358695.1 of Spea bombifrons. Taxonomy (NCBI): domain Eukaryota; kingdom Metazoa; phylum Chordata; class Amphibia; order Anura; family Pelobatidae; genus Spea; species Spea bombifrons. The sequence continues at coordinate 49,103,870 of NC_071088.1, forward strand.
ATTACACACCAAAAGTGGTCTTAATGAACAATACTGTGTATTGTATCAAAATGTAAAACAGGGGCTGAAACTCAATTAGACAGAGGGTTGGTTTAAATTTAGACATCTATTGGGGACATATGGCACTCAATAAAATAATCCACTTCCCATAAGAATACATTTTCATTTTGTTAGGCACTCATTACATAATTGCTTTATTGTTCTTATCTTAGTACATATGTAAATGTCCTATTTATTTTTTTATTACAACACAGGTTGCTGATACAAGAGGAAGAGAAACTGCGAGTATTACTCAGGATGAGAGAGGAGCAGATACATTATGTGGAACTTGCTCAGAGAGAGAAACAAGAGCTGCAGCAGGAGATGGCACTAAAAAGCAAAGAACTACAGGAGGCACAGAAGCAACTAGAAGACGTACAAGAGAACAGAGAGAGAGCTGACAGAGACGTGCAGGTCTGAGAGTCATAATGTTTCACTTATGCACATAGTCTTACTTAATGAAACAGTCCTATCTAATTTTATTTTTCAAATGTATATAGTACTGTGCAAAAGTTTCAGGCAGGCCTTCAAAACAGGATCAATTATTTTATGTAGACTTGTACAAAGTCTGGAATTTTGTAGACATATATGTACATGAAGGATTAAATAATTATACCAAACAGGTGCTTATTGTCAGCAATTTAATGTGTAGGTTAAAACAAATTCTTTAACAGAAGCAGCTATGTAGGAGCATAAAGTTGTTTGAAGGATGGCCAATCTTACTAACAAGCTGCTGGAGACTATTAAATGTCAAGTCATACACCATGGCAAGACTGAGAATAGCAAAAAGACACAAGGTAGTTTTACTGCATCAGCAAGGTCAATCCTAGGTAGACATTTTAAGGTGAACATGGGTTTTCTGATGTTCTGTCCAAGTTCTGAAGAACATAGATGCAGTGGAAGGCCATAGAAACAGCAGATGAAAGACACATCACGTTTACAATTGGAAGATGTCCTGCAATGCCATCAGGCCAGGACTGGCACTCTGGCAGAAAACATACATCCCAAGTGAAAACAGTGCCAAGCAGCTCAACTACTCTCTAAAAACAGTGTGCAGAAAAATGGCAGCAGGTGCTCTGGACTGATGATTCAAAATGTGAAATATTGGGCTGTAGCTCTGGGCAGTTTGTTTGCCAAAGGGCTGGAGAGTGGTACAAGAATTAGTGTTTGCAGGCAACAGTGAAGCATAGTAGATGTTCCTTGCAAGTTTTGGGCTGCATTTCTGCAAATGGAGTTGAGAATTTGGTCAGAATTAATGGTGTCCTCAATGCTGAGAAGTTAAGCCAGATGCAATACCATTAGGGAGGCATCCGATTGGCCCCAAATTTATTTTGAAACTTGACAATGCCTTTGGCTGTATGTTTGGGGTTCTTAAGAACCATATTGAGCATGAAGAAGTACAAGGAGTGATGGTATGGTCCCCACAGAACCCTAATCTCAACATCATTACAAAATTACACAAAAGGGTAGAAGGAAAAGAGGCTCCCTAAATCTGCAGAAGAACTGTGGTTAGTTCCCCAAAATGTTTGGAAGAAACTACCTGCCATGTTCCTTACAAAATGTGTGCAAGTGTAACTAGAAGACAAAGCTATTTTGAAAGCAAAGGGTGCTCACAGCAAAATAATGTCATAAGGTAGCAGCAGCAGTAATAGTAGGGCCTTGGGTAGACACATGCGCATGTCGCACAACACTCAACTTCCCCCAAAATTAGAAAAAATATTTCAAGAATGACCCCTTAGAGTAATGAAGATGATTGCTCTGCAGAGGCAGGGCAGGCACTGTCAGACAGACACAAGCTGCCAGAAACTGAATCCCTTTCCCCATTTAGAAAAAAAGTAGAATCAATCCCCTCAGTGCGCAGGGCAGGCACAGGCAAGCAGAGATATCCAGCCAAAAGACTGAATCCCTCTACCCTGTGTAACAAAAAAGAAGAATTTATTCTTTAAAGTAACAATTAGTCTGAGCTAGAGCCCTGCGCTGGACTGTTTTTTGCTCCCGCTGATTTTTTTACCAATGCCGCCCGCTCCTGCAATGTGGGTGTTCCACTCCCGCCCGCTCCCACCACATTTGTGGCCAATCCTTCCTGCTCCCGCCACATTTGTGGCCAATTAAACCCACCTCTTTACCTGAACTGCAGATATCCCGCGTAGTCCCGCAAGGCTGCCCTCGAATTGCTCCCTCACAGCATCTCTTCTCTTGGAGCAAGAGAGGAGACACTGTAAGGGAGCAACGAGAAGGCAGCCTTGCGGGACTGCACGGGATTACCAGGACCCGCAGGTACAGTGCCTGACCACCCGCAACCTCAGCAAGACCGCCCGCAACTGTCCTGCCTCTACTGCTGTGGCTCAGACTTGAGTACTGCATTGGGAGGTGGGTCCCAATGCAGTCCTCCAGTCTAAGCCACAGGAGTAGAGGCAGAACAGGGCAAGACGCAAGGCAAGCTCTGCCAGACATACACAACCAGACTATGCAAGATTGAACATGACTAAATCTTTCCTACTATAATAAAAAAAAGAATTGATCCCACAGAGTAAGGAAGGAGATAAAGCCTCAGAGGCAAGGTACAGGGCAGGCACTGACAGGCAGACACATCCAGCCACAAGTCTTAGTCTCCTCCCTCATATTAGAAAAAAGAAGAATTTATCCCTCAGAGTAAAGCAGCAGATTGAGACACAGATGTAGGGCAAGGCACAAGGCATGCATTGGCGGATGGACACATCCAGCTACATGGCTGAACCCCCTCAATATTAGAACAAAAAATGGATTGTCCAGAAACAGAAAGGAGTCAGCAGCAGCAGAGATAGGACAAAGCAAATGACAACAGGCAAAGAGGGCAGACCGCACCCAGAGCCGGCCTTAGGTGTTGTGGCGCCCTGTGCGGACTACTCCTCTGGAGCCCCCCCTCACTACCCCCCTCTCTGCCCCTTCAAACTATCCCCGTCTGCCCCTTCAAACTACCCCCCCTCAAACTACACCCCCCCTGCCCCTTCAAACTACCCCCCCGCCCCTTCAAACTACTCCCCCCGCCCCTTCAAAATACTCCCCCCCGCCCCTTTAAACTACCCCCCCCCGCCCCTTCAAACTAATAGTCCGGCGCTCAACACGAGATGCCGGCACCACGTTGGAGTCACGGAGAGTAAGGGGTGCCGAGCGGTTGCTGAGACCTTCACGAGCAACCACTCGGCGCCCCTGCCCGGGACTTAGATTAAAGCATCGAGGTTTTTTTTTTTATTTTTTTTTAAACTTTATTTAACATGAATGATGTTAAATAAAGTTTAAAAAAAAAACAAAACAAAAAAAAACGACGCTTTAATTTAAGTCCCGGGCAGGCGCCCCTGCTACCACGGCGCCCTGTGCGGTCGCATAGGTCGCACACCCCTAAGGCCGGCCCTGACCGCACCAACAACGAAGGCTCCTTATTGCTCGAGCAGGACTCCACCAGATCCCCACAAGCATTTAAACAAATTCAAAAGATGATCAGCAATAGGATAAACGAGTGCAATTTTATTCCAAACGTGTAGTGACGTTTCAACCCACTCAGGGTTTTTTTTATCAAGCCTAAATAGTGCATGGTCAAAAGGTTAGTTTAAATGTCAAGTAATTAGCAACCATGTGATCAAAGGTATCTAGATCTTAAAGTGACAATGCATAAAAAATCTAAACAATACAAAGTCCTAATTTACATAATTCTATATGGTTGACCAAAACAAATGTATCAATTCAGAGATTTTTTAATAGTACCTTACAAAAGTGTCATGTTTGTTACCATATACCAATTATCAATTTTTGTGGTGATAGTTGATCTATGTTTTGGGAGTCTAGTTTTGACTTTCTGTGTTGTTTCCCCAATGTAAAGTGAATCACAGGTGCATTTTAACATATACTGTAGACAACAGTATTTGACACAGTGTCGCATGTGCAAAAGGAATGGTTTGAATACCATTTATCCTTAGTTGGATGCTTGAACTTCTCACCCTTTAGGATACCTCTACACGATACACAATTTGAACAGGAAAAGTTACCCAATCTTTTTGTACCCAAGAAATGTTGTGGAGCAGCTATCCTGTCCAGGGAAAGTTCTGTATGAACAGTCATGGAGATTCGTACTCTGTTTATATGTCACATAGGTTGATTTTTAAATTTTCTGAACAACGGCATATGAGTCCCTTAAAATATGCCACTATTTGCCTTTTGAATATGTTTGCTATAAGTGTCATAGACTGATAAAAACTCTGTGGCCTAATGCTTTTTCTAAGCAATTCAGATGTTTCTCTAATATTTACATTGGCACAAGTCTCCTTTCATAGGACAGCACATCCAGACTATATAGGATTGCACAGGACTGTTTCTCTAATATTTACATTGGCACAAGGACAGCACATCCAGACTATATAGGATTGTACAGGACTAAATGTTAGAAAAATGTACAAGAATTGATCCCTCAGCACTGGCAGGCAGATACATCCAGATTGTTCATGATTAAATAGGGCTAAATCTCCCCTAATGTTAGAAGAATTGATCCCCCAGGGTAAGGAAGGAGGCTGAACTGCAAAAGCAGGATAGGGCACAGGGCAGATATTGCCAGACAGACACATCCAGATACTTTATGCAGGACTGGATTAATTAAAAATGTAAAGAATTAATCCCTCAGTGGAAGGAAATAAATTGGGCAGCAGCTAAGGGGCAGGGCACAGGGCAAGCATTGACAGACAGAGATATCAACCTGCTTGGTACAAGACTGAATTTTTTTAAATTACCAACCAGTGCAGGAAAGAAAGTAGAGTAGCAGCAGCACTGGTAGTAAAGCATGTGACCTTCGCAGGCACTGGGGTATAGGCACATCCAGCCCCTTGATTGAGTAGATTTCCCCCAATATTAAAACAAAATGTATCACCTCTTGCTGATAGGTGTTGTTTCATACTAGAATTGGTGAGATGTCTCAACTCTTTTACATATACAGCATACACTGCACACGGACCGGAATGGCAGAGAAAACATGAGACATTGAGAACATTAGTGGAACAAATCAGGTACATAAAAGAGTAAAGCCACCCCCAAGGGGGAGGACGAAACGAGGCAGATAAGCAGTTAGGTACCCAATAGTACAGTGCCATAGAACAATGTGTAAAACAAAAGGAAACAAAAACAGAATAAAACATGTCTGTCCCAGGGTCCAGCAGGTAGCTCCACTACATAGTCATTCTAACCAAAGGCACGATCATAAAAATAGACATAAAGAGACGCGTGAAGGAACCGTCTCGAGGACTTACACCCAGTAGGAGAGTAGCAGCAGACACCTAGAGGGAAACAGGTAAGGGACGATGTTCTAGGGACGTGATAAACGACCTCCAATGAAACCACTTAAGTTAAACTTTATGACCCGCACCCCTAGCTGACCACACTAGAACTTCCATCTGGTAAATGAATTTGACCTGATTAACCCAGGCCATAAAAGAGGGAGGGGTGGCTGACTTCCAGTGGCAGGGGAGGACCGTGTTGGCCGCATTAATCAGATGAAACGTCAAGGACCGCTTGTAGCTAGAAAAAGAAGTCTGTGTGTGATGGAGCAGAATGGCCTCAGGAGAAGCCTGGAAATCAGGATTGGCAACATCACGGATCGCCGTCATGACGGAATCCCAAAAGGGTCTAATATTATGGGGAAGTATAATACTGTCGAAAACAGTTGGCGACCTCCTCCGAACGGAAGCAAAGCCGACCCGCAGGGTCCCTAATACGTGGAATATAAGTTTGTGCCCTCTTCGCCCTCAGCGCCCGAGCCAGGAGCCTGCCAGGTTTGTCCCCAAATTCGTAGAACTGACGCCGTTCCAAAAGATAGTTACGCTTAGTCCTATCATCTAGGAAGGCCGCTAACCGCGTGCGTAGAGCAGAAAGCTCCACCTGGGTGGAGGGAAGGAGGGTTAATTTGTGGCGGGCTTCCAGACGTGCTATTTGTTGCGTAAGATCTAAGATAGCGGCCGCGCGGTTCCTTTTAACGGAAGCGCCCAACTTTATCAGGTGGCCTCGCAAGACCGCCTTATGGGCTTCCCAGATCATTGGATGCGAAACGGCAGGGGTGACGTTCTCTGCAAAATAATGTTTAATGTGAGAGGACAATTGGGAAACATGGTGGGGATCACTCAATAAATTCTCATTGAGACGCCAATGCCAATTGGTCCTGGGGAGGCCCGAGAGAGCAAGCTTCATGAAAACCGGGGCGTGATCACTAATCGTAGCCACACCAATGCTAGCCGAACGCAGGAGCGACAAATGGAAGTGGGACAGAAAAAAGGCGTCTATGCGTGAATATTTACAGTGACTAGGGGAAAAATAGGTATAATCCCTCACAGTAGGATGGAGGGCTCTCCACGCATCCACCATCTGGTTCAAACGCAATTGGTGGTTCACTTCACGAATCATTGAAAAGGGAACATGGGAGCTCCCCGAGGAAGTGTCAATCTTAGGGTCCAACACCATATTAAAGTCCCCCCCAAGATGGTAATACCCTCCTGGAAATCAGCCAATTTGGACAGGATCAAGGTAACAAATCGGGCTTGGTTACTATTAGGGGCATATATATTTGCCACAGTGACTTTATGAGAGCCCACAAAGCCCTTAACAAAGACAGCTCTTCCCTCAGCATCCTTCCACGCCTCAGAGGGTCTGAAGCGAATGCACTTATGAATGAGGATAGCCACCCCCTTGGTTTTGGAGGAAGGGGAACTGGACAAAAATGAGTGAATGAAGTGTCTATTTAAAAGAGATTCCCTGTTAGCAGAATAATGTGTTTCTTGTACAAAGGCGATATGTGTCTTAAAGGAGCGGAGAAACGCTAGGAGTTTACAACGCTGTTGGGGTTTATTGAGGCCTCTGATATTCAACGAGACCAAGTTAAGAGATTGAGGAGCCATACAGAAGAATGAGAGAGCTCTGAGAAGAGCACATCCGATACCTTGGACCCCTGGGACATGCAAACAAAACAATAAAACAGAACATAAACCAAACTGTGTATAGTGTGTCTAACGTGTGGTGCGATGCAAGGGACAACATCCCTAGTAATATTGCTGTAGCAATATGCAGGGTGAGCACGGGGACTGCTATCAGGCCCAAATCAACCGTCCACTCAAGGGCAGGAAGGCTCTGGGGGGGGTGCCGAGGAGGGCAAAGAAGGAAAGGACCGGAACGGTCCCTAAAACCAAAGGTGACAGGGAAGAACTATACGTCCCCGTCAACGGGACTAAGACAAAGCATGATTACCGCTTTGGGGAGGAGAACCCGGGAGCCGAAGTAACGGCCTAAGAGCGCTAGGCGCCCTGCTGGCTAGTAACAAAAATGTGTAAGAGGAGCAAAAGAAAAAAGAAAACCGTGTGATGTGTCAGAGAGCACTACTGAGGCCGGTGAGAGTCAGACCCCCACAAACTGCCGGGGTCCCAGCCTGGCAGGGAAAAGGAAACTGCCTAGTCTTAGTGGAGCGGGTGCGAAAAATGTAGTGTGGTGTACGAGCGATGGCACGTGTATAACGGAAAAACGGGACGATCGAGCGAGGAACTAAAAATACAGAAAAAACTAGAGAAAAATGCCGAAGTCCGAAAAGTCAATATGCCAATGTCCAGAGCACCTCACCCACGGAGTGCGTGAGAGCACAGACGCGGGTACAGGAGATGACACCAACTCACCACCCGGACCGGCGGAGAACCCCAATCGAAGAGCGTCGGCCAGCCAGAATTCAGGAACCCAACGGAGGACGAAAATCTGGGAGCGAAGCCAGACCCTCAAGGGTCTCCATCGGTCGGCGTCGCTGTGGTCGTGGCCCGTCGAGACGTCTTCCTACGGTGCACCGGGGCAGTCCAGGACCTGGCCGGTTCGTTCAGCTGCTGCAGAACCTCAACGGAAAGTTCCCAATCCGGAAGGCGAATGGCTGGAAGATCCAGGTGAGTAAGAAAAAACTCCAGGTCGCTGTGATGACGGGGGGTAAGGACATCCTTGTCCTTGCGGGCAATGAGGACAAACGGGAAGCCCCACTGGTACGGAATATTCGCTGCACGTAGCGCTGCTGTAACAGGTTTAAGGGCTCGACGCTTCTGCAGGGTGATTGGGGAGAGGTCTTGAAAGATCTTGATCTGTTCTCCCTCGAAATCCAAGTCGCCCGAAAGGCGACACGCTTTCAGCACAGCCTCCTTAACAGAGTACTCGTGCAAACAGCATACCACGTCCCTCGGTGGAGCCGAAGGGGGGCCTCTCGGACGGAGTGCCCGGTGGGCTCTGTCGAACTGTATCGGGGTGTCGTCAGGCTGCTGGAGAAGCTTATTAAATAAAGTTTGCAGCGTCTTGCGGACGTCAGCAGCCGAGACCGATTCGGGCAGGCCTCTGATGCGTAGGTTGTTGCGCCTTCCCGTTGTCCAGGTCCTCAAGCTGTCTGTGTAGGGCAGTAAAAAGTTCCGAGTGATCTCGGTGCATAGCAGACAAGGCATCAACCGCCTCGCAGGTCTTGATATGGTCTTCCTCCAGCGTAGCGACACGGTCACCAATATGCTGAACATCTTGCTTGATCGCGGTGAGATCAGCCCGAACACCTTGTAAGGCCTGGTCCAAGGCGGCATCGATCACCGAGACCAGATCCGCCTTCGTGGGTACTGCTTCAGGGCGTCTTGCCAGGTAAGTGACTCCGCCGGAGGATCTGGAAGCACGGCGTCCTGGTCTAGCGAGGCGTCGTCGGAGCATTCTCTCGCTCGACTCGAGGGAGAGGGCGCCATCTTGGATGCATGGCCCCGAGATTCGGAGTCTTGGGAGCCCCGGAAAAAGTGCCTCACCGAAGGCGCCATAGGTCTCTCCCGAGTGTTGGGGGCTTTAGGAGTGCCGGCCGAGCGATTTGACTTCCCCATGATCGCGGCAGCGTAAAATAAATGCGGATAGTCCCGAGACGGTGGACGGAGCTGCGGTCTTATGCAGCCATCTTGGATCGGCGCCGGCCCCGCCCCCCCTCCCGAAAATACATCTGATGCTATTGTCTGACCGTGCCTGCCCATCTATTCTCTGGGAAGAGTAGGGACATTGCAGTGATGGCAGTGGTGTCACCAGTGGTGCTATTTGTTTTATGTGCTTCACTATATAGTAGTTTACAAGTTTTGATCCCAGCAAGGCATCCGAACATGAACCCCTCTGATCAAAATTTCACCTCACATTGGTAGATGGGGTGGAGAATATTTCACCGCTACTACAACCAGGATGTTTGCTTGTACTGCTGTTGCTTCATGATATTGATTGTGTTTCTGATGCCAGACGTGAAGGCTTCAGCCTTCAGCTTCAGCAACTGCTGCATGCGTCAAGCTTTTTGCCACAGTTTAAGCCTGTCAGGCCCAGTAGACAGTTTATTATAAATATGTGTGTAGTAGATGCATTGGCTGGTTACCCATTCAGGCAGAGATGGTATGAGGGTGTAGTGGCGAGCAGGGGAGGGCTGGCAGCCTAAGGCCTGGGGGGCAAGTCAAGTGAAGTGGCCCGTTGTGCCACGAATCAGCCCACCATACATGCCCTCACGCTGCTCCCATCACTATGCGGCCATCAGACTGCTGGAAAACTGATCTAAACTGGCGATGCGTGCTGATGCTGCCGGCCGGAGCTACTTTAATACTTTTTTTAAAAAAAAATTAAAATGGCGAGCATGAGGCTATTAAATGAAAAAAAAAGTTTTAAAGTAGCTATGGCCGGCGGCATCAGCACGCATCGGCCGTTTAGATCAGTTTTCCAGCAGTCTGATGGCCGCATAGTGATGGGAGCAGCGTGAGGGGTGAAAGCTCCGCCCTCGCACTCACCTTTCACTCCTCACGCTGCTCCCATCACTATGCGACCATCAGACTGCTGGAAAACTGATCTAAACGGCCGCTGGGTGCTGATGCCACCGGCCGGAGCTACTTTAATCCTTTTTTTATTTATTTAATATGCCGGATCGGCTTGCCATATTAAAAATAAATAAATAAAGTATTAAAGTAGCGCAGGCCGGCAGCATCAGCACCCAGCGGCCGTTTAGATTAGATTTCCAACAATCTGATGGCCGCATAGTGATGGGAGCAGCGTGAGGGGTGAAAGGTCCGTGCGAGGGGGCGGAGCTTTCACCCCTCACGCTGCTCCCATCACTAGACGGCCATCGCATACGGCCGCTGGGTGCTGATGCTGCCCGCCGGTGCTGCTTTAATACTTTTTTTTTTTCATTTAATAGCCGATCCGGCTTGCCATATTAAATTTAAAAAAAAAAAGTATTAAAGTAGCGCAGCCGGCGGCATCAGCAACCAGCGACCGTTTAGATTAGATTTCGGGCGGCCTGGGGGGCAATTGTCCCCCGGCCCAGCCCGCCCCTGGTGGCGAGAGTTTAAATGAGATGCGGTGTGAACCCAATGAACCATACATGAGGTTTACTTCAGTCAATTGGCATCTTTGTGTTATTATGGGAGTCCTTTTGCCTAAACCATGAGCAGGTGGCAAATTTGACACCTGTCCTAGCCAGAAAGGCACCATTTTGACCCTGCAAAGAACCCTCCAGCAAACAAAGGAATTACAAACTCAGCCCCTTTTCTACTAAAGGTTATATTTAAAAGATTAAATATAGATCCAGGGCTTAACATCTGGGGGTCCTCGTATTTATATTTGAGGTGTCCCCATTTTTCCTAACAGAATGACACCAGACAAGGTTGGGGTATCTCCAATTAAGAGATAAACAAAAGTCTGCTGTGTTAGATCACAGACTGGCCGTGTAAGGTCTTTATGGAAAGAGGAAATTCTGACAAGTCTGAATCTGAAAATATAACCTTTATAGAAAATTCATACTGCAAGATATCAAGCTTTTCTTGATGTAAGACGCTGTAAATGGAAAAACTCCTTTGCTAGGTGTCAAAAAGGTGGCCCTATCTCCTAGCTGCTCTTCCGCCTCATTCATCCCAGAGGTCGTCCTGAAATCTGACCTGCAGTCAACATGTATAAATTATTATTATCATAAAAGTTGTGCTTATTTTGGGGGCCAAGATCTAATTTTGAAAAAAGTCACTATTTTTCCTGCCGGAAGTTCCCCGGGAATAGAATCAAGTACTTCTGTAAGTAGGATTTTTATTAATTTTTCTCCTCTTTATTTTTATCTGTTTGTGTGATTAAATTTTAATATCTTTTTTATATGTACTGTGAATATTTTTTTATTTCATAATAAATCATTCATTTATTAAGTTCCTGCCATTGTCTGATATAAGAACCACAATTTCCTTGAAGAGACTTATTTCATAGTTTGTAGTTTGCATAGATGCTTGGCTAAGCTCTACGGCCGTCCTTAACGCAGGGCAAAAGGGGCACCAGCCCCTTAAGCCTGCAGCAACTGCGACCGGCCCGCCACTCTAGTAGTGGGCCCGCTACTTACCTGGCAGACACTCGCGAGCAGGTATCCAACGGAGTCACATTACGTACGTCACATGACCCTGCTGCGCGTCTGCTTCCCCTGTGCAGTAGAACAGGTTGTTCGTGGAAGTCTGCAAGCGGCACGTACATCTTCAGTTCAGGTAAGGGGATGAGGGAGGCTGTATAAAGGAGTATGTGAGTGAGTGAATTAATGAGTATCTGTGAAGGAGTGAGTGAATGAATGTTTGTGAATGAGTATATGTAAATGAGTATCTGAATGAGGGAATTAATGATTATCAATGTATGAATGAATATCTGAATGACTGAATGATTATCTGTGAATTAGTGAATAAATATTTGCGAACAAGTGAATGAATGTGTGTGTGATAGCATGGATGTGTAAGGGGGGGCAAAGATGCCACAGGCAGGCTGTTTTGGTGGCAAAGATGCCACAGGCAGGCTGTTTTGGTGGCAAAGGCAGGGCCTGTCCTGGTGTGTGTGTTTGTGTGTCGGTGTGGCAGAGCCTGTCCTGGTGTGTGTGTGTTTGGGTGTCGGTGTAGCAGAGCCTGTCCTGGTATGTGTGGGTGTGTATGAATGTTGGTGTGGCAGAGCCTGTCCTGTGTGTGTTTGAGTGTCAGTGTGGCAGAGCCTGTCCTGGCATGTGTGTTTAGGTGTCGGTGTGGCAGAGCCTGTCCTGGTGTGTGTATCTGGTTGTCATTGTGGAAAAGCCTATCCTGGTGTGTGTGTTTGGTTATCCGTTTCCTGGCACTTAATTTACAGTAGGAACTATTTAAATTTTACTTATCCAGAGATAAAACGCCTTCCTGAATTTGTAGTGACTTCAGGGGAAAAAACATTCAAGGCCCTGAAATCATTTAGTGGAAAAGATAAGGTATTGTGTTATTTACTCTATAATATTTATTTCAAGGATTAGTCGCATTAAATTGTGGCTTCAGGCTTCCCATGCTAAATGACCAAGTATTATTTGTGTGAGGGGCAAACGAATAGGATTAGTGGAACGGAGAACCAAAGACCCAGAGAGGGTCCATTCGGTCTGAGGTGTGCCATGACCGACGTACCAGGTAGGCCTATAGAGGGCAAAAAGAAGAAAACAAAGTTAGTCGTACCATAACATGACAATATGAATGACCAAGCTTATTAAGCGAGTGACGTGAAGGCATTACGCATTCCGGAGATTGGTTGTGAGATATAAAGAAGGAAACACGAGCAGTTCCATCTGCCTAGCTTTTAATCACCTGGGCTGGAACTTATTCTTAGACGCTGCCCCGATTATGCGAGCGGGTTAAGGCCAATCCTGGTACGCAATAACCTAACATAGCTGATAAACATGACTGACGACAACAGGAGGGGACTAGCAAACTGTGGATAGAAAAATTCCGCTATGCTGGCCGAGGCAGAGAAAGGAATGTATCACCATGTTAATACAGCCGTCGATTTAGCAACAGACTGAGCACGGAGGGAATGTGAGGCGGCATGGAGGACCTCTATTCTTGATCGGATAGGAATGACAAGTCTATGCAACGGAACCTGGACATATACCCCGGACCTAAATCTGAACTAACTTAATATCTAACCGAGCTCCGCGCTGGAGCGGGATGAAACGTAGAGGAAGGCCTAATTAACTAACAGTGAGGCATGAAAACTAGCTCGTGGGGCGTAACCTCCAAGCGAGGAGGGGAGATTGCCTCGGGGTGGGGCGGGGGGCCAACTGCCTAGTTCAAGGAGGCCGTCTATCTAAGCGGGGACGTAACAAGGTCTCGAGAATATTGCCTCCTATCTGACTCACTAAACCTGACACTCTAAGGTTAGCAACCCCATGGAACATCTGTTTCTTCCAATTATTGGAAGAGGGGCCCGGTTGTAATGAGGGGAACCGACCTGCCGGTAATCTAATTATAGGAATGGGAAACCAGACAGACAGTGAGATAAAACAGAGCACCTCAATAATAACGTGAGCTGGACACTTATCCTAAATAACACACAGCACAGTGAAAACAAAAAACCGAGGCATGTCAGCAACACTACCCCCTACCCCGATAGCCTTGTGATTGCTCCGTGGAGCAACCACAAGTGCCATACTGTAAATGACGTTGCCGTCATTCACAGGATGGCATTAACAATAGAAAATTAGTTCACAGAGGGTCTATCCAGACCCTCTTGAGAACTCTCGAGCTCCTCCTGCAGGTTGAATGTAGGTACTGCATCCAACCATGCAAGGTCAATGGAGCCCACCTCACTAATGAGAGTAAAAAAAAAAATTAAAAAAATATTATTGTTCAAAAATGTTTTAAAAAAAATAAAAAAAAATATGGTAACATGTAAAAAGCCCCACTGTCACCAAAAAAAAAATTAATAAGCAAGTCCTAAAATTCTTTATCTTTACATGGAAAGAGTTAAAATATTGGCATTACAAATGCCCATAGGGTGTCTCGTATTAAAAAATGCATGAGTGGATGGGGTAAATTGAATTGGCCGAGTTCAAAGATGTCCCAAATATGGGACATGGGCGCAGTGGGATCAGATGTCTAAATGGCTTAAAAAAACACACCTCACAAAGGCGGCCTTTTACCTCCCAAATAACCCAACAAACTCATGCATGGGGGGTATCACTGCGCTCAGGAGATGTTACTGAACACAAATTGGGGTGTTGTTTGACACGGACATATACCAGGAGCGATAAATTTATACCTGAAGTACAACATGTGTGAAAAAAATACAAAAAAAATGTACTACCATAAAGTTTCACAAAGGCTGGTGGTAAAATCAGTACATGGAAAGGGTTAAAATACCAGCATTTCAAATACCTTGGGGTGTCTAGTTTTTAAAAATATATGATTTGATGGGGTAAATTGCATTGGCCGGCTTCAATGATACCCGAAATGGCACATGGGGGGAAGAATTACCAGATTTGGAAAAAAAGGTTTTGAAATAGCAAAACGCTACCTGTACTTATTGCGCCATAACGTGCAGAAAAAGGCAAAAAAACATTGGGTTTTTCTAAACTCAGGACAAATAGTAGAATCTATTTAGCAGGTTTTTTCATTCGTTTTTGCAGATGAGTAAAAGTTTTTTGTTTAAAAAGTGAGAAAAAGTAATTTTTTAACAAAAAATCCCCATATTTTATCATTTTTTAATAGTAAATTAGATGATATGATAAAATTAATGGTATCTAAAGAAAGCCCTGTTTGTCCTGAAAAAAACAATATATAATATGTGTGGGAGCACGAAATGATAAAGAAGAAAATCACAGCTAAACAGTAACACTGAAAAATGTTAAAAGAGCCATTGTCCCGCAATATACTACGAGTAATAACCCCTATTGTCCTTAAGGGGCTAAGTTAAAGTTGTTTTGGTGCTTAGAGTACCCTTTTAAGTAAACAAGGCTTAGTTTCTAAGTGAAAGTTTGTTTTTTAACAAAGTTTCTACCTCTTTCTAAGTACCAACTAAATGGTCAAAGATTAGTTGCTGTTTTGAATCTTTCATTAAAGATATAGCATTTTATAAATTGCATGACGTTATGATTCATTTATTATATATTTATGTAATGCTAATTGATTACAGTGACAAAAGCATGCTGAAATATAACTAATAGACAACAAGGAATTGTATATTAAATTTGTCAGAATTTGGTTGAAAAAAAAAAAAAGAAAAAGGGCTGCTCAGTCTTAAATGCCCAGGCCTATTTTTTGTCCCAGTCCGGGCCTAAGTATATTAAATGTAAGTTGAGTGTTTTAACCAGGTTTGGTTTGGTGGCAGTGTTATCCTTATATTACAGTGGGAGGTGTGTAAGCGGGACTTTTTAATCATTATTTTCCGGTCTGGTGAAGAAAGATAGTGATTTAGACCCTCTTACCGCTTTGAGTAATGTGCATGCCTGACAATGCTGTCCTAATTTAATCCCCACTACAGAACCTGACCAAATCAAGTAAGTTTTTGCTCTGGCTGAGAGGCAAGGGATATAGCACCACACTGATAAAGCTTCCAAAACAACCACGTTACTGCTTTCTATAGATGCAGAAAATGTATATTAAATAGGGTAAACATTTCATTATTTATTAATATTATCTTTTATTTATATAGCGCCAACAATCTACGCAGCATTTAATACAAGACATATATTCAAGGCAAAAATTAAATAATAACCCTTTAACTGTCACTCGCTCCCACAGTCTTCGGTGCCCTACTACACTTACCTCATGTCGGGCTAAGGAGGAAGCGTTGGGCGGAGAATTCTCTCGTCAGAGCTCTACCCCTGCTTGGCTTGCGCGCTGCTAGTTTATAGCAGCAGCAGGCGCGCTCTCATGTTCTGGCAGGGAGGGAGGCGCATGTGATGACAGCGGAGGGGCGCAGCATTTAAAAATACAGAAGTCCCTGTCTCGGTACCCTGGTGTGGTCTTCTAAGCTGTGCCTGTTCTAAAGTTGATTTTTTAATGTATCCAACCTTTGGCTTATCCTGACCTTCCTTTGTACTACGATTTGGCTTTGTTTGCTTCATCCAATGTATGATCCGGACCATCTGACTACCCGCTCTGGTATTAGACCCATTTCTCGTATGACCCTTGGCTGGGGTCCTCCGCTCCAGTTTTGGCACTCAGCTTATGTGCTTGAAATTTTTTTTTTCGCTTACTTATTTAGCAAATCATGCCCCAGACCCGATTATCTCTATTTTCGGATATCTTCCTAATTTTTCGGTTCTCTCCGGTCAAGCATTATCTACTACAGGGCTCGACAAATCCCAGGCGCCAGGTCGCCATGGCGACTGAGAATTTTGTCCTGGGGCCTAGGTGTTTGTCAGCCTGTTAAATCCCCCAAAAATGCCCCCACGTCGCCACAATCGTGGTGATCGCGGGGGCGCTGCTGCTGTCAGCCCAGGTGTCTGGGCAGACCAGCACAGCCACCCCGAGCCCACCCCCGAGCCAGTGATCACTGCCACGGAGTGATTCTGTAGGCTGAAAACGCGATTGCCGGCAAACCAGCAATTGCGTTTTCAGTTGCCACAGACAGCTTCAGGGAAGGGGGTTGTGTGTTGATTGGGTCCCCACAGGGGACACTAAATAACTTTTCAGATCTTAAAGCACACCATTTAAGGCAATCATTTGAAAGGTAAAAGTTTAATTGTGTGATATATTTTAATTCTGACATGTCTAATGTGCTGCTGAGAGTATTAATATGACTATCAAGGGCACTGTTTTGATGTTAGATTAGGATGATTATTATGTCCACTAAACATGAACTCTGATCTGGTCATTTGGCACATTCTAAAAAGACTGCCCTTGGGATGCCTTATGGTTGTGGTAGCCTCCTAGTCTTAATTGTCATAAATTTTGTTTCATGCTTCTCATTTATTTTTCCTCTACTTTTAATTTTTAGGTGGCGCAGAAGAGGCTCCATCAAGCCAGTACAAATGTTCGTCATTGGAATGTCCAGATGAACAGACTAATGCATCCAATTTCCCCTGGAGGTGAGCCATAAAAGTCTTATAATGCTTTTTCTCTGACAAGATGCAATTAAATCCAGGATAATTTAGTGGTTTGTTTTTGCAGCCGAATACTCCTCCTCATAGCACAGATACTGCCTAACCTTGCACTTATATTTTCTAGTATAACATAATTTTGATTATTCTGAGTAAACAATGCTCACAGGGATTTAGTGATAGAGGTATTCCTCTTTGTTGTTTTTTTATTAGTGTTATGAGCTACATGGTTCATTTTACAGGCTTACCATGGAAAAACACTCATTTATACGGTGCTGTTTAGCTGCTTGTCTTTCTGGTATGTCATCAACCACCCACTGTGTGATCACGGCAGGTGTAGGAAAACAGCTGCAAGAAATGACCCAACAGGGCCAACGGTGCAGGGACAACTATCCTCTACCATAAATAAGATGCTGGCTCAGTCTCTTGCCATGTGTTCTTGTTGGCAAAGGGACACATAAAAACCATAATCATCTCAAGAGTCTAGTTGGGTATTCAGCCCATGACACTGTACAAATGGAAGAAGGAACTGGGCTAGGTTGGGAGCCAGATGGAGGAATGACATATGACAGTATGCATTTAGACACAAGGACAAGCTATGAAGATGAGGAGGAGACCCCTGCAGGCGACCAATAGGTCACCGGCAGGGAGCTCCTCTGCTTGTACAGACTTTTCAAATCCTGGTGCCGCAACTTGGCCGGGGGAGACTACTGGTCTCCCCGCTCCAAGAGTTAAAGGTCCGTACGAATGACCAATAGAGTCGCTCTTATGCCCCTTTAACTCTTGGAGTCGTGAGACCATGGTCTCCCTTGGCCAAGTTCCACAGTCAGGAGTTAAAGGGCCGTGCTAGTGAGTCTATTGGTCGCTTGCAGGGGCCTCCTCTGGCCTCAACCAGAGGCATGACTGGGTCTCCCCCGCTTCCCCAATGTTATGGGAGCGACCCTTATCTGTGCAGAGGTTTCCTGAACCAGGTCAGTATCTATCTGGAGATGGTACCTCAGGCCTTTTCTGTCTAACAGGAGTAAGGTGGGCTTTGTGATTTTCTTACTCTCAGACAGGGCCTTGGCATGGGCTAATCCCCTTTGCGAGACACAGAAACCTGTAGCACACAATAACCCTGAGTTTGTTGCGTCCTTAAATAGGGTATTTGATATACCGGCCCGCTCCACGTCGGCCGCCAAACATCTAATGTCTATTCGACAGGGTACAAGGACAGTTTTGGACTACGCCATCGAGTCTTGTACCCTGGCCGCTGAGGTTGGTTGGAATAATGAGGCTCTCCTGGCTGCTTTCTCTAATGGGCTCTCGGATATGGTTAAGGATGAGATTGCGTCCCAAGACCTTCCCAGCGATTTGGAGGAATTGGTTTAATTTTACATCCTTATTGACTCCCAAATCCGTGAGAGACCATCCTTCCAGGAGCGCCTGCGGAGGCCTCCTATCCGGTTAGCCTTGAGCTTTTCGTTCCCACCCGTACCTCGGTCTCCTCCCACACCTCATGGTCTCGAGGAGGGAGGGTCTCTGTCTCTACTGTGGTAAGGCAGGGCACCTGCTGCGAACTTGTCCCACATGTCCGGGAAACCTAAGGCTCCAGAAGGGAAAGGCCTTAGGTGGCGTCTCGACATCCGCAGTTATTCAGAAGGATAAATCTCTAGTCTCGGTGGGCCTCACTTGGGGCAAGAGTTCCGTCATTGCAAAGGCACTCATTGACTCGGGGGCTGCGGGTCTCTTTATTGACAGCACCTATCCCACTGCAGCTTTGTTCTGCTCCACTTGCCATTAAGGTGATCGATGGCTGACCCCTACATCATATTATACAATTATACAACTCCAGCTGATCCGCTCTTGGCCATGGCATGGTCGCCCTCTCTTGCTGTATTGATTACCGGGGGCTCAACCATATCCGGTTAAAAATACCTACCCGATTCCACTTATTACCAAGCTATTCGATCGATTGAAAGGGTCCAAGGTTTTTACTAAGCTTGGCCTGCGAGGGGCATATAATTTAGTAAGGATAAAGAAGGGTCAAGAATGGAAAACCGCGTTTAACAGCAGGAGCAGCCATTATGAATACCTTGTTATGCCCTTCGGTCTCTGCAATGCCCCGCTTTTCCAAGAATTCATAAGTGATGTCCTCCGGGACATGCTCCAACAATGCGTGGTGATATACCTAGATGACATTCTGATTCATTCCACCTCCATAGAAAGCCACCACGCTAATGTAGCAGAGGTTACGAGAGAATAATCTCTTTTGCAAGTTGGAGAAGTGTGAGTTCCACCGCAAACAGGTCACCTTCTTGGGGTACGTAATTTCAGAGGTCGGTTTCGCTATGGACCCTGAAAAACTGTTGGCTGTTCTCGAGTGGCCACGACCCGTAGGTCTCTGCTCCCTTGGGTTCGCTAACTACTACAGAAAATGTATTCGTAATTTTTCCTCTGTTGTAAACCTCTTACAGACATGTCCAAAAAAAGACCGGGTCCATGGGCCATCAAAGCCTTCGAGCCAATGAAAGCCGCTTTTTCCGCAGCTCCTATTTTGGCACACCCGAAACCTGAACTCCCGTTTATACTTGAGGTCGGCGCCCTCCTGTCTCAACGTCCTACTCCTCAGAGCCAGTTTCACCCATGTGGGTACTTCTCCAAGAAGCTAAGTCCTGCGGAATGCAACTATGAAATGCAACTCAAATAATGGAGGCATTCGCTCGAGGGAACCGCTGTACCAATCCTGATCCTCACGGATCATAAAAACCTCACTTACCTGTCCAAGGCTAAACGCTTAACTCCAAGACAGGCCCGTTGGACTTTATTTTTTCCCGCTTTAATTACGTGGTCTCGTACCTGCCGGGGACCAAGAATGTCTGGGCCGATGCACTGTGTAGACAAATACTCAAATGCTAAAGAAGAGTATCCTCCTAGTCCAATTATTCCCTCAGACCGAGTACTGGCTACCATACATACCAGCATAACTTCTCCTCGGGGACAGAAGTGGATGCACCTGCTGAAACCCCCTCTGGGCGATATTTCGTACCTGTGAACCTTCATACCAAGTTACTTTCCACCTGTCATAAGACTAAGTCAGCAGGTCATCCTGTGATTTTTTCCACACATATTTAATGTAAAACAAATTACATACATATCTATAATCAATATTTATCTATCTGCTTCATCTGCCCATGGATGCTGCCCATTCAGGTTATACTAAGAAAGAGACAAGCGGAGGCAGGACTACACGATGAGGATCCAACAAGTAATTTCCGTCCTCTGCGTCTCCTGCAAATCTCAAGTCTGAGGATACGAAAGATGAATAAAGTTAGATGACATTGACGGGACGACACCCCCGCACGATGCGTGATGACGTCAGAACCCCGGAAATAAAATGCCGGCAACACTCCACGGATATGTCACGGACTGGGTCCAAGCTGGTGGCTGGAAGGACCCAGCGCGCCCGATGGTTGTTTGCAGGAGTCTCGATGCAGTAGCGGAGTCTGGGGCAGGGCCTGGTGCAGGGTGACCACACTCATCCAGGAGTTGAGCACCTAGGGTAGTGCAGCCAAACACCAGGGCCCTGATATGGCAGCAGATGAAGTCCAGAACAAACGAATCCTGCAGGCACCCTGGAGCAGGCATGAAGCATATCACATGGATCACGAGCAGGATGCTGCAGGCTGGGAGAATGGAAGCTAAGCAAAGGGTTAATGTAGCAGACACAAAACAAGCAAGAGAAAGGGAGACCAGGCAAGAAACATGATACGAGATATACACGAGAAGTGGCTAGAAGCATGACATGAATAGAGCAAAGTATAAACAGGCACAAGACAAGGAATAAACATAACCTGACAAGACATACATGGTACAGGGCAAGCACAGGCACGGTTCAGGCACGGGTTCAGGTTCAGACAACAGGTTGCCCACTTGCAGGGCACACGGCAGGTTGCCCACTTGGAGAATACTCGACCAAGGTAGCCCGGATGCAGGCACTCATACTGGGAGTCCATAGTGGGTCGCTGGCCGCAACTCAGGAAACCCTCTTTCAGGGTACACGGCGGGTTGCCCACTTGGAGAATACTCGACCAAGGTAGCCCGGATGCAGGCACTCATACTGGGAGTCCATAGTGGGTCGCTGGCCGCAACTCAGGAAACCCTCTTTCAGGGTACACGGCAGGTTGCCCACTTGGAGAATACTCGACCAAGGTAGCCCGGATGCAGGCACTCATACTGGGAGTCCATAGTGGGTCGCTGGCCGCAACTCCGGAACATGACAGGAAGCCCACCGGAAGGGGCAAGCTTGGCAGGAAGCCCTCTGGAAAGGGCACGCTCGGTAGGAAGCCCTCTGGAAAGGGCAAGCTTGGTAGGAAGCCCTCTGGAAAGGGCAAGCTTGGTAGGAAACCCTCTGGAAAGGGCACGCTCGGTAGGAAGCCCTCTGGAAAGGGCAAGCTTGGTAGGAAGCCCTCTGGAAAGGGCAAGCTTGGCAGGAAACCCTCTGGAAAGGGCACGCTCGGTAGGAAGCCCTACGGAAAGGGCTCACACATCAGGAAACCCTACGGAAAGGGCACGCTCGGTAGGAAGCCCTACGGAAAGGGCTCACACATCAGGAAACCCTACGGAAAGGGCACGCTCGGTAGGAAGCCCTACGGAAAGGGCTCACACATCAGGAAGCCCACCGGAAGGGGCAAGCTTGGCAGGAAGCCCACCGGAAGGGGCGAGCTTAGGAGAAAACCCCTTTTGCTGGGGTGCACGACAGGAAACCCCTTTTGGTGGGGTGTATGATAGATAGCCCTCTGGCCGGGCTGGAATGCTGCAGACAGGTACGGAGGCCCACTGGAAGGGCAGACGGGTACGGAGGCCCACTGGAAGGGCAGACGGATACGGAGGCCCACTGGAAGGGCTGACGCTGCAAACTCCACTCCGCGAACTCCTGGCCTTTTACCTGCGGCCATGTGTCACGGACTGGGTCCAAGCTGATGGCTGGAAGGACCCAGCGCGCCCGATGGTTGTTTGCAGGAGTCTCGATGCAGTAGCGGAGTCTGGGGCAGGGCCTGGTGCAGGGTGACCACACTCGCCCAGGCGTTGAGCACCTAGGCAGTGCAGCCAAACACCAGCGCCCTGATATGGCAGCAGATGGAGTCCAGAACAAAACGAATCCTGCAGGCACCCTGGAGCAGGCATGAAGCATATCACATGGATCACGAGCAGGATGCTGCAGGCTGGGAGAATGAAAGCTAAGCAAAGGGTTAATGTAGCAGACACAAAACAAGCAAGGGAAAGGGAGACCAGGCAAGAAACATGATACAAGATATACACGAGAAGTGGCTAGAAGCATGAGATGAATTACGAAAGATATAAACAGGCACAAGACAAGGAATAAACATAACCAGACAAGACATACATGTTACAGGGCACAACAAAGGACAGGGAAGAAGGCAAGGAACACAGGGGAAGGAGTGAGGAGCCGGAACCCTCGGACGCTTCTCCTATAAGCAAGGATAGGACATATTAACAGGGACATGGGGAGAGGAGAGAGGAACCGGAATCCTCAGATGATTCAAGGAAGAAGGGCAAAGGTACATAAGAGACAGACAAACATGAATACAGAAACTAGCCTAGGACTACAAGATAACTATTGGAGATTCCGTCACATGATATGGCCATAGTATGCTTAGCCCACCACTACGCCAAAGTACTCCAATGACGGTGGGTCCTAACGCTAATCCCTACTGACAAAGATACAAAACAAACCACACGTATAACACAGAGACATACCTTAGACTGCAGACTGCAGACTGAGACAAACAGAACACACAGGTGGGGCACACCTAATAAAGGAAGCAGAGCTGAAGCAAAGAGCCGGAGCAGAAGCAAGGAATGGAAAATAGAACAAAGCAAAAGGAAATCCAGGAATGGATCAAAGCAAAGCAGAGAAACTACAGCAGGACAGATATGCAGCTCCGCAGCCTGGGCAGACCGTGACAGGATATACACAGACTTTTCTCCTGAGGAAGCCAAGCTGCGAAACACGTAGAGAGAAAGTTTATTTAATCGTTTTTAATTTCCTTTCAACACTTACCTCTATACCGGACCAACAAGTGGCCTCTGTGAGGACCAAGAGACTTTTGGAACTATTCTACAGGGTTATTGCCTTTGCGCTTAACCCAAATTGTAAGTGCAATTCTTTACTGTGTCCCCCATTTCAGTGGTACTATCACCATTGCGGTCTGTTTCACCATTTTTAGAATCTTATGAAGAATAAAAGAAGTTTTATAAATAACCATCAGATGTGCCTGATATTTCTATTTAAAGTGTGAGTGGAACTTACACATTTTACACGTACAGTTACACTATTGACAATATTAAACTATTTTGATTTTTCCTTCTCCCTTTATGTCATTGCGCCCCTATTCTGGACATATGTTTACTATTACACTCTGAGGAAGAGTGAAATTCGGGAAGCAGGAGACTGTGGGAAGTATTATTAATATACACTGCTCCAAATAATAAAGGTAAAACACTTAAACAACACAATGTAACTCGAAGTCAATCACACATCTGTGAAATCACACTGTCCACTCAGGAAGCAACACTGATGGACAATCAATTTCACATGCTGTTGTGCAAATGGAACAGACAACAGGTGGAAATTATAGGCAATTAGCAAGACGCCCCCAATAAAGGAGTGGTTCTGCAGGTGGTGACCACAGACCACTTCTCAGTTCCTATGCTTTCTGGCTGATGTTTTGGTCACTTTTGAATGCTGGCGGTGCTTTCACTCTAGTGGTAGTGAGACGGAGTCTACAACCCACACAAGTGGCTCAGGTAGTGCAGCTCATCCAGGATGGCACATCAATGCGAGCTGTGGCAAGAAGGTTTGCTGCGTCTGTCAGCGTAGTGTCCAGAGCATGGAGGTGCTACCAGGAGACAGGCCAGTACATCAGGAGATGTGGAGGAGGCCATAGGAGGGCAACAACCCAGCAGCAGAACCGCTACCTCTGCCAGAGCCCTGCAAAATGACCTTCAGCAGGCCACAAATGTGCATGTGTCCACTCAAACTGTCAGAAACAGACTCCATGAGGGTGGTATGAGGGCCTGACGTCCACAGGTGGGGGTTGTGCTTACAGCCCAACACTGTGCAGGACGTTTGGCATTTGCCAGAGAACACCAGGATTGGCATATTTGCCACTGGCGCCCTGTGCTCTTCACAGATGAAAGCAGGTTCACACTGAGCATATGTGACAGACGTGACAGAGTCTGGAGACGCCGTGGAGAACGTTCTGCTGCCTGCAACATCCTCCAGCATGACCGGTTTGGCGGTGGGTCAGTAATGGTGTGGGGTGGCATTTCTTTGGGGGGCCGCACAGCCCTCCATGTGCTTGCCAGAGGTAGCCTGACTGCCATTAGGTACCGAGATGAGATCCTCAGACCCCTTGTGAGACCATATGCTGGTGCGGTTGGCCCTGGGTTCCTCCTAATGCAAGACAATGCTAGACCTCATGTGGCTGGGGTGTGTCAGCAGTTCCTGCAAGAGGAAGGCATTGATGCTATGGACTGGCCCGCCTGTTCCCCAGACCTGAATCTGACTGAGCACATCTGGGACATCATGTTTCGCTCCATCCACCAACGCCACGTTGCACCACAGACTGTCCAGGAGTTGGCGGATGCTTTAGTCCAGGTCTGGGAGGACATCTCTCAGGAGACCATCCGCAACCTCATCAGGAGCATGCCCAGGCGTTGTAGGGAGGTCATACAGGCACGTGGAGGCCACACACACTTCTGAGACTCATTGTGACTTGTTTTAAGGACATTACATCAAAGTTGGATCAGCCTGTAGTGTGGTTTTCCATTTTGATTTTGAGTGTGACTCCATATCCAGACCTCCATGGGTTGATAAATTTGATTTCCATTGAGAATTTTGTGTGATTTTGTTGTCAGCACATTCAACTATGTAAAGACGGAAATATGTCATCCGATAAATTCATTCAATCTAGGATGTGTAATCTTAGTGTTCCCTTTATTATTTTGAGCAGTGTATTTTGCACTTTTATACACGAGTCGGTGGGGATCACACCTCTTTTTACATCCCGGGAGGAAGCAACTTCTCTGGTCGGTTTTCCGTCTCTTCTGGTGGCCAGGAATTAACAAAGATATTGTTGCCTTCGTAGCAGCCTGTCCAGTCTGCGTGCACCTAATGGTGAGAGGCCATGGTCACACCTTGCCATGGATTTCATAGTTGACCTTCCACATTCGAACGGTAACAGTTATCCTCATTGTTGTCGACCGGTTTTCTAAGATGATACACTGCATACCATTCAAAAAGCTCCCATCCGCTAAGGAGTTGGCTACAGTCTTTATCAAGGAGGTCTATCGGCTACACGGGGTTCCCAAAGTCATAATTTCTGACCGGGGTAGCCAGTTTGTATCGAGATTTTGGAAGGCCTTCTGTGCGCAACTGGGTATCCAACTCTCCTTCTCCTCGACCTACCACCCACAATCGAATGTGGCTAAGAGGTCTAATCAGGCCTTGGAGCAATTGCTACATCTTGGACCATCAGAGCAACTGGTTAGATCTGCTACCCTGGACGGAATTTGCTCATAATAGTGCAGTCTCGGCCTCCACCTGGTTCTCCCCTTTCATGGTGAATTACAGGTATCAGCCCTCCATGATTTCTGGTAATTTCACTTCCCAGGGGATTCCGGCACTGGAGGATCATCTCCAGCAGATCTGTTACACATGAGTGCGGGTCCAGGAGGCACTACAACGCTCACAACAGTGTCAGGAGCTCCAGGCCAATCGTAAATGCCTACCCGCACCTTCCTATCAATTAGGGGAGAGGGTCTGGTTGTCACCCAGAAATCTTCACCTCCGGGTGCCCTCCCAGAAACTGGCTCCCCGTTATGTGGGGCCTTTCCGTATCCTCCGACGGGTGCACCCCGTGGCCTATGCCCTGGACCTTCCAATATGCGCATCCACAATGTGTTCCATGTCTCGTTGTTGAAACCTCTGGTCTGTAATCGTTTCACTACGGTCGCTCCTCGTCCCCGTTTGGTATCCGTTGACAATCATGAGGAGTTCGAGCTCTGCTCCATAGTCGGCTCTTGTTGGTTCCGTGGGAAGCTGTAATATTTGGTCCATTCAAAGGGGTACGGTCCTGAAGAGAGATCTTAGGTTCCAGCCCCAAATGTCCATGCTCCCACTCTCCTTCATTCCTTTCACTCACGTTTTCCCCTCAAACCCGGTCCTACCCCGCATGGACGGTGTCGTTGAGGAGGGGTTACTATTATGGTCTGGCTGCTTTCCTGCTCACAGCCAGGGCTACATTGCTAAGCTAATTGCAACCTGTCTGGCTTGCCATGGCTACACTCCTGTTACTCAGCCCATTGTCCAGCCAGCCCCTTCTGGCTACTTAAGCAGCTAAGTTCACTTCCTCCTTGCCCTTGTGTAGTTTCCGGCTGCAATCTCTGTGTTCCTGCGCATGACCTGGCTTTCTGACGTCCCTCCTGGCTCCTGATTCCTGGCTTGTTCCTGACTTCGCTGACCTCCGTATTCATGGCCCCAGCTTGTCTGAGTACCCATCTTGGTTCCTGACCCCAGCTTGTCTCTTGGATTACAATTTGGCTTTGTTTGCTATTGTTATTACAATAAAGGTGTTTTGTATTTTATGTTTTGTGTCCATCTGGTTCCCATTCCCTAACAATCCAGAACTTTGGCATTTTATGATATTTAGAAAATGTATCTGTTGATGTAGCAAATATACAATGAGATGCAGTGATAATGTCTGACAAGATAAACAGGGTGCAATATCATTGTGTGCTGTTGTGATACATTTGATACGTTTACAAAAAACATAAAATCAAAATTCACAAACAAGCACACGTGTGCAGCTTTTTTACATTCTATGAACTAGAACATGTATATCAAATGCTCAACCAAATGCAGTGGAATTGTCTGATAGCATTATTAAAGCAGAATTAAAGTACATCATCCTGTGTAGAGTTGTGATGCATGGGCGTACCTAGAGTATTTGGCACCTGGGCCGGATCCTGTATGTGGCACCCCCCCCACAAACACTTTAAAACTGCATAGCTTCTATCGTTATATACTGGCGTAGACATTGAAGGTGGTACAGTATTACTGTTATCATTATATATTGAGGCAGACATTGACGGTGGTACAGCATAACACCTACCACTATATACTGAGGCAGACATTGACGGTGGTACAGCATTACACCTATCACTATATACTGAGGCAGACATTGATGGTAGTACAGCAAAATCCCTATCACTATACATTGAGCCAGACATTGATAATAGTGCAGCATAACTCCTATCGCTATATACTAAGCCAAACATTGATGTGGTGTAGGCCTACCACTTCATTGTCTGGCTTAGGGATGCACCGAAAACTTCTGGACTGAAACCCGAAAATGTAGCATTTACCTGTCCAAAACCGAATATGACCCCCACCTTAAAAAAATCTCACACTTTTATTTAAAGTAGGTAACACAGCAAATAGGACAAACAATATTAATATATATATGATTGTTAACAGCAATCACACTCCTATCATGCCCAGGCATACCCAGATTCCAGCATGTACTAGCTGACTTGGCATGATAGGAGTATGATTGCTGTTAGCATCTATATACACAAACACTTTAACAGTAACTCACTAATTCACACTTTCATTCACATAATTAATTCACACAATCATTTATTCTCTCACCCATTCACACAAATTTACACATTCATTAATGCATTCTCACAAACTCATTAATTATCTCCCTCATTCAGACAATTCTTCAACACATTCACTCATTCTCACTATCTACCTTTCCTCCTTTTTTACCCCCTTCTCACTATCTACCCCTCCTTCCCACTATCTACCCCCCTCTCCACTATCTACCCCCCTCTCCCTCCCTCCCCACTATCTACCCTCCTCTCCCCACCATCTGCTCCTCTCCTTCCCTCCCCACTATCTACCCTCTCCCCCTTTGTAATTAAAGGTTTTGGACTTACCATTCAGAAGTCCTGCGGTGGGAGCACAACGCCTCAGTCTTCCTGCTCTGCCGCTGCTTCGTGCTCTGCCGCGGCGTTGCTTCACTGCTGAGCGCCAAAATATGACGTCATATTTTGGCGCTCAGCATGAGATGCCGGCACCGCGACGGAGTTAGAAGCCTCGCGAAGGAGACTGAGGGGCGCCAAACGGTTGCTAGGCACCCCTCTGTCTCCTCAGCGTAAAAAAAAAAAAAAAAAATGACGACGCTGCCGGGGATCCGGGCAATCAGGGACATGTGGTCACCCTAACCCGTGGCACCCCCCTGATGAGCGACACCCGGGGCGGACCGCCCCCCCCCCGCTAGGTACGCCACTGTTGTGATGATATATTTAATAAACATAATCAAAATAAAACTCGTAAGACATATGCGTGCTCCCTAATGTAGGTAAAATTAAATTCTTTTTTAAATAAAAGACCCTAAGGAAGTATGAAATCATGCTTTAAAATCAGCATTACAAAGATAACACATACTGTGTATATTTATGCTCAGTGCCCCTTTCATATACAGGATATACAGCTTTTGCAAACCTCTTACTGTAGAGTTTTTTTTCTTGATGTTCAGATCCCTGTATTTGTCTCATGCACTCAGGAGTCATATCTTGTTTGTGTTTTGTATCTAGAAAAGCGCGTAGCCCCAACTGTTGGATTTCAGGGAATATGGAGTGTAGCACTAACTCGTCGAGACTCATCCATTAAGCGGCTGCAGACATCTTATGAGAAAAAATCTCTTCACAACGCAGAAGACCAGATGGAAAATCCTCAAAATGTTTAGTTACCAAACAACTCTGCGTAGTCCTGACTAATGTAATGAACAAACTGGGTGATAAAAACCCAGAATAAATCAGAATAAAAACCTTAAAATTTACATGAACGTGTCATTGTAGCTATATTTTAGGTACAAGAACCCAACCACAATATTTCTCAAACTCGGTTTTAGTACCTAAAAAAAAAAAAAAAAAACGTTTTACTAGTAAATATTAATTCACATGGAAACAATTTTTTCATATTTAATAAAAACCATGAGAAAAATGCATTTCTTGTTTTTATTTCCTCTTATTTGCCAACCTGCCCCCAGTTATGTACATCCACCCCCAGTTATGCATAGCTGTGCCCCCCTGATTTGCCTCATAGCCCCTGATACGCCACTCTGCCCACTCCACATATGCCACCCACCCTCATATGCCTTATGCCCCAGACATGCCACTCTGTTCCTCTCTCCAGACGCTCTGGTGTCTAGTGGGGGCAGCTGGTGATACGCGCAGACAACCTCCGTTGCTACCCGACACTTCCGCCGGGGATTCTATGACCGAACACTGGAAGGTCACGTGACGCTCCATCACAGAAGATCTTTCCCTTCAATTGTAAATTGTACTTTCCAGACCATTTCCATCATTGTATGAAGACAGGTAGAAACCCTCCCCTGCGGATGAGGTCACAATAAATCTATTAATGCTGAATTCTATTAAGGTAAGAGAATGGTTAATTGCTAAAATGACTGGGAAAACTTCTTATCCACCTTGAGGCATCCTCCCTCTTGCTGCTACTGGGAGGAGTTGTATCCTAAGAAGTTAGATGCAGTTCAGGTAATGGGGTGGTGGAGGGGTGGGGACAGGTATGTGTGATTGAGGGAATGAATGAGTATTTGTTAATGAGGGAATAAATATTTGTGAATGAGGGAATTAATATTTGTGAATGGGTATCTGTGAATGAGTGAATAATTGAGTATCTGTGAATTAGGGAATGAATGATTGTAAATGAGTATCTGTGAATGAGGGATTGAATATTTGTTAATGAGTGAATGAATATGATTGTGATAGCATGGATGTATAAGTCAGGGGAAGCATGGCACAGTGAGGTTGTGGAGGATAGGATGCCGCAGGCTGTTTGGGGCAAAGATGCCACAGGGGGGCTTTATGGGGTAAAGATGGCCAATGCTTCCAATCTGGTTGCTAGGCAGGTCCTGTGGGTGCAATCTGGGTGCCAGGACTGACATGATACTAAAGTGGGGGCAATATGCAAGGGTGTGGGGGCATTCATTTGCAAGGGGGTGCTGGCTGGGGCATCACATAAATCAATACTAAAGAGGGGCTGGATGGTGGGATAAATATACAATGTGGGGGCATTGGGGTGACCACATCAGTCATGAATTCAAGGACACATATAATTTTTCCATATTGCTGACCAGACCAGATAATATGCTGCCTTGCAGTATGGGGGATGTATAGACTCATGGAAGAGAACCAATTAGTCAAATATATATCCCCCATACCGCAGGGCAGCATTTAATCTCTGCTGTTGGCATCAAAAGGTGGGCAGCTGGGGTCATTACATAAATCAATACTTAAGCGAGGGGACGCTGGGAGCATAAATACACATAGTGCTTGGTGGCGGGGATACACAAGGGGTCAAAAACACAAAGCAGTGTAGAAAATAATTTTTTTTAATTGTTGTAACTTAGCTCATCCGGTGGCAGAGCCTGTCCTGGTGTGTGTGTTTGGGTGTGGCAGAACCTGTCCTGGTGTGTGTCTGGGTGTCCGGTGTGGCAGAGCCTGTCCTGGTGTATTTTTTTGGGTGTCGGTGTGGCAGAGCCTGTCCTGGTGTATGTGTGACTGGGTGTGGCAGAGGCTGTCCTGGTGTGTGTTTGGTCATCTGTTTCCTGGCACTTAACTTTCTCTAGGAATAAATAAAACTATTTATTTTTTTACTTATCCAGAGATAGAACGTCCTCCTGAATTTGTAGTTACTTCAGAGGGCAAAACCTTCTGGGCCCAGCAATCAGTGAGAGGAAAAATAAAGGTATTGTGTTTTGTACTCTATTTCAATAAGCAGATCTTTTCACAAGGGTATATAGTCACAGAAACTTGGATGGTGGTTGGTGGTTCAGAGTCTGTGAAACCCAATTTAATTATAAGGACTGATTTCATTATGCTCTTGTGGAGGAACTTTTGGTTCTCCCAAATCTGCAGGACCACTGTGTTCCAAATAAAACCGGTTTCAGCTGAAAGCAGGTGCAAGGTTATTTTGCAAGCATCAGCAAGTATCTGTTGCCCACCCTCTCCTCCTTGCATTTGATAAATATGGGCATACTGCTATTTTATGTAAAATTATTGGATTATTATTATTATTGCACCATAATAAACGGACACCTGTCTGTGTGTCTGATTTCTCTCAAGCCGCTCGATAAAGATTTATCCCCAAGGCATAGAAGTACTCGGAAATTCTCCAACAGTAAATTGGTGCCGAAACCCGGGACCTGGTGACATCCAGGACCTCTAGAAGGGATGACCACGCAGTGACAAGGAAACAGAATCAGCTGCAGCACAGTAAGAAGCTTTATTCTTACTCCACTTTGTTTCACCCTCACTGTGAGTTCACCTTCAGTCCGGGTGAGTGTTTGGTAAAGAAAGTCTGGGTCCTGCGAACTATTAGAGGAATACGACTTGTGGGCACTCTTGGTATGAGTGGTATGGGTGATGACGGATGTTTGACTTTGGAAATTGTTGGTATTGTCCAGAACGTGCCATCAGGTGATGTTTTTGTTTAGAATTACAAAAAAGTGTGCAAAAAGGGTTCTCCCCTTCCTGTGCAGGGAGAAGTATTCTGACTTTTATGATATAATTGTTGCAGGTAATACTGTCTTCGTTCAAGAGAGAAGTGTTCTGACTTTTATCGTATAATTGTTGGAGGTAATACTGTCTCTGTTCTGCAAAGGGAGAAGTATTCTGACTTTTATGATATAATTGTTGGAGGTAATGCTGTCTCTGGTCAGCTCAAAGGAAATTCCTCTTCAGGGGTGTGTTGTTGATGTCGTCGTTCTGTGTCTGAGTTGGTATAGTGGTGCAATGGGAAATGTGATGAGTAGCCCCACAGATAGGGCAATCCCACTGAAAAAAGCGATATCAGGATAGCGTATGAAAAGAGGGGAAGGGAGTCACAAAAGGCGTTGAAAACAATGTTAAAACAAGCCGGTATGGCTGTTGAAACTACTAGTGTAGATTCTTTGGGAAAAGGTAAATCGAAACAATAAGAGTTGGCTGAGAGACCATGGTCTGGAATCAAAGACGAATGTTTGTCAGAGAGTGTCTGACGAAGTTCTGATAGGTGGATGCAAGAAAGTTACTTACTTAGTGAGTGGTGTACTCGCTTTTGTGAGATACTGTATATGTTCAAAGGGGAATATTGTTGTCCAGATCGGTGTCTTCTACACTGTCTTCTACACTGGCTATTCTGTCGTCTCCGCACACAAAGTAGTTAAAGCCTAACCACTCGCTCCTCACTGCTCAGCACAGGAGGCAAAGTTGAAGGCTCCCGCCGGGGCGTGTGTATTGGCCGAGGGTAAGACTGCTAATATTTATTAGACTTTCGTATTCGGGCGAACATTAAAATGAACAGGAACGGTGCGTTTTCGTTGTTCAGCCCGAATACTTAACATACAAACATGGTGGCGGCAAAATGTAGATGAATACACACAACACGAATAATTTTCGTGTTCGTCTACTAATCTCCCTGGTCCCTTCCCCATCTAGCTTACCTTACCTACGCAGCATCGCAGGGGTTAACAGAAGTGGAAATCCGTAGGTTTGCCATCAGGGGTTAAAACAGCCATGCGAACGACTCTATTGGTTGCCTGCAGAGACCTCCTCTGGCATCAACCAAGAGAGTTGTTTGGTTGGACCATCCTGCTATGGTCTAGACTCGGAGTGGTTGGACCACTCAGTGGACATGTAGATTGGAGAGGCCTGACTGCCAGCCTCCTCCCTATTGACTATGGGCCCTGACTTTGTAAAGAATTCTGTGGCTACCCCCAGCAGTATATGATCTCATCACTTGCTGAGGAGACCAGGATCTGAGACCAGGGAGTGACCGCCATTGTTTAATATCAGAGCCACCCATGGTGTACTAATATGTTGTTTAAGTCAGCCCCCCCACACACACCAGTTCCACCACTACAGACATTTACCCCGGCCTATCTCTGGAACTGGTTTCATCCAGTAATAGATAGCGGAGGTTGGGACCCTATTGTATTGTTAATTCCGTTACTGCCCCTGTTGTCTCTGGGAGGCAGATTAGGGGGCGGTTTGTATCCCAATATCTTGTTTTATGTTAAATGTGTATTTTGCTGGATATATCCAGCCCTGTCTGTCTAAAATAAATCAGTCTTCGTTTTGGTTATACCCTACACTGAGTCTCGGCTGGGAAACTGAGTGACTGGGAAACCGGGGAAAGAGTGTGTGTCCCAGGCTAATGGAGCACAAGTCAGCGGAGGTAGTCAGTCGGACTATCCAGCTCTGCGACATTGGTGGCAAGCAGCGGGATTGCTTCCTAGTCTGAGGGACCCTTCCTTTCCACCAGGATCTATTTCCAGGAAAGAGAATGGAAGTCAGCTACGCAGAGCTGATCCAGAGGAATTGTACCCGCCTGAAGCTCTGGAGGGAGGTTCTCCACTTGGAAATTAAGCACAAGGGGAAATGCCTCCCAACCTTTGAGGAAAGGTTCTGGCTCCAGCAGATGTTGCGGATGCCGTTTTTGGGGAAGCAGCCCAAAGAGGAATGGGTGGCTGAGCTGGAGGTGCTGGTCCAGACAAAGCTGAGGTTGGACGATGGATATCGGGCTCTGCGGTGATATGCAGCACAGCTGTGCCTGGGGCTGGAGGATAAAGGTCCCACAGAGGGCTATGGCTTTGGCGGCCTGGGATTATTAATGGAAATTATAGAAAAGGATCCCTACTTTGGTAGTGCATCAGAGTGTCGAGGGGAAGATGTCCAGGAGTGAAGGGCGGAGGATATCCCATACGTGCCTGAGCTGTGGGCTGACCTGGATTATTTGGTCACACAAGAATGGGAACTGGAACAGGCATATCAAGAGTTGTTTGACCATGTGCAATAGAATGCCCCAGGGACCATGGATTTCATGGATTTTACTGAGTGGTCACCTGAGAATGTTGACCCAGGAAGGGTGGATGGAACTGCGGTCTCCGCCCCTGAGTCACAGGGATACTGGGCAGCTAACCCAGATCCGATACCGGAGCTATGTGACTTTACACCACCACCGGATCCAGAGATTGTGGATTAAATTGGTTTTACATCTGAAGATGTTGGTCCAGCAGGGCTCGCAATTGACTTCTCTTCCCAGAGAAAGGAAGAAAGTTTTCTGGGAGTAGTAGATGGGACTGCGGTCTCCACTAGCATCCACCCAGCAGAAGAGTTGCCATCAGGGCATTGTGCCCCTGGTCTCTGCCTGCTGCCTTCCCTGTTTCCCGAGCCTGACCACAGCAACCTTGTAGGGTCCAGTCAGGCAGCCCCAGAGACTGTGGTAGTGGATGGGACTGCAGTCTCCACACCTGGGTCCCCGGAATGCTGGGCAGTTGGCCCAGATCCCCACTGCCCAGCAGGAGCGCTGGCATCAGGGCAGAGTGCTGCTGGTCTCTGCCCACCCCTCCCCCTTATTCCTGAGTCTGACCATGACGCTCCCGCAGTGCCCGCTCAGACCACCCCAGCCGAAATACCGGCAACAGGAGAGAGGCAGGACGGCCCCTCTCTACCAGCACTGGAGGTGCCCGCAAACCCTATAGAAGATCATTCTCCAGGTCAGAGGGCAGCTGGCCTCTGCCCTCTCTCACCAGACGTCCCTCCACCACAGGATGGTACAAAACCAGCACTGGGGGACATGTATCCCATACAGGTGGATGAGACTGTGGTCGTCACCTGTGGTCCCCAGAAATGCTAGACAGCTGGCTCGGATCCCCAACCCTTGAAGGAGCCCCCGCCACCCTGTCGTCTCCCCAGCGGCTGGGAAGACTCCAGCGAGAAGGTGCAGTTGGCAATTCTCTCCAGCGGCAGTTATATTTTTCGGGAGAGGCAGAGGTCAGGCGGGTGAGTCCTGCTCTTGGAGGGGCAGATTGTTTGAGGCACCGGTTTTGGGAGGGCATTGATGGGCCAAATGAACTGACTACGTTTGGGGTCCCCTCCTGGGTCAGTCCCATTCGGAAGGGGGAGAAATGTGATGGAACCCTCCATCACCGGGCCACTGGAGAGGCCTGACAGCCAGCCTCCTCCCTATTCACTATGGGCCCTGACTTTGTAAAGACTTCTGTGGCTACCCCAGCAGTATATCATCTCATCACTTGCTGAGGGGATTATTTTTGGCAGACAGCCAGAATCTGCAACCAGGGACCCTTTTGTATTGTTAATCCCGTTACTGCCCCTGTTGTCTCTGGGAGGCAGATTAAGGGGGCAGTTTGTATCCCAATATCTTGTTTTATGTTAATGAAAGAGTGTGTGTCCCAGGCTAATGGAGCACAAGTCAGCAGAGGTAGGTGGTTTGACTATCCAGCTCCGTGACATATGTATTGACTAAATTAGAATATTCCAGATTCCATACCACGTTTCTAACTAGTTCCAGAATCTGTCTAAATGTATGTCTTGTTTGTTATCTGTAATCGATCATAGATTATATGTAAAGTTGACATTGGGAAAGCCATTTTATCTCTTTTATTCTAATGCCTTTGTTACTGCTTGCACAAACAGATGGGCTCGTAGAACAAACTGGATGGAGTTAAATAGATGTAAGCAGAAGGATGGGGAGGATGTGGATCAATATTTTCATAGGATGAAAAAGATATTTGATATCTATAGCGGATTGACACCACCTCCTGTTCCAGATCCAAACTCTGCTGATGAGCAGCATTAAAAAATGCATTTGTGTCAGGGACACGTAAAGAGATAAATGCGTATATCAGTAAACATATGGTAAATCTCCGTACAGCCCCATTGAATGATGTGTTAAAATACGCTAAGCATTCTGAGAAATTGCACAAAGAAAGAGAGAGAAAGAAAATTAGAATAATGTTAGCAGGAGAGGAGTACGAAAGAACGTTGACAGGGAATAATGTGGGAAAAATGAAAGCGGAAGAGAAAGATATCGAGGTCGGGGCAGAGGAGGATACCCAGGTAGAGGAGGAAGTGGTGATAGAAGGTCACGAGGATGTTATAATTCTGGAAAGGAAGATCATTGGGCAAGAGAGTATCCCGAGCCAGACAGGAGAAAGCAAAAAGCACCCAAGCAATGACTAATACAGGAAAAAGAGACCTCAGAAATGTTCACAATATATTACTATTGTCAAACTTGCCTGAAATTGATTTAATTGTAAATAATAAGCGTATAACCTTTTTGGTAGATTCGGGGGCCTTACAAACTCTATTGAGTTATCCCACATGTACGGCCATACAAAGAGGAAATGGTAAAATTCACATAAAGGAGTAAATGGGAGAATACATGTTGAGAGTTTATCTGTTCTCCTTCAAATACAACATCCGGGGTCTGGCAAAATGATTACTGCCAGTGTAATACTATCCGAGGTATGTCCGGTAAATCTCTTAGGAGGAGACTTGATTAAAGAGTTGGGAGTGCATACTGCACCTGTGGGAGACAAGTTTGATGTTACCGTGGGAAAAAGAAATAACTATCAGGGAAGGCATGACCATTACTATTATGCCTTGAATATAGATTTTGCTGAAAATAAGGAAAACATAATACAGGTATTAGAACTTGTAAATAAGACATTTGAGACCTGTGATCATTTACAAGTTCAACATTCAAACAATTTTCATTGTACAATGTACTTTAAAAGGACAGCAGGGCGAGATAAATACTATGAGTCATACTTAAAAGACGAACAAAAGTACTGTATTGATGAAATCACAACAAACATTTTACCAAGAAGGATTGAGTGATAGTCCTCTAAAAACCCTGATGATACACTATTTATCGATGGGTCCTCAAAAAAGAATCCTGATGGCACAATTGCTACAGGGTATACCATCGTAACTCAGACTGAAGTAATCAAGGCAGGTAAATATATATATAGATATTTGGTGGTTATGTGGAGACCGAAAGATAAGATCCTTTATCGATCCAAGAGGAAAAGAAAAATTGTACCTGTTGACTTCACAGAAGGAGCCAAAGTCAAGGAAAAGGCAATCAATACAACCACCAGGATCATTCGATGAGCGAGTATATATTGATGAAATTGGAGTACCACAAGGAGTTCCAAATTAATTCTAGGCCCAAAATCAAATTGCTGCAGGTTTCGAAACGGTCCTTTTCTGGTGGAGTACAATAGCAAAAAATGTGGACTGGATAAACTACATCTATTATAATCAACAGCAATTTGTGAATTATACTTGAGATGCTATTAAAGGAATACATGAACAACTGGATGCGACCTCTCTTATTGTCTGGCAGAACGGCCTTCGACGTGTTTTTAGTTGAGAGAGGAGAAGTGTGTTATATGTTCGGGAACCAATGTTGCACCTTCATACCAAATAATACCGCCTCTGATGGGAGCATCACCAAAGCCCTTGAAGGACTAACATTCTTATAAAATGAACTTGCCCGAAAATGCAGGGATACATGATGTATTCAGCTCTTGGTTAGAAGGATGGTTTGGGCGATGGTCGATAATAATAACGTCCAGAATAATTACTATTACTATAGTAGCTGCAGTATTAATATTTGGAGGATGCTGTTGTATTCCATGTTGCCGAGAACTTTTGAATAAGACAATTGATAAAGCTATAAATCAGACTGTGTACCTGATCAAAAAAGAAGAATATGATCAATTATTAAAAATATCTGAGACTCTATGTCTGGGTACGGCTCAGTGCTCTGTTTTAAACTTGCTGCCTGAAGAATGCCACGCCCCTTGGCGTGACATCACCCAAGCGTGTTCCCCGCCGTTTCTGAGCAGGGACGCATAAAGTTGAGTGAGGCCTTTGCTGCAGCCACGCGGGATGCATATGAGATGGACAGGACCGGAGATGCCACGCTGGTTTGGTGATTCGTCCTGGACGCAAAAAGATCCAGTGGACCCCTTCAGCAGATGAAGCATAGCCACCGTTGAGTCTGGAACCTTATGAATCGTATCTGTACACTATGAACCAGTTCCAAATGGATGGTATTGACGATGAAACTCAGTTGGTGTAGCGTCCAAATAACAAAGTCCGCGTGAACTCGAAGAGTCGCCTGACGTTGAGAGAAAAAAATAATATCGTATGGGTATATTATGGACCTGATACCTCGAGATCTGAAGAAAGCCATGCCCGGCTTGAGAAACTTTGTAAAGCACCAAGGCGCTGAACTGAGGCCAAACGACAGGGATTGCCATATTTGACCAGCCCAACTGTCAGGACACAGGAAAGCAGGTCGGGTAGGAGCCCAGTTGCAGGAGATATCGGGGGATCTGTCTGTAGCGATTGATGCATCATGACTGGTAGGAAGGTACAGATAGGCACACAACAGCAGACTGGCAAGGCTGATGCTGAGAAAGAACCAGGCAGAGACCGAAGCCTTCTGGCAGGGCGCAACCGTGTGTATTCTCAGACCATAAAGGTTTTAAAAACATTTAATTCCTAATGAATCTAAAACTAGGAATGGTCTATGGAAACTTAATTTATTGTTACTAGAGGACAATCACGAATACTAATAAGATTGCCAAGTAAGAGTTCAATAGAGATTCTGGGGTGGCAGAACGAGTCTTATTAGACCTTGGCCACAGAATACTCTGGTGGTGCCGGCCCCAGTGAGATATGGAATTCTTACTTGCGGTAGATCCTGGGGACGTGCAAGCATGTCTCAAAAAGGTGATAGTTGAAAAAGGAAAGGAGGCAGCCGCCTTGGGGTGGCGCTGGTGGATTTTGCTTAGTGCTTATCGCAAGGCTCATCAGCAGAAACAGAATGCTGCACAAGCTGTAACTGCTCTAGAAAAGCAAGTAACTGAACTACAGAATAAGATAGTAATATTCTAGTGCTAAAGTATGCTACTGCTAGATAAGGCAGACAAATTTCAGGGCGTAGCTAGCAAAGCTGCAGTAAAAGTAGCTCAGTGCAAATATTGTAAAAGGACGGGTAGGGTTAATCCTGGAAAGGTAGCTGCTGTCATTGCCAAAACAGATTGGGACCCAGAGACATGGGACGGAGATATCTGGAATTCTACTAATATAGAGAACGAGGAGGAAGCTTGTCCCAAGAAGCAAGAGGAGTCCCAACCTCATATCAAAGTAAATCCCATACACAGATGAAAACTACAACATTACCCAGAGAGTCCCAATGGGCACATACGAGGATTACACACAGCAAGAGGTCAGTGAACCACACACACACACAATTCAGAGATCCAGGGAAAGCCTACTCACATGGGTTGTACGATTATATGAGGGAGGAGCAGTAGGTGTTATGCTAGATCCTACTGATTCTAAAATAGTCACCTTGTGAGGATCTGACCCAACCATACAGGATACATTCCGTGATTATAGAGGACGAATGGTTGATGGACAGGTGCAAAATGAGACTGCAGCTGGTGATAGATGGGTGCAATAGGAAGTACCCCTCTGACGGAGACTACCACCCTAATGACAAACCGTGGTATACATTAAGTGATGCAACACGACGACTTAAGGGGGAAACCATGAAAACCGCTATCATGGTGGGATACGCGCAGGATCTTATGGACTGCCCACTGACAGTAGCGGTACAAAATCGGCTGATACGTACTGCCCCACCTGCATTCAAACATGTAATTATGACCATGCTAATCGGGTAGGCTCACCCCTCATAAAAGATAGTGTGGGAGAAGATCAGATAGATGAGATCAGCAATGAGGAGATGTGGAAGCTAAAAGGGGATTCGGATGAGGACGCAGGGCTAAGAATTTCCATGAGCAGGAGGTTCAGGGGGAAGAAACTCAGACCAGTGAAGGAGACATTTACTCTACTATTCCTGCTTGGGGGATCCCCAGAACAGGTCAAGCTCCAGTGATAGGGCCTTAGTCCCTATGAGCCCACCCTATGTAAGCTTTAATTTATTGGCAACACAAAAATACACAAAAGGTTAACACACTGGTGGATACTGGAGTGGAGGCCTCAATAATTTATGGGAACCCTAGTAAGTTTAAGGGAAAAAGGGCAAAGATTGCAGGAATCGGAGGAAAACAAATTCCCGTGGTTCAAACACAGAATTAAAGATAGGGCAACTATAGGCATTGACATACTAAAAGGACTAACACTACACTTACAGGACAGAGTCTACAGCTTCAGGGCAAAACCTTACATTGTATAAATATATAAGGGGGCAGTACAGAGATCACTCCCAGGACCTATTTATACCCAGGACTGTATCTATAACAAGGGGACATCCTCTACGGCTGGAGGAAAGAAGGTTTCTACACCAGCACAGACGGGGGTTCTTTACAGTAAGAGCGGTGAGACTATGGAACTCTCTGCCAGAGGAAGTGGTAATGGTAAACTCAATAAAAGAGTTTAAAAGGAGCCTGGACGTGTTTCTTGAAAGCAATAATATCACAAGTTATGGATAGTAGATTAATAGGGACAGAACGTTGATCCAGGGATTTATTCTGATTGCCATATTTGGAGTCGGGAAGGAATTTTCCCCCTGGTATGGGGCAATTGGCATCTGCTTCATAAGGGTTTTTTGCCTTCCTCTGGATCAACACGGTAGGGACACAATATGTATATAGGTTGAACTTGATGGACTTTGGTCTTTTTTCAACCTTATGAACTATGTTACTATGTTACTATGTTACTATTTCCACCCGGAAACTTAAGTGCACGATTGATGCCGTTCTGGTTAGAAGGGTGAAGATGCCCTCTGTAGAAATACCAGAGTACGGATAACACATTACATAGAAACATAGAAAGAGACGGCAGATAAGAGCCATTAGGCCCATCCAGTCTGCCCAACCTCTGAGTACTTTCCTTATCCATTATCTAGCTTAGCATTATGCCTATCCCATGCGTGCTTAATTGTCTTTACTGTATTAACATCTGC
Source organism: Spea bombifrons (assembly GCF_027358695.1). Classification (NCBI taxonomy): domain Eukaryota; kingdom Metazoa; phylum Chordata; class Amphibia; order Anura; family Pelobatidae; genus Spea; species Spea bombifrons. Next base: position 49,144,669 of record NC_071088.1, read on the forward strand.
CACTTCTGCTGGAAGGCTATTCCATGCATCCACTACCCTTTCTGTAAAGTAATATTTCCTGATGTTACCTTTAAACCTTTGCTTATTTAGCTTATGACTATATCCTCTTGTTGTGGTAGTATTTTTCCTTTTAAATAAACTCTCTTGCTTTATCTTGCGGATTCCCTTTAATTATTTAAATGTTTCTATCATATCCCCCCCTGTCACAACTTTCTTCCAGGCTATATATGTTAAGATCCTTTAAGCTGCCCTGGTCAGTTTTACCCTGTAATCCATGAACCATTTTAGTAGCGCTTCTCTGAACCTTCTCCAACATATCTATTTCCTTCTGGAGATACGGTCTCAAGTAGTGTACACAATACTCCAAGTGAGGTCTCACCAGTAATCTGTACAATGGCATGAGCACTTCCCTCTTTCTACTGGTAATACCTCTCGCTATACAACCAAGAATTCTGCTAGCATTACCTGCTGCTCTACTGCACTGTCTACATACCTTTAAATCCTCAGAAATAATTAGACTTGTGCATTCGTCTTCAGGCGAACATGAAAACGAACACGAAGAGTGCGTTTTCGTGTTCGCTCTTAAGAAATGTAGAATAGAATAGAATATAGTGGCGGTAAAACGTAGACGAAGATGCACAAAACGAAGACTCTTCGATTCTTTGTGACTGTCTTCGTTTTCTCTGCACAACCGCCAAATTTTCAAACAGGAGGAGGAGGAGACAGATTGAGTGAGCTGATCCTCGTCTGTCCAATCAGCTTGCTCTTATGACGTCATGCTGAGGGTCTTGTCCAATGTCTGTGCTGCTTTTTTTTTAATTCAGAAACCGCCTTTATAAGACCAGAGCTTGCCTGAGATCTAATTATTTTCGCTGTGGCTGCTTTGGCAACACTGCTGTGCTGCATCCGAGCGTTACAGTGAGAGATTGTTCTGTGTGAGACCAGTAAGCCTCAGCCTGCCATTTCTCACAGTGTACTCTACTCTTCTTCAGTTCTACTGAATAAATAATTTAGTAATTTTAATAAAAAAAAAATTTCCAGTGCTTCTGGCTGTCAACTGTGTAATGCTGTTGAGTTGACAGTTTGCACACTGGGGTGCCCTTGCCCTGGGCTGGCAGTGCCTACTGCCTGCCCTATCTTCACTTAGTTTAACTTTTTAAGCTGAACTGTTAGAATTTACAATTATTAATTAAATAATAGAATTTATATATTTTATATAATCATAAATAATATAAAATACATTATTATATTGTCATATAGTATACTAGTGTAGAGTGTAGACTACTAGTGTGTAATCTAAAACCATTAATATTTAATAATAATATTATTATAATTAATTTTAGCTAGCTTAAAAATTAATTAGCTATATTATAATATATTTGTTACTCACCTGTCCTCGGCTCCCACGTTGCCACAACAGCCGCCGCGAAGGAGAGGGAGACCCCCCTCCAACGCACGGCCACCTCCACTGCAGCCGCCACGTAGGAGAGGGAGACCCCCCTCCAACGCACGGCCACCTCCACTGCAGCCGCCACGAGAGAGAGGGAGACCCCCTCCAACGCACGGCCACCCCCACTGCAGCCGCCACGAGGGAGAGGGAGACCCCCCTCCAACGCACAGCCACCTCCACTACAGCCACCACGAAGGAGAGGGAGACCCCCCTCCGCCGCACAGCCGCTTCCGCCGCCGTCCTCTGAAGTGCCGTGCAGGAGAAGCAGACCTCCTGGTACACGGCATCCTGCTTCTGTCCTCGCGCAAACTGCAGGGGTATATGAAGGGAGGTTACGGATGATGGCCGCGAGTCCCGGACCCCGGAAGTGACGTCATGAGGTTTTGGCGGGAGATTCGAACTTCCCCTGCGGTTCATTATTTAAACCTGCTCAGTTCAGTTATGCCTTGCCTTCTGATGGTTGTCTATGCGTGGTGCTAGCTCCCAGATAGCGTTTGATTACTGTTTCCCGTGTTTGATCCTGGCTCGTCTGACTTCGTTGTTTTCCTGAATCCCGACCTCGGCTACGTTTACGACTATCCTGCTCTCCGGAATCCTGACCTCGGCTACGTTATACGAAGTTAAGCTAATCGTATTAACACTGGTACTGCAGCTCCAGGTTTGTGCTTTGTTTTAGCAACAGCAAGAGACCAAGTCAAGTTTTCTTAATATTATTAATTAATTTCATTTCATTTGTTTTGCTCACCTCAGTCCATCAGTGAAGTGAACTTTATAATCTATTAATATTATATAAATTAATTATATTAATAAATAATATACTGATCTAACCTCACTTTAGCTTAGTGGGCTTGAGAGCGTCTGCCTTTGCCTAGAGGAAGATATAGCTTTAGCATAGTAGTAGACTTTTAGGCCTGTGTAAATTTAAAATAAAAATACTTCTACTAGTTTTACTAGTTAGTGTATTATAGGTAGGCTTGAGTTAATAACACCATTTAGCGGCTTTAGTTAACCAATTTTTAAATAACTTGAGCACTTTGGCAGATTGCACACAATAGCACAGTGCAGTTGTGCATAGTTTTTCAGCAGTAGCACTGAAGAGAAACTTCCTCTAATTTTTTTGTTTCCTTTTATTCTCTCCCTTTTTTTTTTAATCCTATTTTTCTTAATAATTTTTCCCTGTCCCCCTAGTTTAAAACACTACACACACAACACAAAATTTGAAATGGATCCTCCTTTTGGGACTAAGGAGGGACAAGCTCCATCTACCACCACCACCACCAGTTCTTCTATGATGCAGCCTTTGCATCAGTCTAGTCGGACAAGTAGGCCAAGCTCTCGCTTATCATTTGAAGAATCATTGCTTGAAGGATCATCAAGTAAAGGAAAGGCACCAAAAGCAAGCAGTAGTAGTGCTGCAAGGCCCACCAGCTCTATGTTTTTTACGGAAAGCCTAAAGCACCAGCAGCATGTTCAAAGTTAAAGGGTAGCACAACTAAAACTTCTACTAGTCCTGTGAGTAAAAAGAAGGGCCTTTTGCCCCAAGCAGCATCTTCCCCATCCACGAGCAGCATGGAAGGTACCAAGAAGAGCAAAATTAACAGCAAGACTGAGAGTGGTGTCCCCAAACCAAAGCAATCTCGTTCCTTCACACAGAGGCTTTTTGTAAGAAAAAAAAAATCCACCTCCCAAGACCACCACCTCTACCACCACCACTAGTGCTGCGCCTGCTATTCCCACCGGTCCCACCACTCCATGTCCTCCTCTCTGTTCTTCCTGCTCGCACTACTACTAGTCATGATATCAGTCTTAGCTCCAGCCTAGCAGGAATTCCATTTGATCTGGCTAATGAAGACCTTCACTATGAGCCATAAGAAGTAAAGGAGATGAGTGGTCAGGAATCAGATTCCTCAGGGAGCAGTGTACAAATGAGTAGTGCACAATTTTCCCCTGAGCCTCCACCTTCTCTGCTACCATCATCATCACCACCACCAACAGCAAAACCTACCAAATCTGGTAGAGTTAAAGAAATTAGCAGTCCCACTATGGCCAGTACTCCTGTTTGCACTGGCACAGTTACCACCAGTGCCACCTCCAGTACCGTAACTGTGCCAATAAGACTAACCACTAGTTCTGCCGCTGCTGGACGAGTAGCGGCAGAACTAGTGGTTGGTCTTATTGACCCAGAGCAGTAGAAGCAGCACCCAAGGCACAGTCCAAGGCTCTCCGCGCCCCAGTTTTGGAGCACTTTGAAAGTGTAGAAGAAGGGCACTATGGAAAGTACAAACATAGTGGGAAGCTAATAAGCAGAGGGAAAGTGTCTGGGCATTTCACCAGTGCTAGCATGGAGCATCATCTCAGCACTCAACACAACGCTGTGCTATTGGGAAAAGATGCAGAAAAACACAGGGCAGGCAGCATAGCTGGTGGCCGTGGTACTACAACAACAACAACTAGTACCATCTCCAGAGAGAGTGGAAAAACCCCAACAGCTGCTTCTGAGCCAATAGCAGCTACAGCTAGTGCTAGCAGCCAGAGACCAAGGCATGTTGGAGCACTGCATGTCCAGCCCACCCTGGAAGAATTTGGGGCATTCCACTCCAAGAGGTCAATGTCCAAACAGCAGGCCAATAAAGTAACCCGATGTTAGAAAAATGCTTATGTTATCATAAATATTATTGCTGACAAAGACAATATCAGAATCAGAATAATGCATGCTATTAGAAGCAGATAAGAAGTATAAGAAGTTATATAAACCATGTAATCCAAATATGTAATTAGACAACGCTTCGACTTTTGTGTGTTGTGTGCCTTGTCTCGATTATGCGCATAATCTAAATAAAGAAAAAACTTTTTCTGAGGAGAATTCGACTATTAATTCAACCAACACCCGACTTATTGGTCAGTTCATTGCTGTTGGAGGGGCATCCTTCTCCATGATTTAAGGGGAGCCTTTCAAACAATTGATGGCGGCTGTGGCTCCACAATACACAGTTCCGTCACGTTCCACTTTCAGTAGGAACATTGTCCCCTCACTGTATCGGTCCTGTGTTTCAGCAGTGAAAGGCTAGGTTTCCACTTGGGTTTTTTTTTTTTTGCAAGAATGCCCATAATAACGCCAATTCAGCCACACAGTGAAAAAGCGCTGCGGCTAGATGTTAGCAGTTCTTCAATAGGAAATGGCATAATGCCATATCCACTTGGCGTTTTTCTGTTTGGCGTTTTTTCAGTCCTCTTTGGCGTTTTACTGCTTTTTTGGGCTCTGTGGCAGTTTTTCAAAATCGCAAAATACAAAAAAACAAGACAGCAAGTTGTGGAGAGGAGTTCAACTCCAGGCAGACCTCTTAAAGGGGCGGCCACGCCTGGCAGTTTGCAGGGCTGGGGCTGAATCCTGACACTCCATTGAATAGGGAGGATTGGACAGTGATCGACCAGCTAGTGGCAATCCTTAAACCATTCAGGGATGCCACAGAAAATTTATGCTCAAACACTGCCAGTCTGGCCCAGGTAATCCCAGTGTTCTTCCATCTAGGCAGCAAGATGGATGTGTTCCTTCAAGGTGGCACTCTACGTAGCACTCTACGTAGCAGCCAGTCAGGAAGCTGAAGGATCTGCTAAAAGTACACCTTCGCAAACGCATGGAAGAAAGTCCCGAAACGATGCTAGCGTGCCTTTGCAATCCACGGATTAAGGGAAAGCCAGCAATCAAATTCAATGTTCTCAATAGCTACCGGGAACAATTGATTAAAAAGGTGCGTGACTGGCAGTGTAAAAGGGGAATGCTGTCCGAGGAGGGAGAGGTGCAGGAGGAGGAAGAGATTATGTTTTCTGCTACTCCTAGCAGCAGCATCCGCAGCAGTGCCACAAGCAGCACAACACAGCTGAGTGGAGCAGCTGCGTTTTAGGAAGAGGCACTTGGGAGTATAGTTGGACCATCTGACAGAGCTAGTAGCAGAACAGTAGAAAGGAGAGTAGTGCTGCTGAAATGGTCACACTTTACCTCAGTGAAGTTCCTTCTACGCCAAATGTTGACCCTCTTAGCTACTGGGATGAAAAGAAGAGTGTGTGGCCTGCGCTCTCATGGGTTGCGCAGCAGCTACTATCAAGTCCGCCAGCCACTGTTCAAAGTGAGCGCATGGCACCTCATCTGATGGAGCAGATTGCCTTTCTTAAATTCAATCTGCCCAAGTTGGGTTACCCAGCTCTTAGTTTGGAAAGTGGCCAAGGTAGTTTCTCCCCCTGGCTACGTCTGTTTGCGGTGTGGCAACGCCTGCTACCTCCGCCAGTGTAGCCAAGTTACGCTAGGGCCTAGTGTCTGAGCTCTGGAAGTCCGCTCCCAAACGTTATGCACTGACAGTGTTTGGATGCTTTACCCTGGGGTAAAACAGGTGAGCGAGTCGTCAATTGCCCACTCATTCACCTTTTTCGTTTCCTGCTTCTGCTGGTGCCAGCATCTTTTGCCAGTTTGCTTCCTGGCTAAAGTCATGCCTCATATATCCCTATTGGTAAGGGTAGTTTCTCCCCCCTGGCTGTGTCTGTTTGCGGTGTGGCAACACCTACTACCTCCGCCGGGACAGCCAGCTAACGCTAGGGCCTAGTGTCTGAGCTCTGGAAGTCCCCTGCCAAACGTCATGGACTGACAGTGTTTGGATGCTTTGCTCTGGGGTGAAACAGGTGAGTGGGTCGCCAATTGCCCACTCATTCACCTTTTCCATTTCCAATGCTGCTGGTGGTGGTGCCAGCCTCTCTTCTCTGCCGGTTCACTTCCTGGCTAGAGTCATGCCCAAAATGTCCCTAATGGTAAGGGTAGTTTCTCCCCCTTGGCTACGTCTGTTTGCAGTGTGGCAATGCCTGCTACCTCCGCCGGAGTTGCCAGCTTACACTAGGGCCTAGTGTCTGAGCTCTGGAAGTCCGCTGCCAACCGTCATGGACTGACAGTGTTTGGATGCTTTGCTCTGGGGTGAAACAGGTAAGTGGGTCGCCAATTGCCCACTCATTCACCTTTTCCATTTTTCAATCATCTACTTTTTCTCAGCAAATCTTTCGTTCCTTTCTTTTTTTCGGGCTGATTCACAACCAACCAACCATAACACACACACACGCACAATTCACAAGGACCTTTCCTTGTACACTCACTAGCCTACAATTAACGCTATAACTCTCACTTCATCCTATAACCCTAAGATGAAATTTATTTTTTTTGCGATGGACGCAGACAACCCCTGCTGCTAACCGCACCTCCTTCCGGCTGCAGCGGAAGTTGCCTACGAATCGCGTACATGTCTACCTGCTGCCCGGACAACACACCGGGGAGTCAGAAGCACCAGTAAGTTTGGGGAGGGGGTTACCAGACAGGAGGATCCAGGTCCCCAGCAGCCCTATTTGAGGTCTGATTATAAGATGACCCCAATTATTAGAGGAGGGGTATTTTTCAGAGCAAATATGGTAATTTAGGAAAAAAGAAAAAGTCTGAATATAAGACTACTCTATAGGAAAATTGTTTTACTAGTAAATATTAATTCACATGTAAACTATTTTAAATATTTAATCAAAACTACGATTGAGAAAAAATATTTTTGTTTTGTTTTTATTTCCTTTTATTTGCCAATTTGCACCCCAGTTATGCACATCTGCCCCATGGCTTGCTACTCTGCCCCCCCAGATTTGCCTTATAAACCCCTATATGCCACTCTGCCCCCCAGATTTGCATTATACCTGCCTATATGCCACTCTGCCTCCGTGATATGCCTTTTAACGCCCATTATGCCACTCTGCCCCCCAGAAATGCCTTTTAACCCCTATATGCCACTCTGCCCCCCAGATATGCCCTATACCTGCCTATATGCCACTCTGCTATGCCGTTTAACCCCATTATGGCACTCTGCCCCCCCCAGAAATGCCTTTTAACCCCTATATGCCACTCTGCCTACAGGAATGGCTTATATCCCCCCATATGCCACTCAGCCCCCGACTTAACAATGCTTCCACATACTGTCTGGTGTCTTGTGGGGGGCAGCCGGTGGACGTCTGCGCAATGCGCGTAGACATCCTCTGCTTCCCGTTAGTTGGCCGACTATTTTTTCGATTAATCGGATAAAAAAAATGAATGTACATTTTTCATTTATTTAAAATAATTTAATAAACAAATTATGTTAAATACAAACAGCAGAATAAAAAAACTTTGATAAAATGCATTTCTTGTCTTTATTTCCCAACCAGCCCCCACAATTTATGAACATTTGAGCCCAGGCTTACCACGCTGCCTCCCAGACATGCCACGCTGCCTCCCAGACATGCCACTCCACGCTGCCTCCCAGACATGCCACTCCACGCTGCCTCCCAGACATGCCACTCCATGCTGCCTCCCAGACATGCCACTCCATGCTGCCTCCCAGACATGCCACTCCATGCTGCCTCCTACATATTCCACTCCACGCTGCCTCCCACATATTCCACTCCACGCATATTCCTCATCATTAAATTAACCCTAAACACCCCATTAACCATAACTACCCCTAAATTAACTCTAAATACCCAATCAAACACAACTACCCTAAATTAACCCTAAACACACCATTAACCACAGCATCCCCTAAATTAACCCTAAAGACCCCCATCAACCACAACAGCCCCTAAATTAACCCTAAACACCCCATTAACCACAGCTGCTCCTATATTAACCCTAAACACCCCATTAACCATAGCTGCCCCTAAATTAACCCTAAACACCCCATTAACCATAACTGCCCCTAAATTAACCCTAAACACCCCATTAACCATAACTGCCCCTAAATTAACCCTAAACACCCCATTAACCATAGCTGCCCCTAAATTAACCCTAAACACCCCATTAACCATAGCTGCCCCTAAACACCCCATTAACCATAGCTGCCCCTAAATTAACCCCCACCTCCCCTAACTTTCAGCAGCCCAAATATAAATTTTATACTTACAGTTAGATGAGTGTCACAGCCATGTGGTTCTGGCCTTCTGGGAGAAGGAAGGGGCGGGGCCAGTTGTCACAGTGATTACAGGGAGGGACTGGTAAGTAGGAGCTGCTGCTGTGAGTCAGACTAAACGGATTATATAATGAGGGGTATTTTCAGAGCGTTTGCTCTGAAAAAACCCTCATTTTATAATCGATAAAAATCGATTCAACTAATCGATAATGAAATTCGTTGGCAATGATTTTCATTATCGATAATTATCGATTTTATCGATTAGTTGTTGCAGCCCTAGTTTTATATAGCGCCATCAAATTCCGTAGCGCTGTACAATGGGTAGACAGGACATAACAAGTTTCGCCGGGACTTCTATGAAGGAGCGCCAGCGTGACGTGAGCTTCCAGTGCTCAGTCATAGAAGCCCCGGCGGAAGTGCCTGCAGCAGTGGAGGTTGTCTGTGCGTATCGCTGGATCTCATATATCAGACCTCTATTTTGCTCTGAAAAAAACCTTGTCTTATAACCGAGCAAATATGGTATATTTAATTGGTTCCCTTCTATGAGTCTATACATCCCCCAGCAGGGCTGGTCAGCAATATGTAAAAATTATATGTGTCCTGGAAAACATGGCTGATGTGGTCTCCCTAATGCCCCCATACCCTTGTGTATTGCCCCTAGCAAGCCCCACATCATATATTTATGTGATACTCCTACACCCTTGCATGTTGACTCCTCCCTGAAGTATCATGTCAGCTCTGAAACCCAAATTGCACCCTAGAGTGACGGGCCCAGTCGCAGTTGTGACCCCTGCGATGGGGTTGCTGCAGGCTTTTGCCCCCACATTAAAGACGGCCCTGACGGTCTTTCACCCACATTGGCCACTTCACTGCGCCACCAGTCACTGGACCGGCCGGCCTACCAGGAAATCTCGGAATTTAATTGCCTAGATGTCACAAATAGGGCATATGTGCAAACTAACCAGATGTACAAAATTACATTTCCAAAAATTTGCGTCTCCAAACTTATACCCCCTATATGCCACTCTGCCTCCCAGATATGCCTTTTAACCCCCTATTTGCCAACATGCCCCCAGATATGCCTTATACACCCTTATATGCCACTCTGCCTCCCTGATATTCCTTTAAACCCCCTATATGCCACTCTGCTGCCCAGATATGCCTTATACACCCCTAAATGCAACTCTGCCTCCCTGATATTCCTTTTAACCACCTATATGCAACTCTGCCTCCAGAAAGCCCTTATACCCCCCATATGCCACTCTCCCCTCCCCCGACCAGTGCTCCTCTAGACTTGTCCCCAGTGCTTCAGATTCCTTGGCGTCTAGTGGGGGCAGCCAGTGGAATTCTACACGATGCGCGCAGACAACCTCCGCTGCTGCTGCTGCCGGTACTTCCTCCAGGGCTTCTATGACTGAAGCACTGCGGGGGATCTGGATCTTAGTCTTGCAGTCAGACCTCTATTTGAGGTCTGATTAGAAGACGACCTCAAATATAAGAAGATGGTTATTTTTCAGAGCATTTGCTGAAAAAACTTTGTCTTATAATCGAGCAAATACGGTATATATTTTTTTTATAGTAAATTAGATATCAACATAAGGGTATCTACAGAAAGCCCTTCTTGTCCTGAAAAAAACAAACCATTATATAATGTATGTGGGTACACTCTATGAGAGAGAAGAAAATTTCAGCTAAACACAAGCACTGCATAAATGCCATTGTCACGAAGGGTACAAATTAAAAAAAACATCTCTATCCTTAAGGGGTTAACCTTGCTCTGTGTCAGCCATTTCAAACGCATCCTCTTTTGTACTTGCAGCTTTTTACAACATGTATCTATTGTAGTTGCAAGACATTAAGTGCCTTTTTAAAGCACGGACACTTACTAAGCCTTACAGACTTAATTTTCGTCACAAGAAGCGGACTACAACAAAATGGCGCTTTTGACGGAGACGCGGGTACAACTGCATTTTTATCTCTAATGTTTAGCACGCACAGCAAAGCGGAAGTTGTACCTTTATGTATGATACAAGTTTGCAACCTGAAAGGAAAGCATGGCGGACGTAGTGAATTTGTCAGAAATATCAAACAAAAGCGAAAAAGAAACACCAGATACTCCTGCGGAGCATCGGGTGAAGAAGGAAGATGGGGGTGATGAAGATGTAAGTCATAGAGGATCAGGGAAATGCGTGCATATTTGCAGGCTTGTAAACTGTAGAGATGTGGAGCGAATAGCATATAGAACACCCACTCGATTGACTGAGAAAAGGGAAGGTAGATCGTGTTAGGGGCTAAATTTAGGGTGTTTAGAACGCTTCAGCTGGACTGGTTTCTTTGTATGATTCTGATTGGTCGTTAAAACAAATTGTTGCACTTTGTGGAGATGTATATGTGTTATGGTTGCTCTTAAATATTTATAGCTAGTGCCTGGGGTTTTTTTGTGTATACTTTAACATTCATCTCTGTAGTTATTTTCTCTCCAGGAACGTAAAATTGCCAGTTTGGCTTTTTAAATGATGGCATAACAATATCACTTATTGACTCCCTGCCCTGAAGTATGTTATTTTATAGATTGTCATTAGCACTGAGCCATTCCTACCATAGGCTATATAATGAATCAGCGTGCTTTTGGCTAATATGCCTGAAAACATTATATTATGCAAACGATAGAACTGTTTTTAAAAAGGAAAATAGCACAACATTGTTTGAAAACTTTTTTTTTATATCTGATACTAGTAAAATAATTCCTTAACAATAACACTTATTGATTGCTACCGGATTCATTGCATTAGTAGATAAACTAAAACTTTGCCTAAGTTAGCAAGTTACATAAATTAAGCTTGGAGTTTGCGTTCAACAAAGAGTTAAAACGAGGAAAAATAACAGGTTTTAGTAAAACTAAGCCATTATTTTAAACTACATATAACTTCTACTTTTTGCTTGTATATCATTGACTTTGTCAGAATAGGGATTTATACTGCAAAGTTCAATATATAGATTTATTGTACAGGTATATAATGTATCTGGGGGGGGCAGATTCAATTTAAGTACTTTTAATGTTGTGTTGAAATTATTTTGCTGAATTTAAAATTTAAAGAATTGTGCATAGTAAATTTAGTTAAAACGCTACACTACAGTGAATTTCATAATAAGTGGATTTGTTCTTGGAAATATTTAAATCACACCACTGAGCATACTTGTTGACAAAGCATTTGTTTTTTGAACTTAATGCAATTCTGTATAAACTTTTAAGCGTAATGCATTTCATACCCTCCAAAATGTATTTTCCACTTATTCGGTGGCTGTTCTGATAACGTTGCTTAAACATGGACAAAGACATAGGTCCTATGTAATCTCTTGAACAAAATGTTAGCTTCCATTCCATATTTGTATCGATTAATTTCCAGATGAAGGGAGCAGAAAGCCCATGTGCTCTAGGTGTCTCCGAAAGAGAGGAGAATTCTGATCTTGCCCTCAGCGCTAAGAAAGTAAAACTAGAAGTTAAGGAGCGCAGAGAAAAGAAGCAGAAGGTTGATGAGGATGAGATACAGAAGATGCAGTGAGTGGCTTGAAAGGAGCTTTGATAAGTAGTGTGTGGTTCCTTGGAATTGTGATGTACTAAACTTTTATGGTTTATTCACTCAAGGATTCTGGTTTCCTCCTTCTCAGAAGAACAGCTAAATCGCTATGAGATGTACAGGCGATCAGCATTTCCGAAGGCTGCTATTAAACGGGTATGTCAGACTTTAAATTGAACTGGTGTTCTAATTCTATAGGATTAATTACCATTGATTTGATGTTGCATTCCATAATTACTATTTTATGTACCTATTACAGCTGATTCAGTCCATAACAGGGTGCTCAGTATCCCAGAATGTTGTCATAGCGATGTCAGGTATTGCCAAAGTCTTTGTGGGTGAAGTTGTAGAGGAAGGTGAGTCTGGTGTATAAAATGTGGACCGTAAACTCTCAAACCACTTAATCTTATGTTTATACCAGTCTTTCATCCTCTCGTTTGCAGCTTTAGATGTTTGTGAAAAGTGGGGGGAAAACCCACCTCTACAGCCTCGGCATATGCGAGAAGCGCTCAGAAGGTTGAAATCTCGTGGACAGCTTCCAGATTCCAAACACAAAAAGATTTTGTTTAGCTGACGATGCATGTAAACGATTGTTTCTGGAATTGGGTTAAATGAGATACTCCTGCTACTGTAATGAAGCACAATGAGGCTTTTGTTACTACGTACACCGTATATTTGTAAACAGACTTTTTTGAATTGTATTTGCCCTGCAAGATAGGGTTTCCAGAAGTAGGCTGTAAAGCTCTCATATGTGGTATTCATTATAAGGTAGCCATAATTCCATGAATATATGTTCAAATTTTAATAGTCTTTATTTATTGTGTAAAGAGGGGAGGGGATTTGTTTATTTTAAAGAACCATTCCTTTATATTTAACCTTAATAAACAAAGAATAAGCAATTATAGATTTACTTCTTTATTGAACCTGAAACTCTGCATATATTTCCTTTCATTCTATTGCACGATACTGTTAAAAAACAAAGTAATGTATAACTTTGTCACACAAGGCTTGAAAGACTCACAGCAGGTGGTACTGGTTTTTGTGCCTATCCATTTCAAGGATCCCATTTTATCCATACAAAAAAATAAAACCCCCAGTACTTGTTGCCATTTTTGTGTACATCATTTACCGCCTCAATTGAATGATCCATAAATCTATACTTTGATACTTCTGTTAAGTACTTTGTGCACTAGTGAATCTCTGCCCTCCACTAATAAGGTTTCTTCATGGCTGGAAAAAATCTGGCATACGTTATGTATGTTGCTGATTTAACAGCTGCCATTAGCCATTTCTTAACATACAAATACAACTAGTGGGAACTCTGGGTTAATTGGTAGTAGTAACAGTTGAAGTATTTTACATGCTCCTCCGTAAGCATTAAAGATGGAAGTTAGGGTTATATTTCCAGAGTTCCTGAAGAAGACGATGCACTTGTTCCTCTTGCTGCTTTAACTTGGCTTGTGTGGCTAATAATTTTTTCTGTAATTCCTGTGCATGAGAGACCATAATACACCTCTTATGAATATACATCACTGGGAAGTATGTTTCTCATGGCAAAATATTTGATTAAAATAAAGGAAATTTTTTTTCCTGGTGGCCCATCATTTAAAGTGCATATCAAGGCTGTAAGACATATTTGGTTAGTGATTGCAACCAAGGTTCTCTTGAAAACATTTTCTATTGCTTATGGTTTCTAGACAGTAATGTTTCTCATTGCTAAACTTGGTGTTCTTATGCATGTTCTTTAACACCACATGCCTTTAGCTGATCAAAAAAGAGAACTTTACATGTACGTCGAAGTTCCATCTAAAAACTGTCTGCAGACCGTGGAGGGACTATTAGATAACCCAGGGTGTTCAACCTTAGCGACCCATATTTTGTTTGGTGGCAGAGGACCCAATCAAGATCTCAACAGACCTTGCAAGTCTCTGCTGCATGAAGGGGACCCCCTATTAAGTCACTGACAGGCAATGCCCAAACATCAGGTCTCCCTTACTTGATTTAGTGTATTGAATTGTACAATGAAAATGTTTTCTAACCTAGCTGATATTTTTTCACCATGTTATCTTGACTTCTCACCTCTTTACTTTCAGATGCAAGAGATGGATCTTCTTTATGTAGCTCCTTATCACCATCCCCTACAACAAGCATAGTTAAAAGCCAGGGTTACAAACAGATAACCTAAAGAGTTCTGAATGCAGTAGTTATAGGTTAGGAGACTTATAGGTTAGGAGAGGAGCAAATTTGCGCGATTATAAGAAGACCCCCCAAAATTTGAATATTAATTTAGGGGGGGGGGGAGAAAGCCTGAATATAAAAATACCCTATAAAGTTTTACTAGTAAATAATTCACATGTAAACTATTCATATTTAATAAAAACTATGATTGAGAAAAATGCCCTTTTTGTTTATTTCCTTTTATTTGCCAACCTTCCCTCTATATGCCACTCTGCCTCCATGATATTCCTTTTAACCCCCCTATATGCCACTCTGACTCTAGAAATCCCTTATTACCCCCCTTCCAAATATGCCACTCTTACCCTCCCCCGACTTACCCCTGCTTCCCTAGATTTCTCCCTGTGCTTCAGGATTCCTCGGTGTGTAGTGGTGGCAGCTAGTGAAGATCTGCGAGATGCACGCAGACAACCTCCGCTGCCGGCACTTCTGCCAGGGCTTCTATGAATGAGCACCGGAAGGTCATGTCACGGCGGTGCTCCGTCATAGAAGCCCCGGCAGAAGTGCCGGCAGCAGCGGAGGTTGTCTGTGCGCATCGCACAAACCTCCACCGGCTGCCGGAGAGGAGGCTCCAGGTCCCCTGCAGCGCTGCAGGAAATCTGGATCTAAGTCCTGTAGTCAGACCTCTATTTGAGATCTGATTACAAGACGACCTCGAATATAAGACGATGGTTATTTTTTTTTTCCCCAGAGTATTTGCTCTGAAAAATACCTTGTCTTATTATCGAACAAATACGGTGTGTGTATATCTATATCCTTAGCAAGTCTACAAATTAGGTAAATACCACCTCAGATGAACACATGATAATGACTTATTGAAGAAAAATAAAGCCCATATTAGAAAAACTAAGTACACCTTATGATTCAATAGCTTGTAGAACCACCTTTATCAGTCTCTTACCTCCTTGTGGGGGGGGGGGGGTTTGGCCCACCCCACTCTTCTTTACAGCATTGCTTTAGTTAATTGAAAACCAAACACAGCATAACAGCACAGACATCACACTGTACATTACCACTTACAAACCTAAGCCGTGCTGCCATGTTCTTTCTAGAGACACGGTTTTCTCCTGGAAACCCCTCCAAACAAAGCATACTTGTTCAGACTTTTTCTAATTGTACTGTCATGAACTTTAATGTTTACCATGAAATGCTTCTGGACAACTAATGAGGGAAGACAGTAGAGCGTGAACTTTGTCCACTGTGTTGGGGGGGGGGAGCAGAGAGAGGCAGTGGGGTTGATCGCGAAAGGAGGGGGGACGTTTTTCTGGAAGTAGTCTGCAAGATCTTGGGCACTAAATGCAGATGAGGGAGGTGGTGTGGGTGGGGTGAGGAGAAGGTGCAGAAAAGTCAGAGGAAAGCGATGATATGAGCGAGATTTCCTCCAGACACGCGCAGCAGTACGGGGACATTTTTGTAAATAGTGCGCCTGCCTTAAGTGCCAGGGCTGAAGCGGACGACGTGGAGCGTTGCAAAGTTGAGGGGGAGCAAGTGTGTCATGTGCAGTTGAAAGAGTGTTATAGTGTGCTCTGGCAAGGTCAGGGCAGGTTATAGTAGAAGTCTGGGAAATGCAAAGTTGAATTAGATTAGAAAAATGGAGAGGATCAGCATAGTGCAGATTTCTACAGGTGCAGAGGCGAGAAGGAAGGGAAGTAGGTTTAGGTGTTAGTGTCAGATTGACGGCATATGACAGCAAATCCAGATGCACAGCATCAGTTGCCGCCCACATCGCAAGGGAGGAGGCTCCCTTGATTGTCTTTAATCCAGTTGATCTCCCCAACCGAGCCTGCTCCTCTAGAGACGTACATTATTGTCCGTCTTTGGAGGGGTGGTGGCCCCCCTGATGAGCGGCACCCGGGGCGGACCGCTCCACCCCCCGCTAGGTACGCTATTGCCTTGGACCGACCAGCCCACCGGGAAATCTCCCGGTGGGCCAGTCCGGCCCTGGATGGGTGGTTCCAAATTTGGCGGGGGACAACAGGGGTTGCTCCCCCTTGGCCCCCTGTAGCGACGCCACTGTGAAGGAGCAAGATAGACAGTGTGAGCATATTGTACCAGTGTGATTAGTGAGGGTTACCTGTTAGTGTTTGCAGTTCCTACCTCCAGTTTCTAACTCCAGGTGTTAACTCCTGCTTGCTACTTAGGAACAGGGCCACTTGAAAAAAGGGCCCACAGAGCCAAGGCTCAGAGAGTCAGGCTGTGGATGTTTATAGCTAAGTAGCCCTGCAAGTCTGCAGCTCTATGAAAGCACTCTCATTTTGAAGAATTTTTTTTTTTTTTAATATCTTTTAAATAAATAATTATTTATTAACCCCTCTCTGCCTCCATTGAACACATTTCCACTTGAAGGAACTGGATCAGGGAAGAGAAGAATACAGCT
This sequence comes from Spea bombifrons, assembly GCF_027358695.1. Taxonomy (NCBI): domain Eukaryota; kingdom Metazoa; phylum Chordata; class Amphibia; order Anura; family Pelobatidae; genus Spea; species Spea bombifrons. The sequence continues at coordinate 49,161,265 of NC_071088.1, forward strand.
ACCCCAAGGGTCTCATTTCCACACGAAACATATGAGCAGTGGAATGCTCAACAAAGAGTGAGTTGCCATTGCCTACATTTAACTGAAATATTTTTTGTCAACTATATAACACTATACTGTGTTTTTTTCTCTCTGTTTTCTATATATACACATTCATATGGAGTTGTACATTTGGAATCTGTAAGGTTCCATTTTTTTATCCTAAATTGATTGAATTTAATTGTTAAATGATAACACCTTCCTTGATAGAGAAGTAAACACATTTCCACAGGGGATACTGTTTTGCCAATTCTGAGACAGAAATATTGGTGGCCAAATATGAGGGGAAAAAAACTGTGGCAAAAGAAATTGGGTGTTTTGGTAAATAGGCACAATCATGTATAGTGCCTTACGCTGAAAAAACTATTTCCAATGCTCCTTAAAAAATTATTGATAAAAAGGTTTTGTACCGTGTTAGCCATACATTAATGCCTGAGGAAGGGACCTAACAACTTGGTCCCGAAGGCTCGCAATTAAACTCTCAGTTAGCCAATAAATGGTATCATTTTAACTATACTTTTCTCCTAAGAAATGATTGTACGTTGATCAAATCACCCCTTTGCCACTTTAAAATGGTTATAAATATATATTGATTTATGTCAATGTTGGCACTAGAGTGACTAGTTTCTGTTCCAGGGAGATTAGAACAATTGGCTGTTTTACACAAAATTATAGAGTCTTTCTCCTACAGCCACTACCTACTCACGGTTGAAGAAACTGGTATAAAATGTTACCGCTTTGAATGCACATTTTGATTACAGAGAGCAAACGCGGCCAACAGAGAAAAGCGAACATGCTAATCTGAAATCCGGTTCATATTACACAGAAAATGGATGCAGAGGAATAAAACTACAATGTGGAACCCCTAACACTAGCAGAATGTGAATCTCTACAGAAAACAAACACCAGCTACAACTGAGGTCAGTAAACCAGATACCAAGACTGATGTTAAACCAGGGCTCGACAAATCCCAGGCGCCAGGTCGCCATGGCGACTCAGAATTTTGTCCTGGCGCCTAGGAGTTTGTCAGCCTCTTACATCCACAAAAAAATGCCCCCGTGTCACCACGCGGGGGCGCTGCTGTTGCTGTCTGCCTAGGAGTCTGGGCAGACAGCACAGCCACTCCGAGCCCGCCCCCGAGCCTGTGATCACTCCCACGGAGTGATCCTGTAGGCTGAAACCGCGATTGCAGAGAAACCTGCAATAGCGTTTTCAGCTGCCACAGGCAGCTTCAGGAAATGGGGTTCAGTGTTGATTGGGTCCCCACACAAGTGTGGGGACCTGACACAACATCCCCCTGCTGCCTGATCGCTCCATGAGAGCGACAGGGCAGCGTTAACCCCTTCAATGCCGCGATCGCGGCATTTAGGGGTTAATTCCCGTTTTTCAAGGGGCTCTGCTGCTGGTGGTCTGCCTGGAAGTCCAGGCAGACCAGCAACAGCAAAAACGAGCCCCCACAAGCCCTTTTGATCACTCCTGTAGGCATGGAAGCCTACAGCAGTCATCAGAGACTCCCCCCTGCAATGGCTGGTCTATAGACCAGCAATTGCTTCCCAGCTGCCAGAGGCAGCTTCAGTGACAGGGGAGAGGGTTCTTTGGTCTCCACATGAGTGTGGAGACGAGCCCCAACACCCCCCTGCTGCCTGATCGCTCCATGAGAGCGACAGGGCAGCGTTAACCCCTTCAATGCCGCGATCGCGGCATTTAGGGGTTAATTCCCGTTTTTCAAGGGGCTCTGCTGCTGGTGGTCTGCCTGGAAGTCCAGGCAGACCAGCAACAGCAAAAACGAGCCCCCACAAGCCCTTTGATCACTCCTGTAGGCATGGAAGCCTACAGCAGTCATCAGAGACTCCCCCCTGCAATGGCTGGTCTATAGACCAGCAATTGCTTCCCAGCTGCCAGAGGCAGCTTCAGTGACAGGGGGAGAGGGTTCTTTGGTCTTCACATGAGTGTGGAGACCAGCCCCAACCCTCCCCTGCTGCCTGATCGCTCCATGAGAGCGACAGTGCAGCGTTAACCCCTTCAATTCCACAATTGTTTATAACACATTCGTGGCATTGCAGGGGTTAACATTTGTCCCCCACAAGCTTGTGGGGACTAAATATCAATCAATGCTGTGCTCCAATGGAACATCAGCATTGAAAGTGTTAAAAAAAATATATATATCAAAAAAAATTATTTAAAAAAAAAAAAAAAACCAAAAAAACAGCACTGACCTGAAAGTCCAGGGTGCTTCCAGGTCAAATGCTGTGAGTTTAGTAAGTGGGCTGATGATGATCAGATCACTCCTAACCAACTGTTAGTTTAAAAAAAAATCCTGGCTCCTAACTTTTTTAGCTGGCGCCTAGATTCACAACAAATTTCTCAAGCCCTGTGTTAAACAACAATGATGAGTGTATTCACTTATCAGGTGATGACACTGAATTTATCACAGATTTAACTCCATCAGTGCCCCAGCCTCTGCTGCAGCGGTATGAGTCTTTCCCATCATCTATGGCATATCGGTAGATCTGTAGTGGGGTTAACTCGCTGCTTTCTAATTAGACCTTCTGGTTGGTGGGACTGATTTGTTTTCTACTTTTGCTTTCACCATGTATTAACCTGGTATTAAGCCTTCACTGGAACTATGTGAATATGCAGCCTGGTAAGATATACTTTATCAGACTATTCTAGGCAACCATCGTCACGGTAACCTCCTTAAGCTGAGGACACATGAGGGTAGGTTTGAGTTTGGGAGGGGGCACTTATGGATTCCTGGGGAGACTCCAGTCCAGTCCCCAGTTTTGTTTAAGTCATTAATGCCCGCTGACATTTGGAACCGAGGTGCTATGGACGTCTGTTACTCTACTCATTGCTCTTTTGGGGTTATACTGGGCTTGGGGTGGGTCACAATCGGAGGTGGTTACAGAGAGGGAGCTCATTTAGGAAACTGTTTTATTACCCATCCTTAGAACCGGGGTTTACCCAGTCGTGGCTTTGGAACTCTGGCTGGCTACTCTGTGGACTATTCACTACTCTGTCGCTCAGGGTTCCAATGACAGATCAAGTCGCTTTTTGGAACATAACATCCTTGGCCCAGAGTTCTCCATTGGTACCCCGGGATTGACGCCGCTCCCTCAAGATCATGAAAGCAATGTAACTATGTAAGGTATGGTGTAAAGTTTTATAAACTCTGGAAAAGCAGTACATTCCAAACAGTGCCCTTCAGGACATATTTGCAAAAGTACAGCTACTTAGATCACCCTGGCTGCCCTGACTCAGTTGGCACAAGTGGTAAAATAATGTGGAACTTTTTTTTTCCTTTTTGAATAAAGGCTACCACCTTCCCTGGGTAGGTAAATATTATGCCAGCCCAGAGTTATTAAAATGTTTTACATTTATTTGACACCCCAGCCTGTGGCACAGTCAGAAATAAAAAGGTTTCCCCAAACAATTAAATACGCTAAACAAAAACACAAAGCCTAACAAAGGAATTCTGGCCCTTAGGTACACAGACAGGAAGTATGTTCTCTCCACCATACATAATGTGCACGTGGTGTCTATAAATGTGAAAGGAGAGGGTGATGCACAGTGCATCATTAACTACAATGAATCATTAACTACAATGAAAACACAGGGAACATCTTTTCGATCAGTTTCTACAGCAGTACCTGGTGTTGCACATATATATCAACCTGGGTGAGGTAGATATGCAAGAACAAAATGTCATACATCTTACTGGCAGCATTTTCCTTGGACAATCCTCCCCATAAAAAATATGCAGTGCCTGCTACAAAAGCTATTATGAAGGCCTCTAGGTACCACTGCCCTATCCAAATACTCTGCATTCATAATTGCTTATTGTCATACCATACTTATGATAAGATAAGGTTTTTTCCAGAGCAAATGCTCTGAAAAATACCCCTCGTCTTATAATCAGACCTCAACTAGGTCTGACTTTTAGACTAAGATCCAGATCCCCTGCGATGCAGGGGACCTGGATCCTCCTGTCCCCCCCCCCACTTACTGGTACTTCTGAGTCCCCGTGCTTAGTCCAGGCAGCGTGTAGAGCTCTATGCGATTCACGTAGACAACTTCCGCTGCAGCCGGGAGGAGGTGCGGTTAGCGGCAGGGGTTGTCTGCGTCCATCGCGCAGACCAGCCGGGGAAGGTCTGCGCGATGGACGCAAACAAGCCCCGCCGGCTAACCGCACCTTCTCCCGGCTGCAGCGGAAGTTGTCTACGCGAATCGCGTAGAGCTCTACACGCTGCCTGGACTAAGCACGGGGACTCAGAAGTACCAGTAAGTGGGGGGGGGGACAGGAGGATCCAGGTCCCCTGCATCGCAGGGGATCTGGATCTTAGTCTAAAAGTCAGACCTAGTTGAGGTCTGATTATAAGACGAGGGGTATTTTTCAGAGCATTTGCTCTGGAAAAAACCTTATCTTATAATCGAGCAAATACGGTATATATCCGACAAGAACTTTGACCCAATTTGTAAACTTATTTCCAACGTTGGTTATGGAAAGTCGCAAAACTCACCTTATTTTGAATCCAACGATTTTGCTTACTAATGTTCCAAATATTGGACAGGACTATATTATTCAAGGCTTTCAAAACCAACAGTAAATCCAACAGAAATATTACAAGGCAAACCCTTGGCAGTAGTTGTGGTTTGGTATAGTGTAGGAGTCACCAAAATCCTGTGTGTGTCAGAGGTCTTACAGGTTGAACTGCATGCTGCATGCAATGTTTAGATAAAAACAAAATTAAGTAAATATCTTAACTAAACATATAATTTTGCTCCTTTTATAAATCAAAAGTAAGACCACACCTTGAATATGCTGTGCAATTTTGGGCACCAATTCTAAGAAGGATGTTATAGCACTGGAAAAGGTGCAGATGTAGGCTACAAAATTAATAAAAGAAATGGAACACTTTAGTTATGAAGAAAGGTTAATTCATTTAAATCTGTTTAGTTTAGAAAAACAGCGCCTCAGAGGGGATAAGATAGCATTATGTAAATATATTCGGGGCCAATAGAAGCCATTGTGTGGAAATAGGACACGTGGTTACGCATTTAGACTGGAAGAAAGGAGATTTAGTCTAAGGCAAAGGAAAGGGTACAATAAGGATGTGGAATTCTCTGCCTGCAGAGGTAGTTTTAATCAGAGTCTGTACAGACATTTAAACAACAATTGGATGAATACTTGCAAAAACACAGGGCCGGCCTTTGGGGTGTGCGACCTGTGCGACCACACAGGGCGCCACACTCCAGGGGGCGCCGCCGCGGAGTCCTCCTCCGCCGCCGCTGCCACGGGGTCCTCCTCCGCTGCCGCCGCCGCGGGGTCCGCTGCCGCCCCTTCTGTACCTAAATCCCGGGCAGGGACGCCCCTTACTCTCCGTGACTCCGTCGCGGTGCCGGGATCTCATGTTGAGCGCCGGACTATTCCGACACTCAACATGAAATGCCGGCAGGACTCCTCAAGGTAAGTTAGGATAAAGAGGGGGGGGGATATTTTGAAGGAAGGGGCAGAGGGGGGGGGGGAGTAGTTTGAAGGGGCAGAGGGGGGGGTAGTTTGAAGGGGCAGAGGGGGGGTAGTTTCAAGGGGCAGAGGGGGGGTAGTTTCAAGGGGCAGAGGGGGTAGTTTGAAGGGGCAGAGGGGGTAGTTTGAAGGGACAGGGGGGTAGTTTGAAGGGGCAGGGGGGGTAGTTTGAAGGGGCAGGGGGGGTAGTTTGAAGGGGCAGGGGGGGTAGTTTGAAGGGCTAGAGGGGGTAGTTTGAAGGGGCAGAGGGGGGTAGTTTGAAGGGGCAGAGGGGGGTTAGTGAGGGGGGGCGCCAGAGGAGTAGTTCGCACAGGGCGCTGGAACACCTAAGGCCGGCTCTGCAAAAACATAATATTCAGGGATATAGTTTTTAAATTATGGGGAAACAGCTTCTTGATCCAAGGAGAGATCGGACTACCATTCTGGGGTCAAGAAGGAAATTTTTTTCCCTAGTTTGTGCAAAATTGGAAAGAGCCAGAACTGAGTTTTTTTTTGCCTTCTTTTGGATCAACAGCAAGAAATAAACAGATATGGGAAAGACTGAACCTGATGGACACATGTCTTGTTTCAGCCTAACTATGTAATTATGTAAGTTGGTTTATCATGTTTCCATATTAATCTTTTTTTCCCCAGAAGATTCTTAGTAAATCTTGATAGTAAAATTAATACTTTAACCAGTAGTTAATGCGACTTACAAATAGTCTCTCTCTCCACATATTTATACAGGAAAAAAAAAATATATATTGTAATTGTATAATTGTAAGAGCTCTATTTGAAGTACTAGGTTCATACCTGTTATGCAAAAGATACCATCCTCATTCCGTTGCACCCTTAGATTCTCTATTGCAAGGGTGACTGGCTCAGGGATAAATGCAGAGGGGTATAGCCGTGGACCATCATCCTGTTAAAAATAACATGTTATCTTAAACTGTTGCAATGTTTTACACTAAATAATTGAGTGTACATATGAAAATAATTAATATGTGCATTAGCCCCACTGTATGCCTATACAATATGGAAAATGCCTTAATTTCCATTTCCCACATTCTTCTCCACAAGGAGATTTCAGCTTCTATGGAGGTATTGGTTTTACAATTATATCAATTAACCTTGGTTGTCTACTTTTTTGTGAGTTCATTAGCATTTCTTGGGAGCTTTAGTCCCAATAGAGTCCAAGCACACAAGATCTGAAAAACAACAGCATTCAAAAAGTACACTATGCAATATGTGACCGTTAAATATTAAAGAGTTTGGAAACATAACCATGTGCATGTATTTAACTTGCTCATATCTGCACCTTAACGACCGATGACGGGGAAAAAACGGTCTGAGAACGACCTCAGATTGTGTTGCTGTAATGCCTCAACATAGAGGCATTCTGCAACACAGAAAAAAACACCGGGGAGCAGTTAGATTTTATAACGTTTTTATTAGTTTAAAAAAAGTTATTTTTAAATATGGCGCCGCCATGCCGCTGGTAAAAGCGTTTAGGAAGCGATCGCCAATCACTTCCTTCACTCAGTTGGTGTTACTGAAATGCCTCGATATTGAAGAAAAAAAAAAAAAAACACAACCTTTCTCCTGGAAATAGCCTCAGAAGCGATTACAAATCGCTTTCATCACTCAGGGGGTGTTGCTGGATTCCATTAGCATTCAGTGATTGACACCCCAAGCCTAAAGATCAGGAGAGTGATCTTGATTTGCCCAGTCACAGGCAATGTTTTTAAACATTTGCCTTTGACTGGTAAAGATCTGTCTCCCTTCATCACTTGCTTTTAGTGAGGGAGAGAGACAGATCGTGTTCTAAAGCAGGTATTCTACTTTTAACAAAAATTGTAAACTATAAAATGTTTCACCACAAAGGCTCTTATAAGAGCCGCTCTTTTTATTTTAACCCCTTCATTACGGTTGATCACTGCATAGGCAGTGATATTTCACAACAGCACTTTTTTTTATGGTACCATTAACCCCTCCTTTGCTGTAGATCAGTCCTTAGGGATTGATCCCATAGCAGCAGCACCTTTGTGCTTACTTTTTTTTTTTTTTTTTTTTAACCAGCCAAACAATCTGACAAACCCATGCATGTGGGGTATCGCTGTACTCAGGAGATGTTCCTGAACACAATTTGGGGGGGGGGTTGGGT